>NW_026000108.1:42700344-42704044 GCF_001458135.2 Marmota marmota marmota | reverse complement strand
CAAGTTTTTTTTTTTTTTTTTTTTTTATGATGCTGGGATTGAACCCAGAAGTGCTCTACCACTGATCTACATGCCCAGCCCTTTTTAGTTTTATTTTTTAGGTACTAGGAATTTAATTCAGGGGCAATTTACCATTGATCTACATCCCTAGCCCCTTTTATTTTTTATTTCGAGACATAGTCTCACTAATTGCTTAGGGCCTCACTAAGTTGCTGAGTCTGGCCTTGAACTTGAAATGAGGCTGGCCCTGGGTTCAATCCCAGTTCCTACCCCCACACCCCTGCACCCCACACCCCCACCTCTGCAAAAAAAAAAATAGAATTATGGTTTGGAGTAAGCATATCAAATATGAATTTGTGGCCATGTTTGGGAGATGAAATTTTTAATAATTTTTCTTCTTTCTGCCTTTCTGAATATGCATCTTCTTTTTTTTTTTTTTGTACCAGAGATTAAACCCAGGGATACTTTACCACTGTGCACATTGCCAGCCCTTTCCATTTTTCATTTTGAGACAGGGTCTCACTAAGTTGCTTAGGGCCTTGCTGAGGATGGCTTTGAACTCCTGAATCTCTTGCCTCAGCCTCTCTAGCCACTGGGATTTACAGGCTTGTCCACCACACCCAACTTGCATTCACTTTCTGTTAAGGACAACCAAGCCAGACATGGTGGCATAGGCCTATAATCCCAGCGACTTGTAAGGCTGAGACAGGAGGATCACAAGTTCAAGACCCACTTGAGCAATTTACTGACGCCCTCAGCAACTTACTGAGACACTGTCTCAGAATAAAAAAAAATTTCAAAAAGGGCTGGGGGGGTGTGGCTCAGTGGTTAAACATACCTGGGTTCAATTCCTAGTACCCAAAACAAAAAAAGGACAACCAAATTAACTCCCCTTCCAGGACCTTGTTCATGCTAAGCACATGCTCTACCACTGGGCTATATTTCCAGCCTTCAAACTAACTTTAGAAAATTGCTTACTGGTTGGGCATGTGGACTCTGGGATAAAAGATTGAAGTTCCAAATCTGGCTATGCTTTTCATTAGTTGGTGACCTTGGGTAACTTGCTTAACTCCTATGTACCTTGGTTTCCTCATCTATAAAATAGGGATCATAATTATACTTCATAAAGATTTTGTGAGGATTAAATTGATACCTGCACAGTAAAATGCTTAGAAAAATGTCAGACTCAGGTTAAGTGTGGTGTCGATGATATTTCAGCGACACATACCTCATCCTAGCCCTGAGTTTGAATCCTGATGCTCCCACTTACTAGCTGTTGAAGTTTGGGCATGTTTCTTTAGTTCTCTAGTTTTCTTTTCCATAAGTGGGAATGATAACATAGGTAATACTAGTTGATTTGGGGAATAAATTAAATCATTCACATTTAGCACCTGGTTAATAGTAAGTACTCAACAATATTAAAGTTTTTCTTCTTAATTAAAATGAACTGGAATAACAATGTCTACTTCATAGGTTACTATGGAGATAAAACAAGAGTGCTTTGAAAGCTAGCTGGGTACATATGCCTGTATTCCTAGTGACTTGGAAGGCTAAGGCAGGAGGATCACAAGTTCAAAGCCAGCATCAGCAACTTAGCTAGACCCTATCTCAAATTAAAAGATAAAAAGGACTGGGGATGTGGCTCAGTGGTTAATGGCTTCTTGGTTCAATCGCTGCTACCAAAACAAAAACATAAAAAACAAGCAGTAATATTAGAGAAAAGATAGCCTCTTCAACAAATGGTGCTGGGAAAACTGGAACTCCATATGCAACAAAATAAAATTAAACCCCTCTCTCTCACCATGCACAAAACTCAACTCAAAGTGGATCTAAGACCTAGGAATTAGACCAGAGACCCTGCACCTAATAGAAGAAAAAGTAGGCCCTTAATCTTCATCATGCCGGGTCAGGCCCATATTTCCCTAGCAAGACTCCTAAAACACAAGAAATAAAATCAAGAATCAATAAATAGGATGGTTTCGGACTGAAAAGCTTCTTTTTAGCAAAAGAAACAATCAGTAAGATGAATAGAGAGCCTATGGAATGGGAGAAATTTTTTACCACACGCACATCAGACAGAGCACTAATCTCCAGGATATAAAGAACTCAAAAAACTTAACACTAAAAAAACAAATAATCCAATTAATAAATGGGCTAAAGAACTGAACAGACACTTCTCAGAAGATGATGTTCAATCGATCAACAAATATATGAAAAAATGTTCAACATCTCTAGCAATTAAAGAAATGAAAATCAAAACTACTCTCAAGATTTCATCTCACTCCAGTCAGAATGGCAGTTATTGAGAATGCAAGCAATAATAAGTTTGGCGAGGATGTGGGAAAAAAGGTACACTCATACACTGATGGTGGGACTGCAAATTGATGCAGCCAATCTGGAAAGCAGTATGGAGATTCCTTGGAAAAGTTGGGATGGAACCACATTTGACCCAGCTATCCCTCTCCTCAGTTTATACCCAAATCACTTAAAAACAGCATACTACAGGGACACAGCCATATCAATGTTTACAGAAGCACAATTCACAATAGCTAAATTGTGGAACCAACCCAGATGCCCTTCAGTAGATGAATGGATAGGAAAACTTTGGTATATATACACAATGTAACATTACTTAGCTTTAAAAGAGAATAAAATCATGACATTTGCAGGTAAATGGATGGAGTTGGAGAATATAATGCTAAGTGAAGTAAGCCAATCCCCAAAACACAAAGGCCAAATGTTTTCTTTGATATGAGGATGCTGACTCATAATGGTAATGGGGAGGGGAGCCTGGGAGGAATGGAGGAACTTCAGATAGGGCAAAGGGGAGGGAGGGGAAGGGAGGGGGCAAGCAGGTAGGAATGATGGTGGAATGAATTAGACATCATTACCCTAAGTACACATAAGAAGACACAAATGGTGTGAAAAATAGTTTGTGTACAATCAGTGACTTGAAAAATTGTGCTCTATATGTGTAATATGAAATGAACTGCATTTTGCCATCATCTATAAGAATTAGAATAAATAAATAAATAATTTAATAATAAAAAGCATAAAAAAAAGAAAAAATTTATTTAAATGGCTAAAGAAACACATATGCAAAATTACTCAATATCATTCCTCATCAAATAAATGTGTATTTTAACCACAATACCCTTTCAAGATCTACCGATATGGACACAATTTCACAAAGCCTAACACTATCAAGTATTATTGGGAAGTTGCTATAGCAGCTGGAACATTTGAGTATGGTGGAGGTCGGGAGATTGCAAAAATGCTCACTATTTTAGAAAAATATCACTGTTTTATTTTAGTGTTCACTGAAGCTACACGATGCCAACCAACTCTCTAATTCAATACTCCCATTCCTAGGAATATACCCAAGAGAAGTGAATGCATGCGTCTACAAGGGATCTTGACAGAATTTCCCTAACAAATAACCAACAGAGTCAGAACTAAGCCAAATCACTAACATAAAGAATGACTGACATATTCATATATAATGGGGAACTGTCCTCAGTGAAAGGGATCCAATTGCAACCTTGCCCACCACACAGGTGAATTTCAAGAGCCTGCTGATAAAAATGAGCAAGTTGCCAAAGGAAACGTCCAGGAGGTCCACTGACAGGACGTTCCAGGGGATCTGACCTGTGCTGATGGGAAGTGGAGGTGGGTGGGTGAATGGAAAGAGCAGGAGGGC
>NW_026000108.1:42671138-42699451 GCF_001458135.2 Marmota marmota marmota | reverse complement strand
TTTTTTTTTTTTTTTTTTTTTTTTTTTTTTAACAGTGCTGGCTGGGCATTGAGCCCAAGGCCTTGTGCTAGGTAAGCACTCTACAGTTACATCTCAGTCCTTTTTTTCTGGCAAATTTTATTTTGAGACAGGGTCTCACTAAATTACCCAGGCTGGATGCCAACTTGAGATCCTCTTGCCTCAGTCTCCTGAATAGCAAAGATAATTATCTTTACCTTTTCAACTTTTCCTCTCTGTAACTTCCAAATTATAACCCTGTATTGTACCAATGTTATTTCAAAGGAGCTTTAAGAATGCTTTTGTAGGGCTGGAGTTGTGGCCTAGTGGTAGAGCGCTTGCCTAGCATGTGTGAGGCACTGGGCTCAGTTCTCAACACCGCATATGAATAAATGAATAAAATAAAGGTCTATCAACAATTAAAAAAAATTGTTTTAAAAAGAATGCTTTTGTAGCTAGATGTGATGGCACATATCTGTAATTCCAGTGGCTTCTGAGGCTGAGATAGGAGGATCATGAGTTCAAAGCCAACCTCAGCAACAGTGAGGCGGTAAGCAACTCAGTGAGACCCTGTCTCTAAATAAAATATAAAATAGGGCTGGGTGTGTGACTCAGTGGTCGAGTGCCCCTGAGTTCAATCCCTAGTACAGAAAAACAAACAAAAAAGAATACTTTTGTAAACTGGGTATGGTGCCTATAATCACAGTGACTTGGGAGGCTGAGGCATAGGATTGCTAGTAAAGAGGCCAGCCTGGATAGCTTAGTGAGACCCTGCCTCAAAGTAAAATTTAAAAATGGCTGGGGATGCAGCTTAGTGATGGAGTGCCTGCCTAACATTTAGGTTCAATCCTGTTACACACACACACACAGTCTTTGAACCATAGGTAATAAGCTAGCAAAACTATTTTTGATAAATTGTTTGGCCACTGTATTTCACTAGCTTTTTTTTTTCAGCTTATTGGAAGTACATAGAAATCCCAAACACCCAGAACCCATTGTAATTTTACAATATTCTGTAAAGTAGGGCAACAAAGTTAGGTTATATTAAACATGGCTCTTCAGGTGTTGTGGTGCAGCACTGGGAAGGCTGATGCAGGAGGATAGCCTGAGCTCAGGAGCTGGAGACCTGCCTGGGTCACATTGTAAGACCCCTCCCCAACAAAAACACAAAACCCATTATTCTAAGTCATACAGTCATGTTGTGATGACCATATTTTGTAATCAAGATATCTACTTTGATAAAAGATTATTTTATTTTTTTTCATATGAATTTGTGAATATTTTGGTTGAAAGCCTTACAAAAGCCTAAACATTAGATTATATTACTTCATGTTTAAATTACCCTTTCTTATAGATAGTAATACAATTACATATCCTCAACACACAAATTTAAGGGTACTACAATTTGCTAGATCAATATTAATTATTCAGGTTCATTTAGCCTAGGGATAATGTTAATTAAAGTAAAGAGAATATATATGCTCAGAATATTTAGAATTATCTTCCTTAACTCTTCTGGTTCCTCAAGTAATTTCTAGGCCTTTACTTTATAATTTTTTTAGTTTATAATTTATTAATTTTTTAAATAGTTTTTAAAATTAATTTTTAGTTGTAGATGGACACAATACCTTTATTTTATTTATTTATGTGGTGCAGAGGAGCGAACCTAGTGCCCCATGTATTCAAGGCAAGCGCTCTACCACTGAACCACAACCCCAGCCCAGACATTTATTTTTTAAAAAAAAAAAAACACTTTAGATTTTGAGATAATATAGATTTTTGCATTTGCAAAAAACACAGTCATGTATCACTTAAGGTTGGGGATACATTCTAAGAAATGTGGTGCTAGGTTTTTTCATCATTTTACAAATATCATAGAGTGTATTTATATAGAGACAGCCAGGACATTACTAGGTGATGTGATCCTATGGGACTACTTCATAGATGCTGTCCATCATTGACCAAAACACTGTTATGTGGTGCTTGATTGATACAGAAAAATACCATATACTTTCCCACCAATTTCCCCCAGTGGAAACATCTGCCACACTATAGTGCAATATCAAAAACATAAACAGAAAACTGACATTAATACAACACATCAACATTATTCAGATTTCACCCATGTCACCTATACTCATTTGAGTGTGCTTGTGTATTTAATTGTATATGATCATATCAAATCTGTAGATTCCTGTGTCCATCAATCCAGGCAGGATACAGAACAGCAGCCAGGCTTGGTGGTGCACACCTGAAATCACAGCCACTCTGAAGGTTGATGCAGGAGAATCACAAGTTCAAGGTAAGACTGTGAGACTTATTGGGGATTGAACCCAGGGCACTTTACCACTGAGATTTTTTTTTTTTTTTTAAATTTTGAGACAGGGTCTTGCAAACTTGCTGAGGGTCTTGCAAAGTTGTTGAGGCTGGCCTCAAACTTGTGGTTTTCTTCCTTGGCATCCTGAATTTCTGGGATTTTAGGCATGCAACATCGTGCTCAGCTATTTTTATTATTATTTCACAGTGCTGGGGATTGAACCTGGAGCCTTGCACATGTTAAGCAAGTACTGTACCTCTGAGCTACATCCCAGTTCAAGAAAATCTTTATATATGTAAACATATAATATTTATATATATAATCACAACATATATACATATATATGTATATATATGTGTGTGTGTGTATATATATATATATAATCAATCTTTGATAAAAATCTTGAGCAAAATAGAGCATCTCCATTTTATGACCTTTGTTCAAAGAACTTAACATTATATGACTCAGGTAAATATTAACCTTCGTTCCAAACATGTCCCTGGTCTCAAAAAACCTGCTAGCTAGAACTTAGTCTTGCATGATGCTTGATAGAGCTTGAAACTGCACATTGTCTTCTTGTTCCAGTACTTTATAGTTTCTAAGGTCAAGAGGTTGGGTATAGAACTATGCCAGTCATTAGGTTATTCCACCTGAGGACTAAAATGCTCCCACACTCTGCTTTGTGATATCTGGACTCTGCAGTTTTGCTTTGCCAGCTGGTTTCCTGAAGTTTCTGTTACAGGATGTGTGACAGGGTGTAGATAGCAGGCTGTTCCCTGCTCTGAGTTACTCCATGATATACAGAACAGTAGGCCTCAGGCTGTGCCTAGCACTGAGCTACTCCATTTTATAAAGCAGAATTTTGCCATGAGTTACTGAGGTGGAATGGCTCTATACCTTCTTTGAACAGGAAAACAACTACCATCTGAATAGCACATCCATAAGGCAAAAACTGATAATCATGCTAATAAAAATGACCACCATGAACTTATCAAATTATTCAGAAGCACCCCCATATCAGAAAAACCAGGCCTATGAGTTTATCAAACATACAAGACCACTGAATGGAGCAACCTCCTCGTTTGAGACCCATAAAAGGAGGAGTACCCTAAGACTGAATATGGTGGCACCATGATTCTGTCACCTGGTCACTTGTGACGACCATACATGAGCACTTTCAGCAGCTACAATTCACCAAATACTCTTGAGTCACCTGAAGTCATAAGCCGGGCTTATCACAAATTCTTTTATTCTAGTCTTAACTGCTAATATCTAACACTCAAGTCATATATAACACCTTACACACACACACACACTTCTGTATATAAATTATATAGAAAGGCTAAGGAAGAATTAATACATCATAGGGGGCTGAGAAGGCTAAACTGAGAGCAAAGGCAGATACAATGCAGTCACTCTAGGTGGTAAGATTAAGAATCAGCCTTGGACTAGGGATATAGCTCAGTTGGTAGAGTGCTTGCCTCACATGCCCAAGATCCTGGGCTCAATCCTCAGCACCAAAGGAAAAAAAAATCAGCCTCACCCTAAGCAACTTAGCAAGACCCTATCTCAAAATAAAAAATAGATCTGGGCGCAGTGGTGTGTGCCTATAATCCCAGTGGCTTGGGAGTCTGAGGCAGGAGGATCACCAGTTCAAAGCCAGCCTCAGTAATTTAGCAAAGCCCTAAGCAACTTAGAGAGACCCTATCTCCATATAAAATATAAAAAAGGGGTTGGGTGTGTGGCTCAGTTGTTAAGTGCCCTGGGTGCAATCTCCAGTACTGAGGAGGAGGAGAAGAAAGGAGAAGAATAAGAATCAGCCTGAGCTGAAGAACTTGTTGAGGGCACAGAGCTGTCAAAGCACAGAAGCTTACTTTTTTTTGGTTCTGGGGATTGAACCCAGCCCTTGTTATTCTTTATTTTGAAACAGGGTCTTGCTAAGTTGCTTAGGGCCCCACTAAATTGCTGAGGCTGGTTTTGAATTTCTGATCCTTTTTCCTCAGCCTTCCAAGTCACTGGGATTACAGGTATACATCACCATACCTGATGCACAGGAACTTATTTTAGACCAGGCAGCTTCAGAGCGTCATCTTGGAGAGTCACCTTTAGATGTCAGCTTGGAGTGGGCTGTGTGCGGTTGTCACGGGCAGGTGAAATCGTGCTCTACTGAAGACCGCGGACAGAGTCTTGGAGGTTTTTCCCTATAGTGATTTTCCTGGACAAGACCCGTGACGAGTGTCTAGGTGATGGGGTCCGGGTGTCACCATGTCCAGTCTTCTTTTTTGTGTCTCAGATGAGAGAGTTGCTTCTTTGGGTGGTCTGATGTGTTTGATAAGCTTATGGGCCTCATATTTCTGATATGAGTTTAATATGCTTGTATATTCATGTGCTTCTGATTAATTTGATAAATTCATAGATTATATATGTTGGTACTAGGGATTGAACTCAGGAGCACTAAACCACTGAACTACATTCCCAGCCCTTTTTTGTATTTTATTTAGAGACAGGGTCTCACTGAGTTGTGAAGCGCCTTGCTTTTTGCTGAGGCTGGCTTAGAACTCATGATCCTCCTGCCTCAGCCTCCTGAGCCACTGGACTTACAGGTGTGCACCACCGCACCCAGCTTGGTGATCATTTTTATTGGCATAATTATTTATCAGCTTGTGCCTTGTGGTGGTGCTAGTAAGATGGTGTCTGTTTATTTGTAGAAACAAGGTATAGGGTTATTCTACCTCAGTACTTGTTCTCAAAATGGAGTAACTCATGGCAAACTTCTGCTTTATAAAATGGAGTAGCCCAGGGCTAGGCACGGCCTGAAGACTTCTGTCTATACCTCTCGGAGTAACTCAGAGCAGGCAGAGCTTTCTGCAGAGGCACATTGGAAGGCAGGAAGAAGAAGGGGCGTGTTGCTACATGCCTGCTGTTTATTTCAGTGCATGCAGGAGCCCTAGTAATGGCCCATCACCTTGGCAGGAGGAACTGGCTCCAGTCTCCAACTTTTCATACACTCCCAGAGCCATCAGCACCAGCCATGCAGCTGCACCTTCTCAGAGGTCCCAGTTTTCCAGGGCCTCACCTCCAAGTTTTTAGATTCTGTAATCCCAATCTATTCCCTGTGTTTCCTCAGACTTTGGGTGATACCAGTCTCCTGGAGCTACTGTCTCTGTAAGCTGCTTTGTTCTCCCTTTCTGCTTTTTCCAGTTCTCCAACACGGGGATAGCCAATTCCTTTTATTAAATTCTCTCTGGTGAAATACCTAGTGAACCTTGTATTTTCCAGACTAGATTCTGACTGAGAAGGGAGTAGGTCATGGGATCAATATTTGATATATAGACTTAGGAATCACAAAATAAATGGTTCTGTTGGTGCACGAACTGGCTCAAAATTTTCCTCTCCTCTAAATGTCTCACAAAATGATCAGTAAATATGCCAAAGGAAACATCTCAAGGAAGAAGAAAGTGCAAATATTATTCTCAAATACCATATGAATTACTTTTGGAGGGCTTTGATATATGTGTTCCTCTCAGAATAAGCTTTCTTTCTTCATTAAATTTTTTAAAGTTTATTTTTTTCCATACTGGGGATTGAACCCAGGAGCTCTTTACCACTTAGCTATACACCACAGCCCCCAGCTTTTTAAATTTAGAGGCAGGATTTTGCCTTGAACTTGTGAACCTCCTGCCTCTCCTTCTTGAGTCACTGAGACTGTAGTGTGTATCACTGTGCCTGGCCAGACTGAGTGGTTTAAACAACAGAAACTTATTTTCTAACAGTTCTGGAGGTTGGAAATCCAAAGTCAAGGTACTTGCAGGGTTGGTTTCTCTTGAGGCTTCTGTTCTTATAGATGGTCATTTTTTTTTTCTGTGTCTTCACATGGTCTTCTCTCTTTGCCTGCCCATGTCCTAATCTCCTGTTATTATTAGGACATCAATCATGTTGGATTAGGCTTCATGCAACACTCCCATTTTAACTTACTTTTAAAAACAATTTTTTTAGTTGTAGATGACACAACACTTTTATTTTTTTATGTGGTGCTGAGGATCAAACCCAGTGCCCCACACATGCTAGGCGAGCGCTCTACCACTGAGCCACAACCCCAGCCCCTTAACTTACTTTTTTAAAGACCCTATCTCTCTGGGTGTGGTGGCACACACCTGTAATCCCAGTGAACCCAGAGGCTGAGGCAGGAGGATCACAAGTTCAAGGCCAGCCACAGCAAATTAGTGAGGCCCTAGCAATTTAGTGAGACCCTGTCACAGAATAAAAAATTAAAAAGGCTGGGGACCCTGTCTCTAAATATATCACATTCTGAGGTGCCAGAGTGTAGTACTTCAGATAAGATTCTGTTTGGGAGAGGACACAATTCAGCCTCTAACACCTGCCCTAGTCAGCTGTTTGAACAGCAGCAGTCAGGGGCTCCTAAGCTCATCCTGCCTCATTTTCCAATTAAAAAAAAAATTTTTTTTTAAATTCTTATTTGGGTATTTACCTTCACATCTCTAAATGATATAAATGCCTCTTCTTGATTTTTTTTCTGGTTTATTTTTCAATTCTTGGTTAAGCTGGGAGAGATGGCACATGCCTGTAATCCCAGAGACTTCAGGAGAATTACACATTCCAGACCAACCTCAGCAATGTAGAGAGACCTGGTCTCAAAATAAAATAAAAAGAACTGGGGATGCAACTCAGTGATAGAGGGCCTCTGGGTTCCATATTTAATTCCACAAAATAAATTAGTTAATTAAAAAATAAAAGTAAAAAGAGCAAGAGGTAGCTTGTGGTAGAGTGGTAGAGTGCCCTGGGTCATCAATCCCCGGACAGAGGGAGGGGGTGGAGGAGGCAAGGACCACATTCCCTTGCTTATAAACTTCCACAAATTCCTAACAAATTCCACCTCCCTTACCGCGGCCTCCAGCACCATACCTGATCTTGGCCTTCTGACTCTGTCTCTCTCCCGTGCCCACTGCACCCATGAGGCTTCACCATGGTCCAGCCACATTGGACCTCTTCCAGTCCCCTGAGCACCCTGAACTGGCTCCTGCCTTGTTGGCACTTGCTTTTCCTTGAACCTAGAATACTTTTCGCAACGTTTTCACCCGGCTTCCTTTTTCTCATCTCTCAGCGCTCAGCTCAAAAATGATCTCTGAGTTGCCTTTCCTGACCTCCCTGAGGGAAGCCTTGGGGGCCCTCCCAGTTTTAAAAATTATTTTATGGATTCATCTGTTTTGGAATTTCCCGGGCCCAATATGTGCACACTGCCTGGGACACAGGGGAAGTTTAACAAAGAGAAGCAGGTTGATAAGAGCCCACTCGGGTTCCAGAGGACTCCCCGGGATCCGACCAGGTTCTTGTTTGCTGGAGGTGGGTCTCCTCCCTCCTTACTTCCATCCTGGAGGGAGAGAAGGGAGAGAAGTTCTTTCTAGTCCACCCACTCCTCCCTCTTTCTCCTTCCCTTCGCTAAGTCGTTTTCCCCGTATCCTTCCTCTCTCTGGCCCCTGCCACCGCGCCCTCTCTACCTCTGCGTGTCCAGCTGGCCGCCCACTCCTCTCCCCTCCCGGCTCCGCCCCTCCCCTCCCGCCGTGTCGCGCGCCCGCCCCCGAAGTCCCCTAGCCAGCAGCGCCCTCGGAGCTGGCACAGGAGCAGATCAGGAGAACAGCTGCGCAGGGAGGATGGCTTTCGTGGCGCTGCGCTTGGTACTGTTGCTCCTTGCGGGGGACTTCGCAGGTAATGAGGACCATCGAAAAAGCGATGGAGAGAGAATCCGCCGGTGGCTGCTCCCTTCCCAGGTCTAGGTGGCGTTAGCGGTGTCCCCAGCACCCGTTACTGACGGTTCCCGCAGGGGTCGAGGAACGCCAACTGGGGCTTGTGGGGTGGCTTTGTAGAGCCATCGACCCTCTGTTCGTTGTTGTTTGGGCTTCGCTCCCAGCTGCTCTTTCTCTCTTTAAGTAGATCTATTGCTGTCCAAGATCAGGCTTTGGTGTTTATGTGCCCGGGGATCCTGCTGAACCGTCGCTGGAGATGAGCGGGCCCTGGGAACGCCTTGAGAAAGGGGCTTTCACCTGCCCAGACGTGGCACATGGAGTTAAAGTGCTAATTTCTAACATTAAATTTTGTGTTTATTACCCCAACCCACAGAGGAAAGACTATCACCTACTGTTCTGACTTTTGTAACTTCAAAGAACTTTTCCAACCAAACCTAATAGGAACAGAACAAAATGTTCGTTCTGTGTGCCCGTTATAAGTGCCAAGGGCTGAAAATTGTCTTTCTTCTTTAGAGGGTACGGAGCAGGGTGGTTCCAAGATGCCTTAGACATCAGAGGCAATGGAAGAAAGTGTGAATAAGTCACAAGATGGGTTAAAAAAAAAAAACCTTTATGAACTTTAATCATATATGGTAAATTATGTTTTCTTCTTGCAGCCTCTTCGGATGCTGAGCCTTCAGAGTATAAAACAGTAAGTACACATTGTTTCCACGTGTACAGGGAAACCCTCAAAGCCATTTTCAGAAACTGTTGGAAAAAAAACAAACTTTTTTTTTCTTTTGTGGTGCTGGGGATTGAACCCAGGGTCTTGTCCATTTGAGGCAAGCACTCTACCAACTGAGCTATATCCCCCACTCCCCTTCCCCTTCCCCTCTCCTCCTCCTTTTCTTCTTCTATAATGGTGATCTACCCCCTTTTTTTGGTAATGGGGTGCTTTACCATTGAGCTACATCCTGAGCCCTTTTTTATTTTTTATTTTGGGAGGAGGCCTCACTAAGTTGCCCAGTCTAGGCTTGAATTTGGAATTTTCCTGCTCCAGCCTCCTAAGTTGCTGGGATTGCAGTCGTGCACCACTGTGCCCAGCTACATTTTGTGTACTTTATCAAATTAAATTCTGTGAATGTAAATGATGACCAAATGAGAACAAGCCAAGGCTGTCCAGAGCTTGCTATAATAGTTGTCCTAGAGAAGCTTTGGTGTGGAGCAACAGGGAGCAGGGCATCCTATGGGATTGGCTAGGGGTGCACATTATGTTTTCCGTTGTTGGTCCTGAGTTGGAATTGAGGATCAACGTTAGGGAAACTGTCAGTTATTAATCAAGTCCTGGCTATTTGGGGCTGATTGTTAAAGGGCTTATTGTTTGGTTTCTGGATTGTCACTAGAGGTAGCAGTCTGATTTATTACCTGAGTTAAGCAGGCTGGCCTCCTACGGATAGTTTGTTAACAGCAAAACTCACACAACCACCTCATACTTAAGCTATTTACAAACAAATGCCTTTCTCCTTTCTCTCTAACCAATTCCTACAGCATATTGATCACTTACTAGTTGTAGACTATTCTGATGCCTGCCAGCAGACACTCCTTTTTTTTTTTTGGTACTAAGGATTGAACCCAAGGGTTCTTAACTGAGTCATATGCTCAGCCCTTTTTATTTTGAGACAAAATCTTGCTAAGTTGTTTGTGACTTTGCTAAATTGCTGAGGCTGGCTTTGATCTTGCTATCCTCTTGCCTCAGCCTCCCAAATCTCTGGGATTATAGGCATGTGCCACTCTGCTCCGTTCTGCCAGTAGACATTCAACTCTGTAGTTGGCAGAGTTATTTATTTTTTTTTTGATAGTGCTGGGAATTAAACCCAGCACAGGCTAGACAAGTGCTCTACCACTGAGCTATATCCCAGCAGAGTTGTATTTTATTTACTGGAGATTGAACCCAAGGCTACTTTATCACTGGTGTGGTGGTGCCTTCCCGTAATCCCAGATATTCAGGAAGCTGGGATAGAAGGATCAAAAGTTTGAGGCCTGCCTAGGCAATTTAACAAGACCCTATCTCAAAATAAAATTTTAAAAAAGGCCTGAGGATGTAGGATATATATATATATATATATATATATATATATATATATATATATATCTCCTAGTTTTCCTTTTCTCTCTCTCTCTCTCTCTCTCTCTCTCTCTCTCTAAGTAAATGGTGATCTCTTATTTTGCTTTGGAGTAAAAGAAGTTACTCTGCCTTTGCATTGAATAAATGGAATATAACTTTCTATTGACATTATCTGGATTTCTAAAGATCTAAGCAGGGCTGGCCATTGGCCAGGCTCTGAAGTAGAGCTTCATTCTCTGCTTAGCACTTCACTTATTGGCCCACTGCATTCCTACTGCCCTGGCATATATATAAAACTGGTCCTATAGTTAACCTTTTGTTAAAGTAAGAATGTTCACCATAGTCTGATCACTGTGACCAGTTCTAGTCCTGACCTAGCTCATGACTAGTATCTATGAGTAAGACAAATGACCTCTCTTACTTCAATTCCATCACATAAGAAGGATGAGTTCCAGTACCCCATATTAGGGCTCTTTAACAAAGTGTCACAAACTAGGTGGCTTACCAGAAATTGTCTCATTGTTTTGGTTGCTTAGAGTTTAAAACAGGTGCAGGCAGGGCTGGTTCCTTCTGAGGGCTGAGGGACAATCAAACTTGCAATCCCATGCCTCAGTTTCTCTAGTAGTTGTGTGTAGGATGTTTCTAAGAAATCTAGGGAGACTTGGGACATTGTCCCCCCTTAGCTATATTTGTAATAAGTGTGTCTCTAATCATTCTCTAATTTCTTTTTCTTTTTTTTAGCCAGACTGTGATCGATATAGGTTACCAGGATGTCCTAGGGACTTTAACCCTGTGTGTGGAAGTGACATGACCACTTATCCCAATGAATGTACTCTGTGCATGAAAATCAGGTAACATGATTTTAAAACTGTAGACTAGCCAAGTTTTCTTCATTTCTTTCTTTCTTTTTAATTTGGTGTGTGTGTGTGTGTGTGTGTGTGTTTGCAGTGCTGAGAATTGAACACAGGACTTTGCACATGATATGCAAGTACTCTACCACTGAGTTATATCCCCAGCCCTTTTTATTTCAATTTTTATTTTATATTTTTATCATTTTTATTTTAAGATAGGCTCTTGCTAAGTTGCTGAGGTTCTTGCTAAATTGTTGAGACTAGTCTTGAACTTTTGATCCTCCTGTGTTGGTCTCCTAAATCCCTGGGATTACAGGCATGTGCCACCATGCCCTGCCTATTTCTTTTCTTTAATTTTGATTCCTTGAAGGTAGTGACTCTTTCCTTGGATGTAAGAGTCAAATGTGACATAAGTAATCCTCAGTCTTCAGAGTGACATTTAAGAAGATGTAAAATCATCAGTGCATTTTCTAGGTCAAAGTTAGAGAATGAGGTTCATGATTAATCAACTGAACATCAGATATTCAAGTTATCATGGATGCACAATTTTCCCAAATTAAGAATATATTTAAGAGCCAGGCGCTGTGGTGCATGCCTGTAATCTCAGCAGTTTGGGTGCATGCCTGTAATCTCCTGAGGCAGGAGGATCACAAGTGCAAGGCCAGCCTTGGCAACTTATCAAGGCCCTAAGCAACATAGTGAGTCTCTATCTGTGGAGAAAAAAAAAAAATGGAGCAGGGAGGCTGGGAATTTGGCTCAACGAATTAGTGCCCCTGGGTTCAATCCCTGGTGCGCACGCACACACACAGGCGTGCGCGCGTGTACACACACACACACACACACAAAGAATATATTTGGGGGGCTGTAGCTCAGTGGTAAAGCACTTGCCTAGCATTCTCGAGGCTCTGGGCTTGATCCCCAGCACTGCATACACACATAAACAAAAATATATAATAGTTGGAATATTATATTTTCTTTTAAATTTAGAGGAGAGGCACAGGTGACCTGCACATCTGTACTACTAGTTGGGAAGTAGGATTTACTAACTACTTGGTAGAATGTTAAGAATATGATACTTGTGGCTGGAGTTGTGGCTCAGCGGTAGAGTGCTCGCCTAGCATGCATGAGGCACTGGGTTCGATCCTCAGCACCACATAAAAATAAAATAAAGATATTATGTCCACCTAAAACTAAAAAATTAATATGAAAAAAAACCATGATACTTGATGTCCTCCATGTAACACATCTGACCACCCACCTCTACCCCTCCTTTTGGTATGCTTGTTTGTATAGCAAAGGTACATTTTGTGATCTCGGGCTTCACCAAGTAATCTCCGTCTTAGAGTGTTCCTAGGGGCTAGTGCTCTGTGCTCTAGGGTTAGGGGGGAAATGGCAAAGTGTAGATGGTAGAGACTTTCACCTTCTGTTTCCTAGATTTATCTTAAAACTATAAATATAGCAAATATAGCTCTGGAAAGAACATAATATATGATGATATGGGTCTTTTTAGCACAAAGAATTTAGCATGATAGGTAATGATATTGTTCAATTTGCAGGGAGGATGGTCATGATATCAAGATCATCCGAAGTGAGGCGTGCTGATGGGGCGGTCTTCAGAAGACAGGATGCATGAGACCGCCTTCCTCCACGAATAAATCCCATCCCCCCCCTTTCTCTTTTCCTATGCTTCATTACCTCACCTTTTCTGAGAGGAGGTGTGGAAGAAGAGCTATGTGTATTGATGGCTAATTGTAAGAATGTCTTGTTCTTGGCTTTTGCCCTTCAGCTCAGCCGACTGCCCAGGTGACTTGTGCATTGCTTCCTTTAATTGGAATAAATCAGCATTGAATTCAACGACTGCTGTTTTGCATTTGTGTTCATCAGCTTTGTGTCGCTGCGACCAAAATACTTGATGAGAACAATATTGAAGATGAAAAGTTGAGGTGGGGGTTGTGGCTCAGTGGTGGAGCACTTGCCTAGCATGTGTGAGGCACTGGGGTTCAATCCACAGTACCACATAAAAATAAATAAATAAAATTAAGATATTGTGTCCATTTACAACTAAAAAACAAACAAACAAAAAAAGAAGAAAAGTTTATTTTAGCTTATGGTTTCAGAGATGTTAGTCCATCTCAGCCAATTCCATGCTTTGGGCTTGAGGTGAGGCCCAGCATCATGGAGGAAAGTTGCTGAGCTCAGCAGGGTCAAGAAGCCGAGAAGAGAGTGTTCAGGGGCTGCAGGTACACCCTCTGAGAGCACACTCCCAGTGACCCATCTCCTCCAGCCAGGCTCCTGCCTACAGTCACCACCCAACCAATCCATTCAAACTAGGATGGACTGATCAGGTTACAGCTCTCAAAATTCAGTCATTTCACCTCTGAATATTCCTGCATTAACAGAGCAGGTTTGGGGGGACACCTCACATCCAAACCATAACACTATTAAAAATGCTTCCCCAGTGTAGGGGAGGCAAAATTTTATCTCCACTCTATTAGGGTTTTTCCACTGGGCCTGAGAATTAAACATAAGACCAATCAACAGGAGAAAAACATATTTAATATGAACTTTTTTGTGGCATGAGAACCTTTATATGGAAATAACCCAAAGATGTGGTACTGAACACTTACATACTAAAGTAGACAAAGAGTAATGAATTATGAGACTAGGACAAGGTTAAGGGGACCTGGGCTGGGATAGTTAGTTAATTGAGTGGCAAAATACCTAGGAAGATAAGGATTAGTCTAACAAGGTTTGTTTGTATAGATTTCCCCTGGCCTCAAATTCTTATCCTTGATAAGAACATTACTTTCCTTTTGGAACAGATCATGTTTCATATGGGAATTTCATCTGCTTTTGAGAGACAGAAGGAAGGTCCGACCGACCCTCTGGCACCTGCTGTCTCTAAAGTGTCTTTAATTCAGAACAGCTAATATGCCAGAGCAGCACCTTTGGGGTGGCATGTCCTCACCTCTATCACTCAGCCACCTCACGGTGGTCTTTTCATCCCAGGCAAACGTGAATTTCACTACATGACAAGTAGGGTCATTGCTGAGAGGACAAGATTGATCCCCTTGTTCCTTTCCCTGATTCCTGGATAACTAGTTTGTGTGTAACTGGTCTAGTGTTCCGCACGTGGCAAGAAACCATGAGACACTTGGAGCTGACGTTAGCTTAAGCTGGTAAAGTAAAGAATCATTAAAGTGAAAATTTTTATTAGTTTCAAAATCTCCCCTCAATTCAATTTTCTTCTAGGATGATATAAGAATTTGGCCTTTTCCTCTTTTTGGAGCATTGGATCTCAATCCAGGGTAATTTTTCATCCAGAGAACATTTGTGGTGTCACATTTGAGGTATGGGTGCCAACATCTCCTGGGTAGAGGACAGGGTGTTTCTACACATCTTACAATGCACAGCACTGCCCCCACTAACAACTAAATGTTAGCAGTGCTGAGGCTGAGACACCTGTTTTAGAGTTTGGCACTGATAAACAATGAACTTTTTCTTTTTAATATTTAATTGTAGTTGGACAGAATACTTTTATTTTATTTTTATGTGGTGCTGACGATCGAATCCAGGACCTTGCAGGTGCTAAGTGAGCACTCTATTGCTGAGCCACAACCCTATCCCACAATAAATGTTTTATAACAACAATAAAAAGTGGCCAGGGGTTAATTTAGAATGATAGTGTTTTTTGGGTAGTGCATTATAACACCAGGAATGGTGAGACATGAAGCAAGAGGTAGCTGGGAGGGCAACATAGCACAACATCAAGACTTTTGGGGAAGTGGTCAGCTAACTTCAAAATCATTCTGATTCCAATACCCTAGCTTCAGTTTTCTTATCTGGAAAATGGGGATGATGCTTAGCTCATGGAATTGTTGTGAGGAAACTGCATAGTGCTTGGCACATGGAAGCCACAGAAATGGGAGCTTCTGCTGTTTTAAGAATCCATCTTAGAGCCTAGCATCGTGGCCCATGCCTGTAAACCCAGCTGCTCTGGGGGCTGAGGCAGGAGGGTCACAAATTCAAAGCCAGCCTCAGCAACTTGGTAAGGCCCTAAGCAACTCAGCAAGAACCCTTGTCTCTAAAAAATATAAAAACTGGCTGGGGATGTGGCTCAGTGGTTAAGTGCCTCTGGGTTCGATCCCTGGTGCCAATGAACAAACAAATAAATAAATCCCTCTTAGAGAAGAAGAAACCGGTACACAATGGCAAAGAAATTTGACCAAGAATGAACATAATGAAAACAGTCTGGATTAGAAACCTAGTTCTTCAGATTTCCAATCCTCTGTTTTCATATACACCAGAGACAATGAAGTGGGAAATTATACAGCATAAAAGTGCCAAAAGTAATGGCCTTTAATTTCTGGCTTACAATCTTTCTGGAAACCTTAAAAATTTACAGAATTCAAAATTATTAAAATTAAAAATGAAAGAGTAACATAAAATGAAGTGAATAGTAGTTTAAAAACTAAAAATGAGAAAGTTGTTAATCTCTCCCAGTGTATGTGTATAAAAAAATCACACACATGCACAAAAACTTGTCCTGTAAACTTGCTTTTCCCCTTAAATATTGGGTTTATTTTCCTATCAACATATGTCATTGCTTTTTTGTTTTTATTTATTTATTGGTTCTGGGGATTTGAGGATTGAGTTGAGTTGCTTGCTGAGTTGCTTAGGGCCTTACCAAGTTGCTGAGGCTGGCTTTGAATTTGTGACCCTCCTGCCTCAGCCCCCAGAGCAGCTGGGTTTACAGGCGTGGGCCACTATGCTAGGCTCTAAGAGGGATTCTTAAAACAGCAGAAGCTTCCATTTCTGTGGCTTCCATGTGGCCTTGCATATGCTGAGTATTCACTCTATCACTGAGCCATACCTCAACCTAGTTTCTTCTTTTTGTCAGCTACCCATTATTTTATTATTGTGACATACTTTATCTAATATCTATTGATCTGTACATATTTAAGTGGTTCAATAAGATTCACTTGGTTGGAAGTGTGAAAATCCCAACTCAAATTAGGCTAAATTGAAGATGGACTTAATTAGCCCCGATGAAGCAGAATAACTAAGGGCATGGACTTGAAGTCAGAGGAGTGCACTCACTGGCCAAGTTGCTTTTTGACCCAGTTTGCTCATCTGTAGAGTGAGGAAGACAATGGTGTTTACCTTGTAATGTTGTTGAATGTTAGAAATAAATCACCAGGTCAGTCTTGAAGCAAGACATGGAGCTTTTTTTCGCTGGCACATCAAGGGGCAGTGATCAAGTTGCCTCGGCACATCTTGACCCCTTGAAGAAGGTAGGGTATCTTTTTATAGCCCTAAACCGATAGCTACCAGCAAGTTAAAATCATAGCACATAGGAAGTGGGTCAGAATGACCCAGTTCAGGGTACAGTACACTGACCAAGAAAAATGGGAATTAAAATGAGAACATCTTACAAATGCATTTCTTAGGAATACATTGTATAAGAATAACAGGAACATTTTTCAACTGCCGTGCATTGACAAATAGTGTGTGCTTAGCAGGAGGCGGCAGAGGCAGGGTTTTAACATGGGAGAAGCATTTCTTATATGAAATGGAGTCTCAGGGTAAAAGGAGTTTGTCTGGTCAAGGTACATATAGTTTGGCCCATAACAATAAGGTTGTTGTGAGGATTTAATATGACAACACATGTGACGTGCTTGAAACACTTATACTTGAAATGTTGGTTATATTACAGAAAACTGTCCTTTAAAAAATTTTTTTTTTCCTCAATCTTGGCGATTGAACCCAGGGCCTCATGCATGCAAAGCAACCACTCTACCACTGAGCTATACTCCCAGTTCTTAATTTTCTTTCTTTCTTTTCTTTTTTTTCCTGTATCTTTTTATTTTTTATTTTGAGACAGGGTCTCATTAAGTTGCTTAGGGCCTTGCTAAATTGCGGAGGCTGACTTTGAACTTGAGATCTTCTTGCCTCAGCCACCCCAGTTGCTGGGATTACAGGCTTGCACTACTGTGCCTGGCCTTAATTTGCTTTTTGTCAACAATGCTTTATGGAAATTTTTTCAAGTCAGAACACATAGCTGTACTTTATTAAAAAAAACTCACATGCTATCTATAATATATAGACATATTATTACTTATTTATTTAATCCTGTACGGCATTTCTCATTTTCACCATCACAAATAATGTTGCAATAACAGCTTTGTACACATATCCTCCTTTATTTGTGCAAATATTCTGCAGGATAAATTCATAAGATTGGAATTAGTTAATTAGAACTTAGGTTTAAAACATTGGAGGACATTGCAAATGAGTGTCTGTTTCTTCTTTCCACTATTATTATTTAATAGAAGCAATACTACCTGTCACTTGCTTAGTCAGAATTGTACTGTAAAACCCAGATTTGTATCCATCCTTTATTAAGGGATTTCTTTTTCCATTAAGAATGTTCACATTATAAAAGTGATATATGCTAATCATAGTTACCTAAAGTAAATCATGAGAAATATAGTTCAGCAGTCCATGGGGAGTTCTAGAATAGAAGTCCCCTGAAGACAAGAGATCTTGGCCAGGCAAGGTGGTGCATGCCTGTAATCCCAGTGGCTTGGGAGGCTGACGCAAGAGGATCATGAATTGAAAGCCAACCTTAGCAATTTAGTGAGGCCCTAAACAAGTCAGCAAGACCTTGTCTCTAAATAAAATATTAAAAAAAAGAGGGGGGCTGGGTATCAGTGGCTAAGTTCCCCTTGGATCAATCTCTAGTACCAAAAACAAAACAAAACAAAAACAAAGAAAAACAACAACAAAAACCCACAGAGATCCTGCCCATCTTGCTTATCATTATATCTTCAGTGCCCGATAAGCCTAGCATAGTGTGTATTTGTTGACTGAAGAAATGAAACAATAGCCTATGGGGCTCACAAAATATCAACAATAAAACACCAACCTCCACAGATTTCTTTCCTTTCCCAAGAACAAGCAAGTTAATTTCAAACCAGGAACCAACACACCACAAGGGAAACTAGCTTTTGACTCTTGCCTGGTGGTGAATTTCATATACCCACTGTTATTCTTAAAAGAAGAACAGCACTGAATACCCAGATGATCACCAATGGTTCTAAGAGCATACCTTGAACTTGGTTTGAAGTTTTTCTTCCTTCTTTCTTTTCTTTTCTTTTTTTTTTTTTTTTGGTACTGGAGGTTGACCCCAGGGGAACTTAACCACTGAGCCACATCCTTAGCCCTTTTTATTTTTTATTTTAAGACAGGGTCTCACTAAGTTGCTTAGGGCCTTGCTAAGTTGTTGAGGCTGGCTTTGAACTTGCCATCCTCCTGCCTCAGCCTCCTGAGCCTCTGGAATTACAAGCATGTGCCACTGCACCTGGGGAGAAATATATGTTTTTAAGAAAGAACTTTGTTTTGTCTTACTTGTTTTTTTTTTTTAAATATAAAGTTATTTTGACACATTGAAAGATTTTTTTTTGATAACCAAACATATATTTTTTTCTCTCTTGAGAGCCCCAAGCATAGATCAAAAGACTGTTTGAACTAGGACAGACTTAGATATAAATGACTCAACTTCCTCATTTTACAAATGAGAAAACCAAGGAGCAGATGAGTTAAGAGATTTGCCCAAAACAACATTGTCCATCTGGGTAGTAGAGACCAAGATGATGTTTGCAGTTTGTGACTGGCTTGGCATTAGTTTTCAGCTTTGTGATTGCCCCTTCTTCCTTTAGAAGTGGTCAAAGGTGGCAGAGAACTAGAGAAGAGATGGGACTATCATTGCCTGAGTTCCTTGGGGTGTGAGACATTTTTTTCCAACAGCCTATCAGAGTGAAGGTCCTCAACTGAGATGGAAAGAGAACCTGATAAGGGTTAGGGTTAAATAAATAAAATAAAGTTATTCTTTCCAACTTCAACTATGAATGAATGAATAAATAAATAAATAAATAATAGTTGTGACTGTGTGTCAGTGGTTAAAGTAGGTTCAATCCCTAGTATAAAAAAAAAGACATATGTAAAATGCAAATTCCACTAAAATATATGAGATATTGCATTGGTCTGAATGTTTGTGTCCTTTAACATTTTTATGTTGAAACCTCATCCTCAACCTCAAGAGGTAGGGCCCTTTGGTAAGTGACCCTCATGAATGGCATTAGTGCCCCTGTAAGAGTCCTGAGGGAGCTCATTTGCTTCTGTCATCATGTGAGGGTATGGCTAGAAGCTGCTGTCTATGAACTAAAAAGTGGTCCTGCACCCAGACAGAATCCAATCCTTTGTCTTGGATTTCTCAGTTTCTAGAACTATACATTTCCATAGTTTATAAATTACCCAGCCAAAGGTATTATGCTATGGCAACCCAAATGGACTAGGACAGATACATATTTTTCACCATGACATAGACTTGAAGCTACTATTTCAAAGAATAAAAATGGATTTAAAAAATAGAGCCTAAGAAAGAGGCTAAGGTGCTAAGGTTTGAAAGTTTGAGTCCCTCCAAAGTTCACATTGAATCTTAATGCCCAGGATTAAGAGGTGAGGTCTTCAGGAAAGGAGAACTTCTTCAGAGGGTCCCTTCAAAGGCACTGCCCAGTGGACGCCAGGGGTCATGGCAGAGAGCCCCCATTAGGGTAGGCCTGAGGGGAATCATGCCAGCTCTGAGAACTCAGGCTGGAAGAGCCATCAGCATGCAGTCCCAGCCCTGGGGAGTCACAGGCACCTGACACCAAATGTGAGAGCAGCTGTGCGGAATGTACCCAGCAAAGCCACGGAGACTAGGCTGCCCAGAGTCTGAAGGGCCCAAACCAGAAATTAATAACCATCATGTTATCTATCAGTGTGTCCAGAGGCTGTGGAGTCCCAGCAGTTTGTCCTGGAGCATTAAGATTTAACATTTGATGTGCTAGATTTTGGAATTGGTCAGGACCTATCATTCCTTTCTTCTCTCCCATTCCTCCCACCCGCTCTGATGGAATGTCTATCCTACCCCAATCCCATCGTTGTGTTTTGGAAGCACATAACTTGTTTGATTTTGTAGGCTCACAGCCGGAGGGAAATTTCCCTGGGGATGAATCATGCCTTGAATCTCATTCATCTCTGATGCAGATAAAACTTTGGACTTCAAGTTGCTGCTGGAATGACTTAAAACTTTGGGGGCTATGGGAATAAAATGAATGTATTTGCGCATGAGGAACTTCAAGGGGCAGAATGCCATGGTTTGAATATCCATGTTGTTGAGGTCTGTAAACAAGTCAGGATGGCGCCTGGCATTTTGCCAGAGGGAGTGGTTTGTGAAGTAACGCCAGCGAGCCATTAAGTGTGGAGATTCCTTATTGGTTGACTGCTGTATCTAGTTTATGTTAATTAAGATAAGCTGTGTGGAATGTATATATACCCCTCCTGTGCTACAATAAACAGCTCCTACTCCTGCTGTATCAGTCTACAGAAGTTGCTCGTCCCCCCCTCGGTCATTTTGCTGCAGCGGACTCCGGCACATGTATCATATGTTACAGTGAAATAACAATGCTCAGATAACTAGACTTGTATTAATAGTAGAATGCTCAGTAAATCTGGGGGCAAAGTTGTTTAAGCTTACACAACATTATTTTGAACATATGATAATGGTATGTATAATACTGACTCTTTGCAATCACCAATAGCTGGGTCATTTAAATTGCCATATTACCTACTTCCTATAAGCAGTCTTGGTTTTTGCCTCCAAAACCAGTTTTTAGAAAAGGAAGTTTCATTTTCCTGTGTTGAAAATGGGAAAATGTCCCTATATGGCTTTTTAAAGTGATAAGCAGAAATAGGTGGCCCATGAACTTTCTTCCTATAGAATTTAAATTATCTCAGGATCAAAAAGATTGAGAATCTATTCCTTTCACACTTTCTCCAAACACACAGTTAGTATCAATTCTTGGCCAGTAGTCAAGTATTCTCTTAGTCACAGATTCTTCAAAGAAAATAAATAATTATATAAATTATCAAACTATCAAAATCTATGTTAACCTTCCTTTAGTTCTTTCTTTATTATTGTCCTTTTTTTTTTTTTTCTGTGCTGGGAAATGAATCCAGGGGCACTTTACCACTGAGTTTCAACCCTAGTCATTTATTTATTTTTTACTTTTTGAGTCAGGGTCTTGATAAGTAATCAAGGCTGGTCTTGAACTTGGGGCCCTCCTGCCTCAGACTCCCTGAGTCACTGAGATTAGAGGTGTGTGCCACTGTGCCTAACTAAGCTTCCTCCAGTTCTCATCCATAGTTGCTCTCTGACTTGGTACAGCCGTGTTTAAACTTATTGTATACACATCTAGATGACCCACACAATGAATGAGACTGAAGAAAAGGAACTTGGGAAAGAAACGACCTCTCCTCAGTTCCTCTTATTATACCCAGATCTAAGTCTCTGTTTTCACATTCTCCTTGGTGTGGGGAAGCAATGTACCTACATGATATTTAGACATATGATTAATTGCATTTGAAAGCAGTTAACAATAATTGGATGTATTAGAAAAATTACATAATTCTCATGTATCATGTTTAGATCACAGTTTTCTTTTTCTATGTTAAAAGTGAGATAAGATTCAACGTGATATGTCTAATAGTCACATTCACTATAGTATACTAAACTGTAGCATTGAAGTCGCAGGCAAATTTTATGGGATCCTATGATTTAAAGAACTGCTTTTTTTTTAAACTCTCTTTCTTAGTATTCTGGCAGATACAAATAGTTGATTTTCTTATTGTGAAGAGGATTGTGTTGATATGACATTTATGATAAAATTAGATAATTAGGTTTCCATAGTTCTTGTGGCTTTTTTTTTGTTGTTGTTTGTTTCCAAGTAAAATTAGATTTCCTTATATATAGAAAGAATATTTGGGGAGGAAACACATCAGAACATTAACAAAATTAAATAAATGTACACAAAATTTCTTCAAGGAGTATATGCTGCTTTGCTAATTATAATAAAATATGCCTTTCTAAAAATCGGGATGGAGGGGAGAGTAAGAAGAAAGATCACGAGTTTTAAAGCCACAGATGGAGGAAATCTTATTTGAACCACCAAACTCAAAAGCCAGAAATTGTCCACTAATAATTTTTTGCAGAAAGAACCAAATATGGTTCCTTTGTGGAATCCTTCCCGGCCAGCACTGGGACACAAGAGGGCAGTGGCTCCCTGAGAACCATCTCTCACTGTCTCAGGCAGCCGGCAGTTAGGTGAGGCTTCTAGTTGGGAGTTACATTTTACATTTCACTTGTAAACCCTTCCACCCTTCCTTCCTTCCTTCCTTCCTTCCTTCCTTCCTTCCTTCCTTCCTTCCTTCCTTCCTTCCTCTTTTCCTTCTTCTTCTCCTCCTCCTCTTCCTCCTCTTTCTCCTTCTCCTCCTTATTTTTTTTGGCAGTACTGGGGATTGAACCCAGGGTCTCACTAAAGTGCTGAGTCTAGCCTCAAACTTGTGATCCTCTTGTCTCAGCCTCCCATGTAGCTGTAATTACAGGGCTGCACCACTGTAGAAGGCTGTAAACAGTTTCTTAAGGCTCTTATGCTTTGGTTCTTTGAAGATACCATTTCTGTGAATAAAGCTGAATAATGGTTCATTGAGGTAAACATGGGGGTTAGGGACCTGGGTAAAAAGATGGGGAAAAAAAAGACAAATTGGGTAGGATTAAGGAAAGGTCTCAGATGGTGGCTGGAAAAGCTGGGATTTGAAAAGCTGCCAGGGGAGGGTTCAAGGTCAGTTGACCAGAGTGAAGATAACTCTGATGCTTCTGTGCATAATATGAGTTTATGAAGGTTTGCAGCCTTTGTTCTCTTGCACTTCTGCTTACAGTCCCCCTCTGGTTCACGGACTCTCATCCTGATGGGTACTTCTGCCCATGTATTACTTTAGATAATGCATAATGAGATCTAGTATTTGTTTAGTTGTACCGTTTACTAAAGCTCTTATATTTTATAAAGCACTTTCATCTATGTTTTTTTTGTTCATGATTTAAAATGGGTTGAATTTTTACTCTGCTTTAATGATATTTATTATGAGCAACAAAAGCTCCACTATTAGTCACTAAAGCTAATATTAAAAACAAAAAAAAAACCAACAACAACAACAAAAAAACCTGACTGACTGGGATCAGGTGCTAATGACTTCACATTGGCCTGGTGACCCAGACCAGGCCCTGGCACAAGGTCCTGATGGGGCAGAGTGGGAGGGTTAGAATCTTGTTTATAGAGTTTGGCAACAAATTCCTTTTGAAAAGGAAAAACAAAGAGGCAGCATACAAGCATCCCCCACTCAAGGCCTTCAGAGGCATCCATGCCCATCAAATCAGCAACAAAAAGCTGTGGACATTAGGAAAACAGCACACGGTGCATTATACAGGCCACTTCTCAGTCTTCTTGGCTTATAGCACAGACAAAAGAGAATAAATAAACAACTGACCAAGGGGTGTGTGTGAGGCATGCAGAGTTGCTGTTAAGTAGAAATCATATCATCAGAAAATGGAATCACAGCACCTTGATGTTTTATTTTTGTTTTGGGCACTGGGGATTGAACTCAGGGGCACGCGACCACTGAGCCACATCCCAGCTCCATTTTGTATTTTATTTAGAGATGAGGTCTCACTGAGAGGTCTCACGAGGCTGGGATTACAGGTGTGCTACCAGGCCTGGCTTCATCAGTCTTTTGTATGTGTGTGTGTGTGTGTGTGTGCAGGCGCGCTAGAAGATTGAGCCCAGGGCCTAGTACATGCTAGGCAAGTGCTCTACCACTAAGGTACACCCCAGCACCCCACTTCCCATCAGTCTTTAAATATAAACTATTGTTTCTACATGTTCTTCTTCGTTTATCATGTGGATATTTCATAGAAAGGTAATGTAATAAGATAGAGATGGTAAATTCTAGGTAAGTTCCCAGGAAGACTCCCAATCTAAGGGGATTGTTACTAATTTATCATGACACATCTTCCAAGAGCCTGTAGTGGCCTTAGAATTCTCAACACAGCATGGCTGGCAGTCTACACAGGTTCATGGTATCGGGACGCGAGTGGAGGCCTACTGGGCTTCCCTACCTCAGCAGCATAACTCAGATGAGTTGACAATATGGCATTCCCTCAGCTGGGGTTTCAGAAGCCAGAAAGCTATGCATGACAAAGGCACAAGGAGAGGAGCTAATAAGGCCCAGTTAGCTCTACATCACAATTTCACCCTAGGCTTTTTGCCTGGTATCATTTTAATCACAGAAATAAGAAATCATAATGGCTGAACTATGAACTAATAACTCTAGGAGCATTTATCTAAAATAGAGGAATACTATCAGGCCTTCATTCACAGATAGTCTCCTATCCTCAGGCCAAGCAAAGCCTACACAGTGGACATGGAAGTGTTAGATGGAAAAACATTGAGAGGCCACTTCCAAGAGGACTTTGATATGCCATTCAGAAAATAACTATAAAATCAATGTTTCCTAAACATTAAGGGAGACTTTCTAGGTACTTTGATATTGCTTGGAGAATTACCTATAACTTGATCTCTTCCTACATGAAAGTCAGCATAACCTCCCTGATAGAAAAGAACAGGAATCATGCAGAATGAAAGTCCTTTAAAAAGAATGGCAGCTGGGCCGCGTGGCCGCGGAGCTGAGGCTGCGGCGTCGAGTTTGGAACGTCTGCGTGCAGCTGCTTTTGTGCCGGCTGTTGCTAGAGGTGGAGCGTTTCCTGGGTTGGTGGCTCCTGCACATTTGTACAGTTCTCGGGTCCTTCTCTTTGGATTGGTTATGGTGATGACTGTGTGCAGCCTGTGAACATGGAACATGCAACACAGCACAGGTCCAGGTTGTTTGCTACAAGTCAAGTATGATGTCAGAAGATTAAACTGTACAGAAGAATGCAACCAAGTAATGGCTTTTTCTTAGAATTTGAATATGGAGGCCACGGGAACAGATGAAGTTGACAAGCTAAAAACTAAATTTATATCAGCATGGAACAACATGAAATATAGTTGGGTTTTGAAAACAAAGACATATTTTAGTAGAAATTCTCCAGTTTTATTGCTTGGAAAATGTTACCATTTTAAATATGAAGATGAAAATAAAGTGTTACCTTCAAAATCAGCATGTACAATAGAAGATCGCATAATTGCAGGAAATGTAGAAGAATTTCGGAAAGATTTCATTTCTAGAATATGGCTGACCTACAGGGAAGAATTTCCTCAAATAGAAGGCTCATCTTTGACAACAGATTGTGGTTGGGGATGTACGTTGAGAACTGGCCAGATGCTACTGGCTCAAGGACTCATACTACATTTTCTTGGTAGAGGTAAATCAAATCTCTGTTGCTTTTAAGTGTGAGCTTCAAGCTTGCATACTCTGTAAAATTCCCTGAGGTTAGTTTTCGTGACTCCCTGATGTTTTCTAAAGTTGTAACTGACCTAGCATATTACAATTTTATTGAACTAGGCCATACATGTCTTCTATGCACACTTTCAAAATTCTTTTTTCAAATCTTTAGATAAATGTGACTGTTATTCTTGTCACTACTGTGAATTGTTAGTTCCAACTAGTAGGTTTTGGATTTTTTGGTAGTTATTATTTATTTCCCTTTTAGCATAATTCTTAGGTATATCTCCATTTCAGTAAGTCTAGGCACGTTAATATCTGTAACTTTGGAGAATAATTAGTATCTTTTAAATCTGGAGTTTTCATCTTGGTTTATTTTCTCTTTATGTATCAATAATGCTTTGAATTTTTTATCTTCATAAATATGACTATTATATTAAGTTAATTAGGCATATTATCAATAAGATCATCATGATTAATCTTTAAAGCCTTCTAAAATGTCATTGTGTAACTTGCATCTTTTTTTCCTAATATACCACCTTCTATTAATACATTAAAAAATTTTTTTAGTTGTTAAAAAAAAAAAAGAATGGCAGCTACTGTAAAGATGGCATTGATTCTATTCGCACTCCCTGCCCCATAGGAGATTTTATTGATGCTGATGAGGGTGGGTTAGGAAAGGCCCCAGAACAGGGAGACTGGGTCAGTCAGTGCACATGGGGAGCAGATTCACTATTTTTTTTTCCAGGATTCTGTGGCTCCTTCCTTGGGAAATGGAAAGATCCCAAGAACAGTGAGGCAGAGGTTACAGGTGGCTGAGAGTCCCCCATCTGAGAGGAGGCACCACAGTGGGCAGCAACATCCTTGAGGAAAGCTAGATGAACTTGTCAGTAGTGGGAAACTGGGAGGGAGGCACTGGTCTTGTGTCTTGGGGTGGGGTCCAACCTTGTCCTTGATGAACTCAAGAGAATACCTGGTCTTTCCAAGAAGAGCAGGGTCCTTTCCCTGCAAGCCTGCTTAAGGAGTATCAATCAATCAGAGAGTTTTCCCAAAGAATAATGATATTTATTTGGGAATTGCCTAGCATTGCAAGTTTTTGGTTTTGTTTTTTTACAGTACTCGGGGTTAAACCCAGGGACACTTTACCACTGAGCTATATCCACAGTCCTTTTTTCTATTTTATTTTGAATAAAGTCTTGCTAAATCACCAAGGCTGGCCTCAAACTTAGGATCCTCCTGTCTCAAGCTCTGGAGTTGCTGAGATTATAGGCATGCACCACTGCACCCAGCAAGAGGAAGTTTTTAATGAGGAAAATGAGGAGAATTACATCAGGTATTTGGAAACAATAATCCTTGGCCACAGTGATTAATCACAAGAGTGGCATCAGTCCAAGGTTGAATTGACAGTTGCTGGGCAGATGTCCTTGTAATAGTGCTATTTGTACAAGGTTGAGATGGCCTCTCTGCAAGCTTCTGGTTCTGGCAGAGTCTTTTGTGATAGTATCAGGCAATCATCCATGAGAACCATTCCTTCATAACCTCTCCATTTTATTTATTTTTTTATGCATGTTAAGGTTGACACAAGTGACTCCATTTTGATTCTGACAAATTTCACTTTTTTTTCCTCCCACAGGAGAAACAGGTATTCAGAGAAGGCCTTCAGAGATACCCCTGGCAAGGGAGTGGCAGAACTAGTCCATAAGGCACAGTTGGTGACCTACAAGGTGCCAAGGACAACTAGGTGGGGGCAGGGGCACACTCCAATATGAGCTCCAGGATCACAGGAAGACCTAGGACCACCCAAGCTTGACTGGGGATGGGGCATTGAGGATAGCCAGGACAGCCTCAGCTGACATTTCCTGGACGTCTTCCCCCGTGGGTCAGCGGTCTAGGTAGAGCAGGGTGTATGTGCTTGGCCAGTGCTTATTCTGCCACAATGTGATGGGAACTTGGTCAACCTCTCAAAATGTCAGACTAGGGTTTCAGGTCCTTCTTGGTATCTACAGGAGGATGGGTGCATCGGAACTGTGGTGATGCATTCTGGATGCTACTTGTACTACACATTCTCATTGAAGGGTGTAATAGCATTGGAGAAAGGGATGATGAAGATGTAGGTCTGGGGGTAGAAGAGTGTGTGGAGGTGGCCAAACCTTCCTGCCCGCAGGTTCAGGTGCACTGTGCTCCTTTAGTTGTACTCTGGGTGCCATGATTATTGGACACTGTAGGGATGTACTCCTTGGGGAAGATGTTGGTTGTGTGGTAGAGGATGGGCACATCTGTCCCACAACCCCTCACCCACTATCACAAGCCTAATGCACTGCATGATGGGTGTATTAGTCAGGTTTTCATTGCTGGAACCAAAATTCCCCACCTTTAAGAACAACTTAAAGGAGGGAAAGTTTATTTTGGCTCATGATTTCAGAGATTCAATCCATGGTTGGTTGACTCCGTTGCTCTGGGCCTAAAACATCAGGGCAGAAAAGCACTGCAGAGGACAGCTGTCAGCTCATGGTTGCTGAGAAGCAGAGAGGGCCCCAGGGAAGATGTGGTACACCCCCAGTGACCACCTTCTCCAGCCACACCCCACCTGCCTACAGTTACCCCCCAGTCAGTCTATTCAACCCAGGATTGCTGAGGGCTCGTGATTTTGTGCCCAGCCAGACTGCGGCATTTGGTGGCCCGTACGGGGAACTTCTAAAGCTTGGAGGTAAGTGAAATTGCTCGCCCCTGAGGGAAGGCGAGAGAATGGGTGACCATTTCAAAAAACAATGTGTTCTTGTTTTGATTTATTTTGTTTTTGTTTCAAGCTGCCTATCCCTAGAAATTTCTCAGGCAAACTGGGAAAAATGGTTGGCTCAAAGTTTGAAGTTGTTCACCCCTGAGGAAGAGAAATTGTTAGAGGAAAGAGGCACCCCAGTAATACCAAGAACAGTTAGGACATATGTTGATACAATACAAAAATG
>NW_026000108.1:42642484-42670466 GCF_001458135.2 Marmota marmota marmota | reverse complement strand
GGGTATGATCCAATTGCAGTGGTATCAACCTAAGACAGGAGGCTGACGCCTAGAGGTCAGTTTTTCCCATGACGGGTAAGAACCATATGTTGAATTGGACAACCTACCAGGCACGGTCCTTAAGCCACATTGCTTGTTGTTTAATTAATCAGAAGGGGGGAGATGCTGAGGGCCATTGTTAAGTAAGAATGACGCATGGCATGACCCAGGTCATTTGCAGTGACATTGCATGTAAGGTGACCTTGCTCAAGGACCAGGGCGGATCCGGGTTTAGGGCGGATTGGGGGTTTAGGGCGGTCCCAGTTTAGGACAATCCGGGTTTAGGGCGGTTCCAGGTTTAAGGTGTACCCTGCTGGGAATAGGGCGTATCCTGCTGCCTCAGGCGCGCCTGCTCCTTGAGTTCCCGTTGAGTTCTCGCAGGATTGAGAGAGTATTTGGGATTTTGCCCAGAACGTGGATCCCCCCAGAACGTGTGTAGAGTGCCGGTATGAGTTTGGGAATAAAGAATTGCTGTTTGAATCTACAAGGCTGTGAGTGGCTCGTGATTTTGTGCCCAGCCAGACTGCGGCACAGGATGGACTGATTAGGTTACCGCTTTCATAATGCAATCCCTTCACCTCTGCATATTGCTACATTAACACAGGAGCTTTGGGGGAACACCTCACACCAAAACCATAAAAAAAGAGGCAATGCCTCTTTCTCTTCTGATCCCCTCTGGATGCAGTGACTTGGTACCCTCCTGCAGGGGGAGAGTTGGGAGGTACCAGCAGCACCTCTAGACTGGAGTGAGTCGGTTCTATTCTTGGTCTGGTATTTAACCTATTATAGCAAGACAACACTTTCAGAGCAGAGTATACATTTTGAATTATTCTTTCCCCAAAAGACTGATGTAGACATGAAAGAGCATTATAAAAAATGCATACTAGGTTGACAGAAAGAGGAGTGGGTCCATATTGGGCCAAGGCAGATATATTTACATTAGCTTCATGTCTTTAAAGTTTTTCCTATTCCTTAATGAGGATGGAATGGGGTACTATTCAGAATTTATGGTATTTTTGGTTTTGTAATACTCAGACACATTTATACATTATTATTATTATTATTATTATTATTATTATTATTATTATTATTATAATACTGGGAGTTGAGCCCAGGAGCACTTTATCACTGAACTACTTTTTGGAGACAGGGGCTCACTAAATTGCTGAGGCTGGCCTTGAATTTGTGGTCCTCTTGCCTCAGCCTCCCAAGTAGCTGAGATTACAGGAATGGGCTACCACACCTATCTTGATAATGTATATTTTTAATAAATTCCTTGGACAGGTTGATGCTGCTGATCAAAGGACACACTGTGGGAGCCACTGCTGTAGAAAGTTGTCCTTGGAGTCCAAGGTTGAAAAGTTGGGAGACCAGATTACAGCACAAGGTAAGCAGTCCCTCCATGAAACAGCTTCCTAACAAGAAGCCTTCCTGAATAGGGCCCAGTGTGGGTTCACTACGGCTGCCATAACAAAGGAGACCACAGACTGAGGGGCTTAATCAACAGAAATGTGCTTTCTCACAGTGCTAGCATCCAGACATCTGTCCATAGGGCCGGTGTCTTCTGAGGCCTCTCTTGGCCTGTGGATGGTCAGTGCCCCCCTGTGTCATCACATGGTCTCTTCTCTGTTCCTTTCTGTATCAGATTTCTTCTTCTTGTGAGAATGCCAGTCATGTTCAATTAGGACCCATCCTAACGACTTCATTTTAATTTCATTAAAAGCTCTTTAAAGACTCTATCTCCAAATATAGTAAGTCACATTGTGAGGAACCGAGAATAAAGACTTTAACCAAAGAATGGGGGGGGGGTTGGCACAATAAAGCCCATTAGAGGCCCCCCACATACAACTCTTCAAAGTTTTTCCAAGGTCTTTCACCTTTAATAAAAACATATTTAAGAAGATTTCGGTCTGGGGTTGTGGCTCAGCGGTAGAGCGCTCGCCTGGCATGTGTGAGGCCTTGGGTTGGATCCTCAACACCACATAAAAATAAATTAGTAAAATAAAGGTATTGTTTCCAACTACAAGTAAAAAAATAAATATTAAAAAAAGAAGATTCCACCCTAAGCCCCCACTTAAATCTTTTGATTGACTTAAACTTTGCAAATATATATTTTTAAGACTATTCCAGCTTCAAACTTGATTGCATCACATAATATCTAAAAGCTCTGTGATATCTCTGTGCTTGGCATTTGGCACTGTCTAGGGCATCCCATTATTTCTATTAAGATCTATTGGATGAAAAATTTTTCATTTGATGGTGGCTGCTTGTCTTAGCTTATTTTCAGAACTAAAACATCTGACAGTGGGTAACTTACAGATTTACTTATAGAAAAACTTATATAGATTTTTCCTCCTCACTGTTCTAGAGGCTGGAAAATTCAATAGCATGGCTCTGGCATCCCATGAGGCTTCCTGCTGCATTATTACATGTGGACGGCATCCCGTGGCATAACAGAGTGAGTACAGCAGAGAGCTCAACTTTACAACAAAGCCATTCTCTAGACAACCCATTAATCCAATAACCCATGAATGGATTAATCCATTCATGTGGGTAGAGCCCTTATGACCAAATCATCTTCCAAAGATCCTACCTGCAAATGCAATTAATATGTGAATTCGGGGATTAGGTTTCCAGCACATGAAATTTGTGAGACACATGCAAGCCACAGCACTTGTTGAGCATAGATTATATGGAGCTAATAATTTCATGGGAACAGTGCCACAGTTTCTGACCCCCAAATCCAGGTGCATCTGCCTGCCTTCCTTCTTTCTTTCCTTCCTTCCTTCCTTCCTTCCTTCCTTCCTTCCTCTCTCTCTTTCTCTATCTTATCTCCCTCTATCCCTCTGTCTTTCTTTCTTCAGTACTGGGGATTGAATCCAAGGCCACACACATGCTAAGCAAGCACTCCACCACTGAGCTACACCCCCAGCCCTTTCTGTTTTATTTTGAGACAGAGTATCCCTTGGTTGCCCAGGTTGACCTCAAATTTTCAATCTTCCTGCCTTAGCTTCCTTAGTAGAAGGGATCATAGGCACTGCACTGCATCTAGTGGGATACATCATCTCATGTGAACTACTTTTTGGAGACAGGGGCTCACTAAGTTGCTGAAGCTGGCCTTGAACTTGTGATCCTCTTGCCTCAGCCTCCCAAGTAGCTGGGATTACAGATATGGGCTACCACACCTGTCTTGATAATGTATATTTTTAACAAATTCCTTGGACAGGTTGATGATCATGGGACACATTGTGGGAGCCACTGATGCATGTTTTAAAAATGTAAAGAATGTTTTAAATTTGAACTCCCCATGAATGTTCTGGAATATGAGTGTTGTACAATGGTGATCATTCATTTATTTATGCAGCATCCATTTCATGGGGATGGGGCTAGGTGCTGTGAATATGATAAATAAAGACCAGACAGGATTATGTAGTGATTAAGACACATTCTGGAGTCAGAGTGTCTGGCTTCAAATTCCAACTCTGCCATTTATTAATTTAGCAAGTTGCTTAATTACCTTGTGCCTCAGTTTCCTCACCTCTAAAAGGGGAGTAATAATTGCAGCTATCTGATAAAGGACACATAAGGATTAACCTTGGTGAGAAAGCAGAGAACACAGTCTGACACATCGTAAATGTTTTATTTATGTTGTCATCTAAATATGCCAGCCCTTGTCTTGCAGAAGCTTACAGTACTGGGAGGTAGACAGACACATAAAGAAGTAAATTTCAAAGCGATATAGAGTAGGGAATGTTCTAATGACGGCATGAGTGAAATGCTGGACTTCCTTGCTGCAGGGGAAACACAGTAGCCTCCCTGGGGGTTGGACAGCTTGTGTTTGCCATGTACAGTTTCCCTCTAGAACCACGCTGGAAAAAATCCAGCAAGTTTCTATCCTTCCTTTTTATAACTGCTCCTAGGAAAACAAACTCCATTACGGTAACATATAATTACCGCAAATGGTTTTCAAAAACCTTTCTACCAAGTTTAAATGATAGTGAAACTTGTTTAGGGGCCACCTGTTTGAACTTTATAGGGTACAGGAAGCAATTTATGTGAAGATAGGATTGGGCAACTGTCCCACTGTTGGAAACCCTGGGTGGGGCACCATGTGAATCACAAACGGCAGTGCCCGCATATGCAGGTGGCAGACTCCCATTGGCATGAGGCTTTCTCACTTTTAAAACTGGAGGCCTACATTCTGAGAGCACTCCTCAGTCTCAGGCAATAGTTTAAACTTGTTACAACCGTTTTGATAAGAAATGGAAGCTTAAAAAGAAAACATAGCTATTAATTAGGCTGCTTCATTTCAAGAGCACAAGCAGAGTTAAGATCAATGGATGTTTTCTGCCTTTCGATTAAGTGGGCCCTCATGTTCATGTCCTTGATAAGCTATGATCTGATTGGGGGAACAAGTAAATGGAGGAAAAAACTGGTACACACTTATATCACATATTAGTTCAAGGCAATAAGAGAAACACTGTTCCAAAGTGACCACTGGCCAAACCAATTTTCCACTCTGGAAATGCTATGGGAATGGAGTTCAGAGGAAAGGAAGTGCTCTCACTGGGACTGGGGTATTCATGGAAAACTTAACGAAATGGCTACACCTTCCAACTGTCCAGAAAAACTGAGGGGTTTTGATGGATGGATGAAGGGAGGTGAGCATTCTAGGTGGATTCTGCAGGCTGGGCAGACCCACAGGAGGGAGGAGAAGCCGAGGGCAAACACAGGGACAGGACAGGGCTCTGCAGCAGGAGGTGGTGGAGGGAGAACAGAAATGCAGTAGATGAAGTGCATGTTCATCTGGTGCTCTGCAGGACCATACATTCTTTTCCTGGGGGCGGGTACTGTGGATTGAACTCAGGGGCCCTCGACCACTGAGCCACATCTCCAGCCATATTTTTTGTATTTTATTTAGCGACGGGGTCTCACTGAGTTGCTTAGCACCTCACTTTTGCTGACGCTGGCTTTGAACTCGTGATCCTTCTGCCTCAGCCTCCTGAGCCGCTGGGATTACAGGCATGTGCCATTATGCCCAGCAACGCATTCTTTAAAGTATGGGTTGACAGACATCTAACAACTACTCTGTCTTGTGTGAAGAAACACATTTCCCTCTATTTACTAATCCAAATCTAACTCTGTTTTGGTTTTTTATTTGTATAATAAACCATCATAAAACTCAATGTGGCTTTCTTTTATTTATTTTTATTTTTATTTTTTCAGGGCTGCAAGGATGCCAAGCAAGTGCTCAACCACTGAGCCACACCCCCAGCCCTTACTGTGGGCTTTCTTGCAGCAGGGTGACCTCAGGGTAGTCACCTTCCCATATAGCCACTAATTCCCTCCACAGTGCCAAAGCAAAGCTTCCAGGCCTTCTGAAGTCCTAGTGCCTGACTGGCATAGTATCCCCCATTCTGCCTCATTCGACTAATTAAAGCAGGATACAGGGCCATGGAGATTCAAAGGGAGGAGACTACATAGTGCAGTGTGGCTTTTCAGGAGTCACCAAAGTGACAGCCTATCATATTGCTTCTTTAGGCTTTGATTGCCGGTTTCTTCAGTCAAAAGCTTCTTTCAGAACACATAGATTTTAGGCAACATTTAACTTTATGCACCTCTGCTTAGAAGGAGAGGGCAGCCAGCAATCTCCCCACTTGGAAAACAGAACCTGAACAGGAAGTTAGGTCTACTGAGTCCTAAAAGGGACATCTGTGTACACACAGATCAAGGCCCTGAAACTGAGTGGGGCCCCAAGCTAGCACAGAGTTATTTGGAAAGGGAATGTGGTGTTTGGATTTGGATATAAGAGCGGCTGTGACTGTCCTGCAGGACAGCCCGGGGCTGTTGCTCACATCTTCCTGGAGAGCACTGGAAACAGAGAACTGGCCGCTTCATCATCCACGGTGCTGGCTGCTGCACCACTGGACATTTGAGAACTCCCAGGAGTGAAGTCAGACCCAGCAAGATTGGGAAGATTTGAGGTTTGGAGCGTCATCATGGTTTCCTGAGTTAGCTGATGCCAGATGAATTTTTACCACGTGTGATACTAAGAGTTTCATGTGACTATTGGCAACAACTTTGCATGATTCTTTGTCTCTCCCTTGCTGCCCTTTTCTTTTTCTTTTTTCAGAATAATTAAAAACTTTTACTCTGTGTTCTTTGTAAAAAAATTAGAAAGACAAGCCACAGACAGAATATTTAAAAATCACATATCCAACCAAGAGTTTGTATCCAGAATATAGGAAGAACTTTCAAATTCAGCAATAAGAAAACAACACAACTGAAAAACAAAGACTTAAAGAGACATTTATGAAAACTGTGATTATCAAATAAGTTTATCAAACATACTCAACATTTTTGTCATTAGGGAAATGCAAATGAAGATCCTTGCTGCCCTTTTCTTCATGACATAAAGCGCAGAGAATTGATTTAAACACAATACGAATTTCAGAATCCCATATCAACCCTCTGTGCAGGGTCCTCCTCTCTTTAAAATTTACTTTTCTATGGTAAATAGCTATCAGACTGATAGTGCAGTTTTGAGCACACAGGGTTATAACAGTCAAATCTTTAAACTGCAGTGAACTCCTGAGAATGAATAAAACACTCCAAAATTTGAAAAAAAAAATTACTTTTCCCTGTCCATACCAGGCACCCACTCCCACTGCCTGCCTCCTGCAGACATCCTAACCTGTGGTTGTGGATATGTGTTCTTTAATAGTCATGTGCCACATAATGACTATTGGGTCAATGACAGACCACATATGTAATGGAGGTCCCATAAGATTCTATCACTTAATGATATCATAGTCATCTTAGCTTGTGTAAGTACCATCCATGGTATTTGCACAATGACACATTTCTCAGAATGTATTCCTATCATGAAGTGAGGGATGACTGACTGGGCACATATTCCTCTAATATATAGAGTGATGCTGTGTGTGCTTCACATACTAAGGGAGAAATGGGAAAGGGACAGTACTATGGGGACTGCCAGTTCATTTCCCCCTTTTAGAGAGCTTTAGAGATGTTCTGTTCAACAACTTCTGCTTCCATCTTGTCAGCCAAAAGTTTGCTACTTGCCTACTCGTATCCACCTAAGAGGCTGGGAAAAGTCATATTTTAGAGCAGAACACACTGATATTTACAGTAAAGTAAGGGTTTTATTAGTAAGAAAGAAGAGAAGTCTTTGTCAATTCAGGCTGGTATACTAAATTAGCATTCACTAGGTGGCTGAGAATTCCAAGATCAAGGCCAGGGCAGAGCTGGTGTCTGGTGAGGGCCCACTTCCTGGTTTGCTACCTTCTTGGGTACTCACAGGGCAAAGAACAGAGAAAACAAGCCCATGACTTGTCAATGGAGCCCATGAAGAAAAGTAGATTCTCTTCCTCCTGCTTGAGAAGACTTGACTAAACAAGGAGATGAAGGGCTACTTGGGAGTCCATCTTTCTGGAAAATTCTAGGACACATTTTCAGATTCTGCCTCTCTCAGCTTTGCAGAACCATGAGTTGCTTTGCCTTGGAGAGTGAGAGCTGTTTCCCCCAGTGACTGGATTTAGTTCAGCCGTGTCTTTTTTTGGGGGTACCAGGGATTGAACCCAGGGGTGTTTAACCAATGAGCCACATTCCCAGCCCTTTTTATATTTTATTTTGAGACAGGAATTTTGCTAAATTTCACAGGGCCTCACTAAATTGCTGAGAATGGCTTTGAACTTGAGATCTTCCTGCCTCAGTCTCCTGAGCCGCTGAAATTACAGGCATGTGCCACTGTGCCCAGTTCAGTGGTGTTTTCTCAACAGAAAATCCAAGTCTCCAAGTTGCTTGCCTCCACACATTCCATTCTAAGGACTCTGCCTTATCCCATTGCTCCTGGCAATTGGGTTTATGTACCTTATTGCTTATATGCATGATGGTCCCACAATTACAGTTTCTCCGCATCACATGCCCAGGAAACAAGTTGGTGAGCTGGTGCATGCCCCAGGATTTACTTCTGCTGCTGTTCATCTCAACTTTCTTCTTCCTTCAAAAAAGCTTCACATCTTCCAAGACAGAAAATTCTGGGACACATTTTCTGGCTGCTGCTAAGCAGGCCAGGACAATTCCCACAACACCAGTGACTAATGTGAGGGAGGGATGGAGGAGGGGAAGCATCTCTGTTCTCTTTTCCAAATTCCTCCCACGTCCTGTTCCACATCCTGTTCTTGAACAGATACAGTGGGCCCTGGGCAGAACTGCAAAGTCCCCAAAGAATCTGCTCTCCATTCTATCTCTTTTACCAACTTAAGGAATCCCCTTTCCCAACCTCTAGGTACCTGTTGCTATTGACTTCTCCTTTAAACAACTACTTATTTAAAAAAAAAAATTCCTCTTTTGGTCACTACAAGGGGAGTAGGCTAATAGCAACACAAAGCATTTCTTTACCTAAATATGCTTCTATTTTAGCAAGGAATAAAATCATAAGTTAAAGGAATAGAAGATGGGTTGACTGTGGAATATCAGATATCTCCAGCAACAGCGGATGGGTAAGATTTGCAGGGAGCTGCTTGGGTCTCTAAAATCACACCATGGAGGCAGAGGAAAAATCCAACTGCATTCAAATTAGTCCTGTCTGCAGGCTTGAGGAAAACAATGTCTGATTTGATTTTGGTTTAAATTCTGCACTGATTCTTCAGCACTGGGAGGAGTTATCTGTGATCTTCTAACTTTATAATTTTCAGTGATGATTAAACAAAAATGTTGTTATGGCTCGAATCTATAATGTCCCCCAAAGTTCATGGCTAAAGCTTGGTCTCCAGGCTATGGCACTATAGGGAGGTGGTGGAAAGTGTAGGAGGCGGGGCTTGGTTGGAAAAGGTGGGTCACTGGGGGCATAATTTTGAAAGGTATATTTTTGTTCCTGGACCCTCCCCCAGTGCCCACCCCTCTTCTCCATGCTTTCTGGCCCCAATGAGATGAGCAACTTTGTTCCACCACATCCTCTTGCTTCCTGCCATAATGTTCTGCTTTATCACAGGTCTCAAATCAATACACCGAAACTTCTGAAATCGTGAGTCAAAATAGATCTTTTTTCCAAGTTGATTTTCTCAGGCTTTTTGTCACAGCAATGCAAAGTGGACTAACACAGGTATCCACTGGAATTTTCCACAGGCTACCTCCCTACAAAACACACTATCTCCTCTTCTCTGTCTAAAACATATATGAAGCCCTGACTAAAAAGATTGTGCCCATATATCAGCTTGCTTCACCCAGGTTGCTTGTCAATGTTGGATTTATTCTGCTTGAATAGACATTAAACGGATGAATCGTATATTGTGGCCCTCTGTATTTCAGGCCTTATGATAGGTGCTGAGGTGTGTGAATGAAAAGACCCGGTCCCTACCATGAAGAGTGTATAGTCTAGTGGTAGATAGTCAGGTGCCTAGGTAACAACTATTGTAGCCCAACAAATTTTAATATACATACTTGGTAAGAAACAAAGTTTTTATATTTTATGCTGTTAAGGAAACTTATTTATTTATTTATTTATTTTGAGATGGTCATTGACCCTAGGGCCTTGCACATGCTAAGCACACACTCTACCATTGAACTTCACCCCCAGGCCCGTAAGCTTGATTTCTTTTCACTTGGGCCCCCATCCCACCTGGGTGGCAGACATGTAATCTTAGCCAACAGGGCTTTCTCAGCCAGTCAAACTCTTGTCTCTCCTCTCCAACCTAGGGTTGCCTCTCAATTCAGAGAGCTGTCAGTCCATTCTGAGGAGAGGACAGAGTAGTTGGTGTTCAGGGCTCAATGGCCACAGTCTATCTGAACCTTGGTTTTTCTTTGTCTTTCCCACTGGAATCACTCAAGGCGTTCATTTGCTAGAGGATCCACGTGATTATCTGCTGCCTAGTGATCTTCCTTCCTAATCATAAGTCTTCCTCAAGCTCACCTGCTCTCTCAGGTACTTCCACTCTCCAGGGCGTGGGAACTATTTGGCTCCGTGTTTACTGACCCTAAGACTGCAGAAGAGGCAGTGGGACTGTCACGGGTGCTCGTGGCTTCAACTCACCTTCAACTGCTACTCGTTGCCCATTCCATGACAGATACGGGAGACTGGTGTTTAGGATCAGACTTTCTGCACTCTAAGCGACCTCAGCCAACATGCAGTTACTGTTATATTCCCCTCACTCCACCTCCAGACTTGGTCTGGGGCAGAGTACCTATCAGAATTGTTCTTTTTTTTTTTGCTACCCAGATTGAACCCAGAGGTGCTTAACCACTGAGCCACATCCCCAGCCCTTTTATATATTTTATTTTGGGGGGGTGTATCAGGAATTGAACTCAGGGGCACTCAACCACTGAGCCACACCCCCAGTCCTATTTTGCATTTTATTTAGAGACAGGATCTCATTGAATTGCTTAGTGCCTCACTTTTGCTGAGGCTGGCTTTGAACTTGAGATCCTCCTGCCTCAGCCTCCCGAGCTACTGGGATTACAGGCGTGCGCCACTGTGCCCTGCTCAGAATTGTTTTTGTTTCTCACTCCTGTCTGGGGAAGTTTTACTTCCTTTAGAGTAGGGAAAACTCACTCCTATATAAGCATGCATTGTTCTAAATTCACTGATGATGGAAATATCTTCATGACCTGTTTTGTGTGTGTGATTTTAGCTTCTGCTACTCAAAAACCAGATTCTGATACTAAAAGGAAAGGGCATTGAGCAGGGCAGAGAGGATAGCACATGCAAATGTAGGGAGGCCTAACATATTTGGGGAAGTTACAAAAAATTCGGTATTTCTGGAGCATACATTTTTTTTGCAGCAAGGAGGGATTTATAGGCATCTGAGACTGGTATAAGAAAAGAACATTTAGGTGGAGTGGGAATATATGTTGCCCTGAACAGGAAGTTACTGAAATGAGCAGAGGATTGTCTGAGAGAAGTGTTTTGGAGCTCTGCAGTGGATGGGTGGCCATGGGCTGGGAGTGAAATGAGGGAGACCAGTAGAGGAGGCTGATGTTTGCCACGAGAGAAGAGATTCAAACTCTGAAAAAAGAAGACCACAATGGTAGGGAAGAAAAGGCAAAGACAGATCTGAGAAGTGTTTTCAGGGCTGATGGAGAGGAATTGATTATTGGAATATGGGGTCTGAGGAATTTTGGATGATTCTCAATTTTCTGGTCTCAACATTTGAGTAGATGGATATGATGTTCATTGAGACAGGGGAAGGGTGAATAAAACTGGGTCTTCAAGGGAGGATGAGGAGCTCAGATTTGGACATAGCAATTCAAGGTACTTCCAGAACATCTGTTTAGAAACATCCAATAGGCAGTTGGCGACATGGGCTTGGAGTTCAAGAGAAAGGCTGGCCTTAGAGATTAAGAGTTCATCCGCGTATGGTTAGTAGATGAAGACACAAGAAAGAAAAATTTACCCAGGGGAAATAAATAGCATCAAAAGAAAAAAGTGCCAAGGTGGTGGTGGTGGGGGGGACAATAACTGCTCAATGTAGGAGGTATCTAGTAGAAGAGAAGCTTGCATGAAGAGAGATGAGGTGACACCTGCCTGTAATCCCAGCAACTAGGGAGGCCAAGTCAGGAGGATTCCAAGTTTGAGGCCAACAACTTAGCAAGACCTGTCTCAAAATATCAAAATAAAAAATACAAAGGGCTGGTGATGCAGCTCAGTGGTTGAGTATCCTGGGTTCAATCCCCAGTTACCCCTCCCCTGCCCCCCACCCAAAAAGAGTGACACATGACTGCAGAAAAAGACACATTCCCCTTATCTAGGAGCTCTCAAGCCACCAAACTAATTATTGACCAGGAGAAAATGTATCTCAGATTCCAAGGAAGGTATCATCTGAGCCAAAGAGTTAAAAGAACTAAGAGTTCTTTCTGGTTTTTCCACTTTTGCATAACTCTTTTCCCAAGGCCTGAATTCCCTTTCCATAAAACAGGTAACTAAGAAATTAGTTTATTATATATAATAATGTAATTATATATAATATGTATAATGTAATTAGCAGGATTGTTTCCTTAGATAAATGAAGTTATGTCAGTAGGATTCTTTGAAGTCACAGAGAAATCAGGCATTTTTGTTTTCTTTCTCAACATTTTCCCATCATCTCTAAAATTCATAGCTTTCAACATGGGTTAATTTTACTCTGGACTGAAAAACAAAACTAGATCTCAAGTTTCTTGACCTTTAGATGTAGCTTCTAAGGAAAAAGTTTCAATGCCCACTATCACGTAGCCACCCCTATCAAGTACATTCCCATTATTCTGCACATAGGAAAAGAGATGGTTATATTTTAGCAAATACAATGCTAATGCCCATATTATAAATGTAAGAAATTTACACTACCCTTTGAATGTTTTCTGTTTTTTTTTTTTTTTTGCCCTGCAGCTTCTAGAATTCACTTATTTTTAGAAAATATTGCCATGGATTCAAAATGCTTTTCTCAGTACTACTAAAATATTTAATATTATTATTTGCCTGGGCCTATTTAATAATTTAGCAGGTCAACCTAAGGAAATTTTCACAAGGTCCTAAAGCTTGGAGCTTACACTGTCTGACTACCTTGAGAGAAAAATTCTGAGAAGTGCTCAAAAACTAGAGGACACATGTGCATGTAACCCCTCCACCCCATTTTCCATTCACGATTAATGTTGTGTAAATAGGCATTTATAAACCTCTTGTTATTGTTACACTCTGGTTGGTTATTTGTATATGCCAGCTTTCATTTGTTGCTATTAGTGAGAGAGGCACTTAGTGTTCAAGTATGTTGTATTATTTATAAATAGTGTTTCTGCAATGGCATCATCACCTACATTCACAACCACTTATCGATAAGAAACTTCTTCTCTCTCTTTGCTGAGATGTCACTATCATTTTTTATGTTTGGAATAATTCCAAACTGTGGCAATCGTTAAATGGTACTAAAGTTATGAAAACAAATCCTACCAATCTAGAAATGTCTGGGTGGAAAGAGTCTTATCTTCTTGGAGAATTTCAGATTTTTTGTGACCCATGAACATACTAGAGGAGGTTATCTGAGGGAGCATCCTTTGTAAGATACAAAATGCTCTGAACTTGTTGCAGCCATGACAGGGCAGCTTGAACTTGAGTGTTCTGAAGAGATCTATCCCAGGGCTGGGGTTGTGGCTCAGTGGTAGAATGCCTGCCTCACATATGTGGTGCACTGGGCTCAATCATCAGCACCACATAAAAATAATAAATAAATAAATAAATAAATGAAATAAAGGTATTGTGTTCATCTACAACTAAAAAAATATTTTTTAAAAGAGTATCTATCCTATGGTAGGTGCTTACTGAATGTTTATTTAATGAATAGATGAATAAATGAGTAGATGTAAGTTATCTGTCTATAGATCTTATGAATTGTGGTCCAAAAGTGAAGGTCATTATGAAGACCAAGATCATGGGTCTGGGCATGGTGGGAAGGAGCTTTTGGTAGAGGACACTTTGTCAGCTTTATGACATACACTTGCTATGGCTTTTGGGTAATTAAGAGTTGTCTGTCCAGTGTTCATTTGGGTGAGTGAAGATAAAATACCTTGCTCTGTGTTGCAAGAATCAATTTCAGATGACACCACCACATAACGTCGTAACATTGCCCCAGCAATTGCTTTCCTCAGGCATTGGTCAAGATGGGCTCCCCTCATACTGAATGCCTGTTACAAGGTCAGGTTAGGACAAAAATTGAAGTTTAAATCTAAGTGCACAGTATACTCCATCTCACTACATTTACATATTATTCCATACCTTTATCTTTGGCTTAATATACTCAAATTTCATATCTGTGAATATACTCAAATTTCATTTCTTTCTTATTTATACTTGAAAATTTTTAAGTCAATATGTTATATGAAGGTTTATTTAATTTAACTAACTTGTTTTCCATAATGGAGAAAGATCATGACCACTGCACTTAGAAACGGAAGGAAGAAAGGACTCTTATTGTCTTAATTTCAAAACTAACCTCTCCTATAAAGGCTTTGAACTTTAATGAGATTGCTAAAGGGATTAGAAATGATAATACTTTGACTTGAACCTTAATTATAAAGAAAATGTGGCATATATACACAATGGATATTACTCAGCCATAAAGAAGAATAAAATCATAGCATTTTCTGGTAAACCAACAGATCTAGAGACTATCATGCTATGTGAAATAGACCAATCCCCAAAAACCAAATGTGGAATGTTCTCTCTGATATGTGGATGCTAATACACAAGGGGTTGAGGCAGGGGGAGAATAGAAGGTCATTGGATTAGGCAAAAGGGAGTGAAGGAAAGGAAGGGAGGGAGAATGGGAATAGGAAAGAGTAGAATGAATTAGACATCACTCCTATGTTCGTATATGAACAAACAACCAGTATAACTTCACATCATGTACAACTGAAAATATGGGAAGTTATACGACATATATGTATAATATGTCAAAATACATTCTACTGTCATGTAGAACTAAAAAGAACAAATAAAAAAAATAGCTCCTTTGACTGGGTGTGCTAGTACATACCTGTAATCCCAGAAGCTCGGGAGGCAGAGGCAGGCAGATCACAAGTTCAAAGCTAGCCTCAGCAAATTAGCAAGACCCTAAGAAACTTAGCAAGACCTTGTTTCAAAATAAAAAAGGAAAAGGAGCTGAGGATGTGGATCAATGGTAAAACACCCATAGGTTCAATCCCAAATACAAAAAAAAAAAAAGGAAAAGAAGAATGTTGCAAAATAGGGAATTCAGCNAAAAAAAAAAAAAAAAAAAAAAAAAAGAAAAGAAGAAAGAAAGAAATCCTTGGTATGATTCAAAGACAGGGAGCAGATTTCATAGACAGTGAACATAAGGAACACCGTGTTCCACCACCCTCTGCTCAAGGTCACAAGGCACATTCCTCCATGGTGGGGTCACACTGGGTGCTGTCATGGAGGAACACGATGTGCATCATCACAGAGACAGAGACTGTGCTGACGCATGTGCAAGAGAAGGCCCCTCCCACACAGCCAGGTAACCATCTCAAGGAATGATGAAGGACTTGGCACCATCCTCCCACAGGGAGAAACCGAGGAGTCTAAAAGTTCCTTCTGGGATAACAAAGGGAGCTGCGAATCAGAAACACTGTCATTTCTTTTTTCTTCTGGTGGCATCACACCTACCGCTTGCTCTGGGTGCTTTCACATACAAACTCACTGAGGCTACAACCTTTGAGGAGATGACTCCCTCTTACAAATGAGGAGAGAATTCTTTTCCCCAAGAATGAGGCAAGTGCTTCCCTCCCTGGTAATGAGCACCCAGCCAAGGAGACCTGTTTAAAGAGGAGTGTTTCCTTTCCGGTATGGCTGCGAGGTTATTGGTTTAATTTAATATATTCACTGGAAAAGGGACCAGTGTGTCTGCAGGGCAAACTGGTGGAATACTGCAAGAGAAATTTCTACAAGAAGAACATGGATCCCACTGACTCTGGGACACAGAGGCCCCGGCTCCCTACCCCTTGATGCCCTTGCTGTTCAGCAATAGGATGGAGGAGGCTCACTGACCACCTGCTAACATGGGCGTGCATATAGGGGAAGGCTATGTCATACACTGGGTACCCCGGGATGCTGCCTCAGAGAGTGGCATGCCTGTGTTTTATGAGAGAGCCCCCTTGGGACCAACTCTTGTGGACAGGAAGAAAAGGGAGCAAAACTAGACAAAGGGGTAGGTTGAGTTGTGACACATACCCAAGGGAAGGCTTCAGCCAAATCCCACAGGGAGATCTGGAACAGAAATGCTCCTGCAGGGCTGCCCCATGTTGTAGTGAGGGCCCGGGGCCATCATACCCTGTGTTTCTTGGTTATTAAATTGGGCTACATGTGGAAAGAGGTCCAACTTTGGATGAGGCAGGTTTTGTGATCAGAGGCAAACCTCAAAGGGGGCTGACAGCTGGGAGTGACTTCTGGCCACACTTTCAGCAGTTGAGAAATTAAGTCCTTCATTCCAGGAGGGACCTGGTGGCATACTGCCGTGTCCATTCACAAGGTATATGTTTACACTGGAAGTTTTAGGCATTGCATGTAGACAGTGAAACAGTCACTCACTTGTCTCTGTAGATAAAACCTAAGATTTCCTAAGGAAGAATGGAATTTTTGGAGTTTTGGGGTCAGGTTTTGAAGAAGGCACATCCTGGCCAATACTTGTTTCTGTCTATCTTTGAAATAGGGGTCATCTTAATAGATATTTGATTGTCATTTTGATTGTATTTCCTTTAATGACTAATGGTGTTGAGCATCTTTTAATGTGTTTTGTGCATATTCTTGGGAAAAGTAACTATTCAAATCCTTTAACCATTTTTAAATTCGGCAATTGTCTTTTGTTGTAAGAATATTTTATATTTTCTAGGCACATGTCTCTTATCACATAAATGTTTGTCAGATGTTGCATCCCATTCTGCAGGTGTTCCTTTCACTTTTTTGTAGTGTTTTTTGACTTAACAATATTTTTAATTTTGATGAAGTCCAATTTATCTATGTTTTTCTTTTGTCATTTTGGTATCACGGCTGAGAAACCATTGCCAAAACCAAAGTCATGAAGGTTGTTTTTTTTTTATATTTACTTTTTAGTTTTAGGTGGACACAATATCTTTATTTTATTTTTATGTGGTGCTGAGGATCGAACCCAGTGCCTCACACATGGTAGGGGAGCGCTCTACCTCTGAGCCACAACCCCAGCCCCCCGAAGTCATGAAGGTTTATATCTGCTTTCTTTTAAAATTTTTATAGTTTTAGCTCTTCCATTTAGGTCTTACAACAATTTTGAGTTAATACTTTTATACAGTGTGATGTTGGGATCCAACCTATCCTTTTGCATGTGGATGTCCATTGGTCCCAGAACCATCTACTGAAAAAGTTATTTGTTCCCTATTGAATTTTCTTGGCCTTCTTTCTTTGTGTGTGTGTGTGTGTATGTGTGTGTCACTGGCAAATTGAACCCAGGGGTGCTCTACTACAGAGCTACATCCTCAGCCTTTAAAAAAAAAATTTAATTCTGAGACAGTTGCCCTAAGTTGCCCAGGCTAGCCTCAAACTTGTGATCCTCCTATTTCAGCCTCCATGGTCACCTGAATTAGAGGCATGTGCCACTGTTCTGGCTTACAATTGATATTTATTTATTTTTGTGGTACTGGGGATGAAACTTAGGGCTTCACACATGCTAGGCAAACATTCTACCTCTTAGCTACACCTCTTTCCCTTTGATTTTATTTTGTGTGTGTGTGTGTGTGTGTGTGTGTGTGTGATTAAACACAGGATTGCTTAACCACTGAACCACACCGCAACCCTTTTTATTTTTTATTTTGAAACAGGCTTCATGAAGAAGGGCTAGGGCTTCACTAAATTGCTGAGGCTGGCATTGAACTTGTGATTCTCCTGCTTCAGCCTCCCAAATTGCTGGGATTACAGGCATGTGCCACAGCACCCTGCTACAATTGATTTTTTAAATATTGATCTTGTATCTTCCAATCTTATTTAACTTTTTTTTATTAGTGTGTGTATCTATTTGGACTTTCTATATGCAAGAGATCATGTTATCTTTGAAAGAGAGAAATTTTTTCTTTCTGATCAGGATACCCTCTGTTCTTGTCACCTAATTGCCTGGGCCAGTCCCTCTCGCATGATGTTGGTTAGAAGCAGTAGGAGCAGCAGTTCCTTCTTATTCCTGACTTAGGGAGAGCAATCAGTCTTCCACCATTAAGTGTGAAGTTAGCAGTAGTTTTTGGTAGATAGCTTTTAGTTATCTTGCTTCTGACTGAAAGCAACATAAAAGCCTAACTAAACACAATTTAAACACACTAACGCCATAAGAGATTTCACCATCTCCCTGTGGGGTGAGTCCAGAGTTAGGACAGTTACTGCAGATCTGCTTCTCAGTGACGTCATCAAGAGCTCAGCCCCCATCCGAGATTCTCAGCTGTCTTTGGTTTCATCCTACGGTTGGTTTTCCTTGCGGTTGTATTTCAGTGTTGAGGTTTATGTGGAGAAACAGAAGGGTGTGAGAGAGTAGAGAAGGAGAGAAAATACTCCCCAGCCCCCGACTCTTCATCTCTGCTGGTGAGTGGGCTGACTGCCCAGTCAGGTTTCAGGCTGCCTCTGGGTCTGTGACTGTCATCAGGGAGGCAGGGTCCCTCCTGTTCTCCTAATCATCACTCCACCCAGTATAATAAAGAACAGGAAATAAACTAGGGGAGCCCTCTTCCTTTTTTTGGGAGAGGATGACACATACTACTTTTTTTTTTTTCCTGTTAAAATTCTATCAAATGCTGTGCTGATGGAACAGCTCCATATCTTGATTTTGGTGGTGGTTATATGAATCGATACATGTCACAGCATAGACACACACACACGCACACACATGCACACACATACACTAGTGCATGTATAAAGGATGAAATCCAAATAAACTCCATGGCTTACATCCATGTCTATTTCATGGTTTCGATATTGTGCTACAGTTACGCAAGATGCTGACACTGAGGAAGGGGAGGGGTGCATAAGATTTCCCTGAATGTTTTTTTTTTAACTTCCTGTGACTCTATAATTATTTTTTAAAAATTCTACTAAGTGGATTACAAATTGGAGTTCCAACCTGTGATTAGCATTTTGAAAGGGAGATTCAAGGCAGAGCCAAGAGGAGAAGGAAACACTATTCACAGTATCACTAACAGATACTTTGTCTTTTATGACCCATTTTTTTTTCAAAAGAAATATAGTATGGGATGCCAGGTGAGGTGGTGCATGCCAGTAATCTCAGTGGCTCAGGAGGCTGAGGCAAGAAGATCACTAGTTCAAAGCCAGCTTCAGCAACTTAGTGAGGCCCTAAGCAACTCAGTGAGACCTCTCTCTCTCTCTCTATATATATATATATATAGAGAGAGAGAGAGAGAGATGTGGAGCCATGGTTGAGCACCCCTGAGTTCAATCCCTAATACCAAAAAAAACCCCGAAATCTACTGTTTAATTTGGTGAATTTACACACACTCTCCCCTTTCCCACACTATTCTCTCTCACCTAAAGGATTCCCTTATTCTGACTATATTGTATATATTACTCTTGTTGAATGGCTTACCATATTTAGGAATGTTCATTTGCAACTCCAGTAATAGCCTGGAAAAGAAGTCTATTGATATTGTTGCTTTGTGAGAACTCTGGTTAAGAAAAAAAGAAATATGAAGGAAGGAAAGGAGGAAGGCAGGAGGGAGCCTGGGGCCCCTGCTTCCTGCTTCAGAGCGCCTGCCTTCCATCAGGTGGCGCTCTTGTGGATGAAGCGCCCCAGACCCTGACACTGCAGTCCCGACTCCCACATGCAGTATCTGATTCCACTGCTTACCAGTGCTACCCTGTGCCCACCATTCCTGTGCCACATTTAGCTTATCACTCCACTTCCCCCCCCCCTTGGTATATTAGTATTAAAAAATCCCCCAACCAGTAGAAAAGGGTCAGGTGTTCTTGGGAGCCATTACAGAATAAGACATCGAGTGACAGTGCAGACAGATGCAGGTGGACCCTCAGCAACCACAGCAATGACCCACAGTCTTCTGGCTTCACCTGTCACTCTCAGCTGCAGAGGTACAGAGCATTGGTCTGGGACCCAACATCCCTGCTCTTGTGGACCGTGGCAGAAAGCGTCACGGTAACACAATATTCCGCTCTGTGTTTATGCTGACTAGGGGCTTTCCACTCTCAACAGCAAGCTGATTGGATGCTCTTGGGAACGAGATCAAGCTTCTCATTACTGAATAAATATTTGAAATCCAAAGCAGCGGAGATGATGCGAATGGGAATTATCTGTTTAAACTTCCTGCAGCTCATGCACAGGTGCACTTGACTGTGCACAGGCTCTAAACTCAGGAAAAGGCGGGGTGGGGGGGGGCGGGCAGGTGTGCTTCATTCTCTGAAGAGAAGACAACTGCCAGAGACAAGGGTCATGAGGCCTGGCCCTTGCCCGACTTTTGCCTAGTGATGGACATTAGAAATCGTAGCCATCAGAGCCCTGGCAAGAGACACATGCCACACCCAAAGAGAGCAACGGAGAAGGGTTTCATAAAAGAAATGGAAAAGGGCTTTATTTACAAAGGTGTGGGTGGGTTTGAGGGAAGCCAATAAGAGATACTGAAGCATCCGGAGCCAGAATATCACTCCCAAGGCCTAGAGAGATGAGGGAGGGGAGTGGTTACAGAGCTCAGATATAGCAGCTGAGAAGGACAGGTCAGCAGAGATACACAGCCAGCCCCCAGCCCAGCCGCAAGGAAGCGAGGGGACCAAATACTGACTTCCTCTCCTCCCACTGTGATCTCCTGCCATTACCCACCTTTTTCCTAACCCACCTGGAAGATGGAGCTGCAGGGATGCTTGCTGCTGGTGTTCATAAAGACCAGCCCACTAAAGCTCAGAGCCTGGAGGAAAGTGGGTCTGCTGGGACAAAGCAGAACAATTCCCAGCACAGCACCCTTTTGCTCACATTGCATAGGTGGTCCTCCAGGGGAGCAGCCAGTGAGGGTGACTTCCTTCCCACTGGGCACAAGGACACAAAGAAGAAAGTAAATATGTTATCTACTTCTTGAGTCTGTCAGTCAGTCCAATGCCACAATGAACTACCCTTCCACTTCTTCCTTCTGCTTCTGAACCCCCTGGGCCTCCCACTGCCTCAGCACACAGTGGCCCTGTGATCAGGTTTGATGAAAACAAGTCCACTCTGTTTCTGGTGGCCATGGAGGATAACCTCTGATCATCATCCAGCCAGCAGCCTGTAAGCCTATTTGTGAGGACCACTATAAAGTTGCTTTGAAACCCTATCTCATGGAGGCTTTCGAATTAAACCAGGTGACACTGACAGCGATAATAAGAACATGCCATGAAAACCAGCACACGGTCACTGAGCATAGAGCAGTCATTGAAGTATTTCCCTGCGGTGCAGGGAAATGGATGAGGTCATGTTTAGCAAGGCAGCGACCGAGCAGGCCTTCTGGGAGTCGTTACCTGCCAATTTCTCTGTCTCTCAGAAAAATGGTCTTACCCCTACCAAATGCAATTGCAGGTCTTTGAAACTGCCACAAAGAATGGGCAGGGGGGATTCTGTCTTTATTTAAAAATTTGTTAATGATGGATTTTTTTTCATTGATTTTTGATTTGTTGAAATATTGCATTAAACTACTATTCATCCTACAAATTAAGTGATTTTGTTCGTTTGTTTTTGTAGTGCATGGGATTGAACCCTGGGACTCGGGCATGCTAGGCAGGCACTCTATCACTGAGCTACACTGCCACTCTAACTGACTATGTTGACATTCTCTTACTCCACCCAGCCTGGTCCTAGCCCTGTAGGGCCCTTGATTTATAAAATTTTCTTTGTTGATCTTACCTATTGCATTTTGAATAGGAGTCAGTTAAAATTTTTTGATATCACCTTTTCGGGGACATAATTGGTATGCACAAAAGTTAACAGTGTGCCTGTACTTTTTTTTTCCCTCCGTGTTTTAAAGCCCACAGGTGAAATTAAATGCCTCCATTGCCATAAGGTAAGGTGGTAAAGTCCGGGACCATAGCTCCTCCAGTTTTAAAACCTTCTCTCATCCAACAGCATTCTTTATTCTGAATAGGACTTGAACTAAAGTCCTGAGTATGAACTAAAATTCAAGTTATGTAAAAGCACTTTTTTAAAAAGTGCCTCTATTTTTTTTAAATCCCTGTTCTCTAGTATTTATTCCAAGTGCATTTTTAACAAACTGGTTTGACAGAAACTGCAACTGCAGGAAGCTAGAGCCCAAGACAAATAACCATGTTTAAAACAAAAAACAGAGTACTTAGGCGCAGACCTCAAAGGGCTGAAAGGGCTCACAGAAAGTACAACCCAGGTCTTTGCAGTTAATTGCTCACCTCCCTGTCTACCCCCTGTCCCCAGCCCCAGAGTTTCCATCCCTAGCCCCTCCTCCTCAAGTCAAAACCACAGCTTCCCTCTGCCTCCTCTCTCTAGTTGGCATGAGCAGGCAGTCACACTACCAGAACGTTTGGGGTGGCAGGCGATGCCCAGCTGCTTGATAAGTGTTTCCGGGAGGTACAAATGGATTCTGTCCAGCAGTAGATTAGTGAGGCAGATCAGAAAGGGAAAAGGCAATAAAACAATTTGTACTTTCTTTTCTTTAATACTGGAGACTGAACCTAGGGATGCTTTACCACTGACCCATATACCCAGTTATTTTATTTTTTAATTTTTATATAGGATCTCATTAAGTAGCTGAGGGCAAGCCTCTGACTCACAATCTCCTGCCTCCTCCTCTCTGGTCACTGGGATCATGGGTGTGCACCACTGTACCAGGCTTGTACTTTCTTTCAAAAACCCCGTATAAAGCAAAAAAGCAAAGCTCAAATTCTGCTTAGAGACCCTGACATCTACCTACAGATATTCAACTGTCCACTGATGTCCAAGCCCCATTCAGCCCTGCCTGCACCCTCCCCTGCCCACAGCAGGTGCTGCCTTCGAGGCTCTCATATAGGACTGCTGGACTGCACCTCAAGGTGCACTCACTTCACATGCCCCCCGAGTAGCCAGCATTCTGGCTGTGGCTGATGTAAGTCTTAGGCCTTTGGCTATTTCCATCCTGTGTCATCCAGAACCCAAGTTGGTTGAGATACCCCAGGGGTGACCTTTGAAACTGGTGCCAGGCAGCTGATGGAACATACTTTGGGGATCCAGAACCAGCCTGAGGGATCAAGCTATGTTTGCTCAAAATTCCGTCTTCCAAACACAATTACAATTCACATTTGACATGCTTACTTTAAGTCATAATTTGAAACTGTTATTTTATATATAGCTATGATCATACTGAAAGAACCATTTTGTTGGGTGAGGTGGCACTGTTGAACCATGACACAAACAATCCAATTTTGAAACTCCAATTTTGAATCAAATTAAAGCAAGCTTGTATTTGTGTACGCTGGAGCTAGCCAGGATTGTTTCTCTCAAAATCCAGGGATAGAGATCAGTACCCCAGCCCTCCAGGAACATGGTTTTATAGCACAAAAAGTTGCAAATGGGGGTATCTTGAGAATTTACAGATAACAGGATTTTGACAAGCATAATACAAAGGCAGAGAGTAGGTTAATGATCTACATGGCATGATATTTCAAGGTAGGGAATAAATTCAGATCCCAACATCAGAATTTATGAGGTACTGCTGAGGTTTCAGAGAGGGTTGTTATCTGGACAGGGAAAACCAGGCATGGGTGAGTTCAAGGAATTCCAAACAAGTTTAGAAATCGCAATAATTTATAGTAAGACAGAAATTAACTTTTCATGACTTTGTGACGAGATGGCTCCCAACCTTAAAATGGAATTAAGTGGGGTTCATCATGCACATGCTTCTAATCCAAGCTACTTAGGAGGTTGAGGCAGGAGGATCACAAGTTCAAGCCCAGCCTAGGCAACTTAATGAAACCTGTCTCAAACTAAGAAATAAAACAGACTGGGATATAGTCAGTGGTAGAGTATCCCAGGGTTCAATTCCCAGTACAAAAACAGGAACAGGCCAAGCACAGTGACACATGCCTGTAATCCCAGTGGCTCGGGAGGTTGATGTAGGAGGATCTCAAGTTTGAGGCCAGCCTCAGCAACTTAGTGAGGCCCTGAGCAACTTATTGAGACCCTATCTCAAAATAAAAAATAAAATGGGTTAGGGATGTGGTTCAGTGATTAAGCATCCCTGGGTTCAATCCCTGGTACCCGAACAAAACCAAAAATGTATTGTTATTTTTTGTGTGTGTTAGTATTAATATCCCATTATATAGATGAAACATAAGTTTTTCTATTTTTAAAATTTTTTTAGTTATAAATGGACACAACACCTTTATTTCATTTGTTTATTTATTGATTTTTTAATGTGGTGCTGAGGATTGAACCTAGCGCCTCACACATGCTAGGCAAGCGCTCTACCACTGAGCCACAACCACAGCCCCAAGTTTTTCTTTTTTAATATGTCCACTATGATGGATATTTAGCAACAACCTATATTTAAAACTAATTCTAGCTTCCAACAAAACAGGAACTAATTTCATGGTGCTCTAAGTATAATAGTAAAATATTTTCCAAAGAAATTTTTATTTTAAATTATATCTTATTTAAATATGTGTTTACTTATAGTTAATGTATTTAGTTTGCAAAGAAATCAGATTCGGTAAACCTCCAAATGCCCCCTAGGATGGGGACATGAGGTCAGGGAAGGAGTGACAATGACCCACATGACCTGGGGAAGGAGTGGAAGGAGGGGTGCTGTGGAGCCTGAAAAACAAGTTACTACTTCTTAATCCTACAACTGAACCATTCTCTTGGACCAATTCCATGGCCACTTGCTTTGCCTGCTCAGCCTAATGGTTTTTAAGTCTGTGTCACTGAACAAGTAGGAACAGAGAAATTTATGCTACCTCCAGCTAAGGAAGAAAAGCTGAAGTTCTTCTTCCACAGTCGGGTCATAAGCATTTCAGCAAGAACAGGAAGTGTCGTTGTCTCAGGTAACATTGATAAAATATGCTAATCCTTTGATGCCAGTGTAGGAAACAGTTGAGTAACTTAATATCAAGCTTATATTTAAACAGAAAGAATTATTGTAGGATAAAAATGTTCACATATGAATTTTGTTGACAGTTTCCTCCAAAGCACTTTCTCTTCAGATTCATTAATAATCACATTCCAAGGTTTTTTCTTGAGATCATGTATAAACAGGATCATGTTTAAAATTTATTGAGATCATGATTGAAATTAACCAAGTGCTTCTCATCTACTTTATTTTACACACAAAAATGAGTCATTCATTAAAATGCTCTTTGATTCTCTCTCCAGTTTGCAGAAAAAAATGTTCTATATCTGTTTGATTTTACCAAATAAAGAACGAATTTGAAAAAAACACTTTTCACCTTCCCCTTGATGGAATGTAGAAACCTAAGAGAAGAATTTCTCATTTCTGTCTCATCGATTACTAATCATAATGTCCGATATTTGTTTGCCATCTCAAAATATTATGTAACAAATGGCAAAGGCCCATGTTTCTGACTCCAAGAGAATTCCTGGATGTGGAAGAACCAATAAATATAATTCTTCAAATTGTGGGAATCAAATTTTCCTGACCCAATCAGGTTTGTAGCTGCTGTGCTACTATTATGAAAGACAAGCGATGATTTCTTTCCCTCCTTCGATAAACTCAATGTGTCTCCATAAGTCACAGAAATCCAATTCACTGCTCCATACTGAGGCTATGTCAAATGCTATGTGAAAGCAATAAATTCATACTATCATTTGGATTGTTACACTATCTCTAGTTCTAAAATAGTAAGTCTCCTCTTTGTTGTGATTGCCAACTCCTCCTAAGTGACAGTCACATCAAATGGTGCGTTGGCAACCATGTCAAATTGTGGATTTGAATTTTTGTTTGTAAACTCATCTTTAGTTGAAATTGTTTTTTCTGTGAATTTCTCATGAGCCCTGGTAGTAGAAGTGTCTCTACTGAGCAGTTTTCCATTTAGTTCTGCCAGACTCCAGGTTTCAATAGTCCTGATCAGTTTTTTGTTTTTTTTTAATTTTTAATTTGTAACTGTACATATGTAAAGCTCAGGCCTTGGGCTTTGATTTCTTATCAGATATGTAATTTTTAAAACCTAAAGTCTCAAACAGGAGGAAATCAGCAAAATCTACTTCCCCAGGCCACTGGGAATAGTTTTTCTAGGTCATGGTTTAAGGACAGAGCAGCCCTTTAATGTTCCAAGATTTATAAAGTCTAAATTCCAGCTCTCCTGTTCCACATGGGCAAAACCATCAAGTGTTCTATTCCTACCTCAGTCTCTTAAGGTTCAAATCTAAGCCTAAAATCCATAAAAAATAATTTTGAATGAAAAATACATGATATGAAAGAGTGAAATCAAAAAGCAATTTTAGAAAAGCTTGTGCCTTGTGTGTAAATGTTAAATTTGAGGTGATAGTGAACTTGGATTTGTTGGAGAGGCCATTCTCACTCTCTCCCTATAAATGACACCACCTAGTTATCTGTTAAACATATCATTCAAATACCTAGTAAATATTCTTGTGGGCAAAAGCAGGGCCCATTTAGGGCAAAGTTGTGAAGTTCATAAGTTGAAGGGCCTTCCAACCCTTGTGGGGACAAGGGGCAGGGAGAGCGGCCCTGTGGTGAAGTAGAAAACATTGACCTTGGAGCCAGGCAAGTGTGGGTGCCAGTCCTGTGTATTACCATGTGACTTTGGGAAAATTAGTCAACCTTTCTGAGCCTTAGCTACTTTTGTACAAAATGAGCCTAATTGTGATAACCCTCCAGTGTTGTTCAAAATATTAATTTAATGTTAAACTAAATTATGTCAAGTTCAGTGGGAGCTACACAGTTAACCTTGTGAGAATTCAACATCCCTTGCCCTTTTTCCACTCTTCCGTCATTTATGTAATTAAACATTCTGAAATATTCTTTTTATATGTAATTGTTATTACATATGTTAAAAGTATGTTTTAAATTCATATATGCATATTAGTATAAACAGTGCACGTGACTTTATTTCTTTATTTATATGCTGTGCTGAGAATTTAATCCAGTGCCTCACACAAGCTAGGCAAATGCTCTACCACTGAGCTACAACCTCAGTGCTATATGACTATTTCAACAATATTAATTTTTCCAATCCATGAGCACAGATTTTTTTCCTTCATCTGTTTTTTTTAATTTCCTTCATCAATGTTTTATAATTTTTTGTGCATAAGTCTCTCAACTCTTTGGTTAAGTTTATTCCTAAGTATTTTATTCTTTTCATTGCTATTATAAATGGGATTTTTTATCTTCTTTTCATACAGTTTGTTGTTTGTGTACAGAAACACAATCAAAATTTGTATATTGACTTTGTGTCCACCAACTTTGTTGAATTCTTTTATCGATTCTAATCTTCTTTTTGTTGAACTCTTAGCGTTTTCTACATGATTATGTCATCTGCAGATAAAGATAATTCACTTCTTCCTTTTTCTTTCTTTTTTTTTCTTATCTAATTGCTTTGTCTAGTACTTCCATTACTACTTTGTTTGTTTGCTTTGTTTTGTGTGCGTTTGCTTTCTTTTGTTTTTTATTTTTGTGTTACTGGGGATTGAACCCAGGATTTCATACTTGGTAGGCAAGGACTCTACAACTGAGTTATAGCTCTAGCTTTCCCATTACTATTTTGAATGGAAGTGCTGAGAGCAAATATTCTGGCCTTTTCCCAGATCTTAGAAGGAAAGCTTCCACTTTTCCCCATTATAATATAGGCTTTTCATACATAGACTTTAGTGTGTTGCGTTGACTGCGTTTTTGTCTTCTTCTCCACCTCCTCCTCCTCCTCCTCCTCCCCTCCTCCTCCTCCTCCTCCTTCTTTTTTTGTAGAGCCTGTATTATTAAAAGCACAGGCTATGGCATCTAATTTCATATCTGAATTAAAACCACAACTCTGTTACTTTCTAGCCATGTGACCTTGAGTGATTTCTCTGTGCCTCAGATCCATCGTTTGTAAAATGGGATGATAATATTTTCCTTTGGGGCTTTTGTATATTTTTTTTCTGAATTAATAGCTGTAAAGTACTTAGTAAAGTGCCTAAATATCTCAAGTTGAACTATATGAAATAAGAATTTTAAGAGTCAAACTGGGTGCTATGGTGCATGCCTACAATCCCTGATACTTAGGGAGGATATGGCAGGAGGATTACAAGTCTGAGGTCAGCGTGGGCAACTTAGTAAGACCCTCTCTCAAAATTAAAAAAAATTTTGATGTAGCCCAGTGATAGAACACTTGTATAGCATGAATGTGGCCCTGGATTCAACCCCCAGTACTAACAAAAAAAAAAAAAAAAAGAAAGAAAAAAAAAAGAAAAGAACAAAATAACAAGACAAGATCAACGAA
>NW_026000108.1:42369877-42642463 GCF_001458135.2 Marmota marmota marmota | reverse complement strand
AAAAAAAAAAAAAAAAAAAAGAAAGAAAGAAAGAAAGAAAGAAGAAGAAACAACAACAAAACCCCAGAATTTTAAGAGTCAAAATCAGTTTAAAAAATCAGCTATAGCATAGGATTTAATGTCAGTGCCAATAAATATAAGCTTTTTTTTTTTTTGCAAATCTAATGGGAGATAAATAATATGGTATTTTTAATTTAATATAGCAGCTATCTAACTAAAATAGGTTGGAAGTGGACTATGAGTAGACGGTCAAATCAATGACTCAGAAAAGGGGACCAGAAATCAACCTAAAGACTTCGAAAATATAAATGATAAAGGTGGCATTTCAAATCAGAGGACCAGGATTTGTTCATAAATGGTGTTGGGTCTCTAGTTAATTCCTTACACCAAACAAATCTCAAATAGAGAAATAAAACAAATTGAAAGTATATAATATAAATAAAACAAATTGAAAATATACAAAGAAATATTGGAAAAATTATTTAAGGTCTCACAATGGAAAAGAACATGAAACCCTAAATTGATAAAAGAGAATATTAAATGATTAAAAATCTCTGCACAGACAAAATGCCTTTAGAAATGTAAAAGGACCAGAGCTGGGGATATATCCTTCATATTATATTTCCATTCATCCAATTTCTCCTCATTGAGTTCCCAGCTTAAGCTCAGTTAGTACAGTGCTTGCCTCGTATGCACAAGGCCCTGGGTTCAACCACCAGCAACACCAAAAAAAAAAAAAAAAGTATAAAAAATGGATGAAGGATTTGAAAAAGCATTTCACATCAGAAAACACTTAAAAATTGCAAGAGATTCTCAACTTCATTCATCACTAAAGAAGTGCAAATAAAAGGAAGATGTCATTTTTCACCCATCCTAGCAGCTTAGAGTTGTACTGTTTAATTCTTTTTTTTAACCATATTATGTTTCTCTTTCAATAAAATAATAACCATTTAAGCAAATCTACAGGTTAAAAAGTAATAACATATAAAAGCTGACTTTTGAAACCTGATGCCCAGTTTCAGTCCAAGATACATTTTTTAGTTTATTCAAGGTTTTCCAAAATCTTTTTTTTTTTTTTTTTTTTTAATTCCAACCTCTTTGAGAACCTTTGCTAAATGAATTGAGGTCAAATCACGAGGATGGTGCCCTGCAGGTTTTAGGAGAGGCAGAGCTTCCTAATCCCCTCCAGTTCTCTTCCTATCCTCCCCTCAAGAAGAAAACTCTGCATGAAGTGTTCAAGTCAGGGATTCTACTTGGGTCAAGGTTACTATATGCATTAAAATAACCTTCATCTGTGGATGGGCTGACTGAAACGCTTTCTGCATTTTCTGTTTTTTCCATGCTGCAGAATTGAAAGGTGTTAGGATCATTCCTAGTTCATGCCCTGTCTGTCTGTCTATTATTTCTATGATGAAAAATAATAAGTGGGCACAGGGCCTGCCTCTCCCAATGCAGTCCAAGGCAAGTCCAGCCAACCGGCTTCTCTTCTCCCTTTAGTTGTGGAAAGAACAGAGCCTGGTCTTTCCTGCTCTGGTTTTTCACAGGCACACAGGGCTCACTTCCCACAGCTCTCTGGGCCAGCTCAGGACCAGGCAGTGGAAGCAAGCATTCTCTCTCTTGCTGCTTTCTCAATATGCCTCCTGCTCCATGTGTCAGGTTGCTTATTGGACAGAAGTTTCTTAGTTCTTATTAGATTGATAAAGAAAGAGCCTGATCTATGTGGTTGAGTTCCATTCATAATTTCTTCTTATTGAGTTCCCAGCTCAAGCCCAGCCAGCAATGAATAGTCTACTTAATTTTGCTTAACTATTGTCCCTGGTGCATACGAATGTGTTGGGTGTGCTTCACTGTTGAATGTGTATCATGTCACGACATGGGAAAGTAAAAAATATCATGAGTCAAATCACCCTAAATCAAGGACCATCTGTATTCTCCATTGGGAGCTTTCCAGGAAGTCCAGCGCAGGATTCCAGTTTTCCTAGATCCTGACCATAATACCATTTGCATGCCATTTAACAAAATTATTTCTTACTTTGAAAGTTTGGGTGCTGTAGTGATTTAGCGTTCTTTAAAAAAAAAAACACATCAGGCATTTTTGTATGATAAAAGATTAGTGAGTCAGGAAAAAAAAATTCATTGATGTGTCTTCCCATGACAAAGCAAAGAATGTCGTAGAAACGATCAGCAGATAGGAGTGTGAGTGCTAGGCTTTGTTGTCCAGAATTTAGTGCTGGAATTGTCCAGAGACCAGTAGATGCCAGAAGGGACCCTGAGGCTTCACAACAAGGTAGGACTTGAACTGAACACCCATATCACCACAAGAAGCACAAAAGCACTTGCTTCTTCAGGTCATGTTGCTTGTCTGTGGCAATGTCGCGTGCCTTTTATCATCCATCAGACCTGTCAGTATAAGAGCATCCATGTGTTAATAATAGCTGATCTGATCTGAATGGATATATCAAACACAGCTGTGCCTGCCATTGGTGATACTGCTGTGGGCTGGTACCCTACAAATGAGGAATTGTGATCAACTCTATTTTGTGAGATTCCTATCAAAAAAAGAAATATATATATTCTTGTTACCATTATGATATTATAATTAAGTTAATTATATTTATATAATTATGGTATATACTATATACTATCAAGTGTATGTGTGTGTGTGTGTGTGTGTGTGTGTGTTTTGTAATACCAGGGATTGGACCTAGCGGTGATTTACCACTAAGATATATCCCCAGCCTTTTATTTTTTATTTTAAGACAGCATTTTGCTAAGTTGTTGAGGCTTCCCTCAAACTTGTGATCCTCTTGACTTGGTCCCCCAAGTTGCTGGGATTATAAGCATGTACCACCATTCCCAGCTCAAGTATATTTTTGATAATAGCAAACTTCTATTTTAACTAGGTCTCAGTGAGACCTGATTCTTCCATTGACAAACAACTGATGACTGGAAGAATTTTCTGAAGACTAGTTTTAGCTCCATACATTGCAAACCTGATTTCTCTTACTCCCACGTATTTCTGGTGCTGGGTACTATGAAACTTATTCATATGACAATTTGGCCTTTGGTCCTGCACTTTCATGCTATGAAACCAGAAGAGTTGGCATTGTTGGGTTAGGAGAATCTTGGAAGCCATTCCTATACCAGGAGACCTAGCAATAACCTAAGTAAACATGGAAGTGACCACAAAAATCTGTACCACTCCATCCAAACTTAGCGTACCCCCAACTCAACTTCTTAGCCAGACACCAAAAATGTCTACCACCAACTCATTATGACTAATTTATGGGTAAAAAAGTCAGAGAGGAAAGAGGGTGATCTTCATCAACTACTATGAAAGATACCTTTATTTTCTGAATTTCATAAGATTGTGTGAGTAAGACATATTGTGAGGGCTGTTGGAAGGGCCCAGGATGGGGCATGTACCAGTGCAGCATCCTCCTTCCCCTGGCTTCAGGTTGTGTCTGGGGTTAAACTCTAATCAGTGCCTAGGGAAGCTTTCAGTGAGATAAGAAGGACTCTTAAAAAAAAAATGTGATAGCAAAGGAAATGGAGAGGGGGAGCTGGCCACTTTACTTATCTTCAGTCTGTAGGTGAGAATCAAAGCAGAGCGACCTTGGTTATAAAGTAAAGGAATGTGCTCATAAACATCTGAAGAAATCACCTGCTCAGTGGGCATGGAACCTATCCTATATGTTTCCCCTGCTTGTAGGCGTGGTGTGGCCCTCCATTATATATCCTGGCCTGCTGCTGCCAAGAAACATGTGAGTCATAAAATGTCTAAAACTTCTCCATTGAGTCCTCCAAATTCTTTCTTTGAGATCAGTATGCTTGGGGCCTCTGCAGGCCTGGGGTGGAAGAGTTCTGAGTGACCCAAGCAGGCCCATCTAAAAACCAATGCCTCAAAACAGCCATCATTTTGGAGTCCTTGACAGTTTTCAGAACTATGGTATTCATGATCGCATTTGATTCTCAGGGCAGCCCATAGGTGGCCAAAGCAGATATCAATGTTTGAGGAAGTAAAATATTTTGTACCAGGCCAAGGAAATTTCTTGGATTCAGAAAGGAGTGGCTCACAATTCATGCTGCTTCTACTATGCCACACTGGGAAAGAACCAAGCAAGAAAACTTCACATCACATGTGTTAACTGCTCAATAACTATTCATGGAACAAATGGAAGGAACCAGGAACCCTCTTGAGTGATCAAGAATAAACAATCCTTCAGTTAGAAAGAAAAAGGGCCAGTCGGGCATGGAGGGGCATGCCTGTAAATCCAGTGGCTCAGGAGGCTGAGACAGAAGGATCGAGAGTTCAAAGCCAGCCTCAGCAAAAGCAAGGTGCTAAGCAACTCCGTGAGACCCTGTTTCTAAATAAAATACAAAATAGGGATGGAGATGTGGCTCAGTTCAGTGGTTGAGTGCCCCTGAGTTCAAATCCTGGTAGAAAGAAAGAAAGGAAGGAAGGAAGGAAGGAAGGAAGGAAGGAAGGAAGGAAGGAAGGAAGGAAGAAAGAAAAGGGGCCATATCCCACCCTGCTTTCCCCACATCTCTTCCAGATGTCATCTTTTCCCAGTGGCCTGATCCAGTGCAAAAGACAGCAGAACCCAGGTGATTTCCTCCATAAAAAAGACTCTGGGTCCTTGTGCTCTCATGAAACTGTTTCTATTTTTCTAGGTAACAGTTGGGGAATGAGCTGGGTTCTCCTCTGTTGGTGTGGGTGGAGTCATGGGAGTGGATGGATGAGCCTTTCGTGGGGGTGGTTGTGGTGGTGGTGGTGGTTAATTGTGGCTTTGGTAAATGAGGAAAGCTTGCCTAGGTGGATTTCTGACCAGTGTCCGTTCACAGATTGAAGGCCAATTATTTAACCTCAGTTGTTTGAGGGGAGGAGGCAGGACAGGAAGTCTGGATTCTGATTTAAAGATCCCCTGGCCTGATCTTTATTCCAGATGCAGTAGGGTGGGTGGAATGCTCTCAGATTTCCCTTCTGCTTTGTCAGGCCCCAGACAGGGGCAGGCTCTGAATGCTGAGTTCCAACACGCAGAAACAGATGAGATGAAAACTCATGAAATCTTGCAAAAGGTCTGTGGGATTTCTTTTTTATTTTTCTTTAATATTTTAATTTAATTTAATTTTTTAGTTTTTTTTTAATCGGACACAATATTTTTATTTTACATTTATGTGGTGCTGAGGATTGAACTCAGTGCCTCAAGTGTGCTAGGTGAGCACTCGACCACTGAGCTACAACCCCAACCCCCCGTCTGTGGAATTTCTGAGCCCATTTTCTACCCCATAGCAGGAGAGGACAGAAGGACTTATTTAAAACTGGGGCCCAGTAATTTGGCAAATTGAAATGGTCAGAGGATTGAGCAGGGAGGTCTCAGTCAAGGAGGTGAAGTTGGTTCAAAATAATTTCCATGAATGTGAAACCCTCAGTAAATAAAAGCCAAACTCCTTGTGATAGCCCACCAGGCCCCTTATGTCCTGGCTTCTTATCTTTCTATCACTTCCTGTGCTGCAGCCACACTGGTGGCCCATGTAGTCCCCATGTGGTCCCCACGTATGTGTCTCTCTTTCTGTCTTATTATAGCCTATGCATATGTCATTCTATTGATCCTTCACATATTTGCCTTCTTATGAGCTTTCAACTATTAGCTTAGGTTTCCTTTCTTGGCCTGGCTTCTCTTACACCTTATCTAAAGTAGCAGCCCACCTTCTGCCTGCCATCGTTACCTGCCGCCATCTCACTGTTTCATCCACAGGTCCTGCTTATAATGTTCTTGTCTGTTTAGTTGTTTCCTTACTTATTATCTGCTTCTGAACTCGCTAGATTATGAACAGCTCGTTACCCTCGGTCACTAGTCCAGATCCTTGCACAGTGTCTACCCCATGGCAGGTGCTCAATAAATATTGAAAAAAATTAAAGTTTCCTCGCAGGGCACCCCATCAAACTGTGGAGTGTTCATCTCAGCCGGCACAGTGGGTTTCAAATTCTCAACAATTTTCAAATTCTCCTTGCTTTCCTACTCAGGTTAAGCCTTCTGTGCATCAGGATGAGAAGACCAAATGAAGAAAAGCTTAGTGTGGTCTCTCCGAGGTCTCTCCTCTAGCACACAGAGCATATGAAGGGTGCAGATATTTTTGCAGCTGGTGAAACAACCAAGGGTATGCCCTGTCTTGGGTCAGACAGGACATGCCTTCCAAGCTTGCCAGGGCATGCTTCTCCAATAATGGAGGCACTGTTCAAGCTGGATGGGCTGAGGCTTGGGTGGACCACAGCCAAGAGCACCCATGGGAGACTACCAGCAAGTGCAGATGAGATGCACGTGGAAAAACAACACTCTCCTATAAGAGCCAACCTAGTGCTAACAATTCTACTTTGAATGAAATCCCAACAGTAAGAGCTAAGAGAGCTGGAAAAAAAACCGAAAAATTCCCAGACGCACAGACATTTTCCACTGGAGTCCATTTCACCTGTGTCTGTTTTTCAGGGCCTGACCTTGGGGACTTTGGCTGCTTTGACCATCAAGAGCATTCTGTTCAGGGAGAAAAGAAGGCGGGGAGTGAAATGGAGATAGCAGAGTCACAAACAAGGAGGGCTGCTGTGGAACTGCTCCTGGATGCTAGAGGCTCAGCCTCTGGGCCCCTCACCCCAGGAAGGAGGGACTATCTTTTAATGAGAAAAGTCACAGCCTGATGGCTAGGAGTCCTCAGATCTTGTCCCAACTGTGCTCCTCACTTCACCAAGTGATCTTCGACAGCCCAGTTTGCCTTGAACCTCAGATTTCTCTTCCGTACAGTATGAAATTTAGATGTGTCTTAATGTGGTAAATGTTTATAATTTGCCATTCTAGCCATTTTAAGTACACAGTTTGGTGGCAGTTTATTCAAACGTGTGTGACCATCACCATCATCCACATCTAGAACTTCGATCATCTTTCCAAGTTGAAATCCCATTTCATTAAATGCTAACTCCTAGTTCCTCCCTCCTGCCAGGGACCACCGTTCCATTTTCTGTCTCTATGAACTGACTTGTCTAGGAAGCTCATATAAGTGGACTCTACAACATCGTCCTTTTGTGACTGCTTATTTCACGTAGCATAATAGATCCATCCATATCGTAGCATATGCCAGAATTTCCTTCTTCTCCTCCTCCTCCTCCTCCTCCTTCTTCTTCTTTTCTTTCCAGTACTGGGGATTGAATCCAGGGTCTTGCCTATGTTAGGCAAGTGCTCTACCACTGAGTTACATTCCCAGCCTCTTTTATTTGATTTTGCTGAGGCTGGCCTTGAATTTGCCATCCTCCTGCCTCAGCTTCCCAAGTATCTGGGTTTATTGGCATGCACCACCACACACAGCCAGAATTCCTTCTTTTGAAAACTGAGCAAAATTCCACTGCACATATATGTATAGACACACACACGTACACCCTTGTATTGTTTGTCAGTTTTTCTGTTGCTGGACACCTAGGTTACTTCCGCCTTTTGGCTATTATGAGTAATGCTGCTATGAATGTCCATGTGCAAGTTAGTTTTTGTCCCTGCCGTTAATAGTAAGTAAAATTTCTGGATCACATGGTGATTCTATGTTTAATTGGTTAAAGAGTTGCCTTACCATTTCTCCCTGGTAGTTATATCACTTCACGTTCTACCAGCCGTGCACAAGGATTCCAGTGAGAATCTGAACTTCTGTTAGTTAGGGAATCCATTCTTCTGAGGAAAGCTTCCAGGATGCTGTACATGCAAAAGACATTCGAGTGGAGAGCTCCAGGGACAGAGGGCAAGGAGCCCAAAGTGCCCAACAAGCAACTCCGTGACACAGCATGAAACCTAGATAAGATATTCTCCAAGTCTCCTTCACGTATTAAGCATCTACTGTTCTACATTCACATGCCATGCTGAATACCAACAGGTTCAAGGCATATTTTATTTACTTTTGAATTCCACAGAGGATTTGAAGAGGCTTGCAAAACCTTACACAACAGATAAAGGATAAAGCACAGTCAAGAGTGTCTTAGCAGAGGAAGGTGGGAGGGATACCTTTAAGATGTATGAGTAGATACTGCCTCCGCCCACAGGGAGTAATGCAGGTGAAGGAATGTTGGAAAAATCCAGGAGTAGTTTACTTTATGCTTGTGTGGAATCTCCAGAGCCAAAGAAAGCCAAATAGTTGATGTCACATATAACTTTTCCCACAACCACCTTGCAGGATTCAAAGAATAAAGGGAGCAAGACTCTATTTTGAGCATAAAAGAAGCATGTGAGAAGGCGGAGTTAGTGCTTCTAAGAATGGACTCAAGTCACACAAACCTCAGTTTAAGCCCTTCTTTCACCACCTGCTAATTTGAGGCAAATACTTGACCTCTTTTTTTTTTTTTTTTTTTTTGGTACTGGGGATTGAACTTCAGGGGCACTTAACTGTTGAACTACATCCCCAGTCCTTTTTTTGTATCTTATTTAGAGACAAGTTCTCACTGAGTTGCTCAGGGACTTGCTAAGTTGCTGAGGCTGGCCTCATTGCAATCCTTCTATCTCAGCCTCCTGAGCCACTGGGATTACGGCGTGTGCCACTGCACCCAGTTAATACTCTACCCCTTTCAGCCTGTGTTTTCCTATCTATACAATAAGCATGATGGTAGGAATTGGAGTGAAGATTGAGATTATGCCTCGAGGGTGTACATCCCCAGCCCTGGGGTAGTACCCTCTCAGTACTGGTAACTGCTCTTTCTAGAACTAGGTTTCAGAGATGCCCATCCCATGTCTGTCTTATTTGTCCTCTGACAGTGATGGGTGACAAGGTTGAAAAGCACGAGGCCAGGCTGGTTGAAGGTGTTGCTCTCTAGGTAACACCCAGAGAATACATGTTCATGAGCTCTGATGAAATCCACGCTGTGGAATGTATGTGACCATGACTGCCCAGGTCAAGGGCCTCTCCCCTGCTCTTCCTCGCGTCTTCTCTCTTCAAAGGAGTGTTTCCTGCCATCCCCACCTGTTTCAGCAAAAGATGTGAAACAAGGGGAGAGGAACTGGGAAAGGCTGATCAGTGGGTTGTAAGAGACAGGAAGAAGGATCTCTGGTGCTCATATTGCACAGTGTGGGGTCTATAATATATTATACAATTTTAAAAACCACAAAAAAGGATTGTCAAAGTTTTCATAAGAAGGAAATGATAAATGCTTGGGGAGACAAATATGTTTAATCTGATTTAAACATTACACAGTGTCTATTAATTTATTTATTATGTACTTATTATTCTTGAAGTACTGATGATTGAGCCCATGGTCTCATGCATGCTAGGCAAGTGTTCTACCACTGAGCTACATCCCAGCCCTAAACATATACAGAACAGTACATGGTCCCCCATAAATATGCACAGCTTTTATGTTTTTGTGTATCAGGTTTTTTGTTTTTTGGTTTTTTTGTTTGTTTGTTTGTTTTGTTTTTGGTACTGGGGATTGAGGGTCACTCAGCCACTGAGCCACATCCCTAGCTCTGTTTTGTATTTTATTTAGAGACAGGGTCTCACTGAGTTGCTTAGTGCCTCGCTATTGCTGAGGCTGGCTTTGAACTCCCAATCCTTCCTGCTTCAGCCTCCAGAGCTGCTGAGATTACAGGCATGTGCCACTGAATCCAGCTGGTTAAAGTGTTTTGTTGTTTTTTTTTTTTTTTAAGAGAAAAAGGCAGTTAAAGTAACTAATGTAAAATGCTATATTAATAAAATAAAGGCACAAATTTTAAAGATGTGAAATGATATGAACAACAGAGATATCAGCCCTGAAAACTTGATTTTGAATCAACTACTACTGATCAGACATTTAACATGCACTGATTTAAGGTTCTTTACTGAGCACAGTAGGAAATTCAAGCCTGAGCAAGAAGACACCTCTTCTCTCAAAGAACATATTTTCTAATAAAGTGGGTGGTATATGGATATGGGAATGTTAAGAAAAATGGCATGCCAAGATGATCGATTGATTGAATAATGCAGGAGATGAAAGAAGGGAGGAATCTTGGCTGCCATTATATGCAGATGTGTCTTGGGGAGGTGGCTTTTTAAAGAGTGGAGGCTTTTTGAATTTAGCAGGTGGAGGGAGATGAGCAGAGGGAGATGGAAAGTGACACAGACAGGAGGAATGACATGGAGGCAGCAAGGTGGACAGCACTTGGCAATCAGGGAGTCAGCAGCTTGAGATGGATCCCAGGACACTTTCAGAACTAATGTGTCTAGAAAGAGGGCTTTCAGGCCTTGAGGTCTGGGGAGGAACTGACAGGGGAGGACTGGGACCCAAGTAGGGAAAATGTGTTTTGGAAGATCAATGCAATAGTGTGTGAAATGGATTGAGGTGGAGAGACAGGAAGTGGGGGGTGTCTCAGGTGCCAGCTGTGTGGATTAGGGCAGGATTTATGAAAGAGTGTTTTGGCAGCAGGAATAGATTGCAGGGCCCGTGAGAGGATTTGCTGGGCAGCTACTACAGGATCTAAGAGTTCATCCTCTTATTCTCCTTTGAGAGAAATGAAATGTGGCCACTTAATCTTTCCCAAATCAGCTCTCACGGCTTCCTGCAAGCAGATCCCAAGCTTAGAAGCCAGGAGAACCTCAAGTCTGTGGGTTGGTAACAGGGCTTGCAGACTTGGGGGCACCTCTCATTGTCCTTGGTCGCTATGTGCCTTCACCCTCATTCCATGCTTCAGAAGAAGCCCCTGGATGAGCTGGATCAGAAGGAAGCTGCCCTGCCACACCCAGGTCCTCAGCTCTGTGGGGACAGCTGCACTGCCATGTTGGTTACTGGGCTGTGATAATAAGGACATAGGACCATAGTCATTCGTCTCCTGGGATGTGACAAGATATGGATTGTTAGTTTATGTGATCCCAGTCAACTCTCATTTCTCTCCTCATCTACTCCTCCACTAGCTTTTATTTTGCTCACCTTCTTCCTTTCTGTCTCTGGCTCTGGTGGTTCTGTTTGTCTTATGATACAGAAATAGGAGGACAGAAGCCAGACTGCAGCCCACCTCAGCCTCCTGAGGAGCTGGGACAACAGGCATGTGCCACCACACCCAGCTTGTTTCCAATGTTTATTTAAATGTCACACCATGCCAGACTGGACAACATTATGCCCCAGCTTATATTTGGGTTGTGAGAGAGTATAATGGTTAGCAGCAGGAATTCTAGAACCAGACTCTTGGATCTCAAATCCCAGTCAACCACTGAAGAGCTGTGCGAGAGCTTTGGTGAATGCTTGCTGCTCTGTGACTCAGCAGCTTCATCTGCGAAATGAGTTCACAAGAGTGTCCACTTTGGACTGATGCGAGGATTAGTTAAGTTGATATTTGCAAAGCTCAAGTGAAACTTGTGCAATGCCTGGAATGTAGTTCGCATGATGTAAGCATTCACTATTATGGGTACAGGGAAATTTAAGGTCGTGATATTTTTCTGCCTTGGTCCAACCAAGATGGCGAAGACAACTGACGAAGAATAACCTTCAGCCAAGCCTAATTAATGCTCTGGTAAAGAATGGAAGTTCTAGGCAGTTGTGACAGGCAGACTCCCAAAATGGCCTTCAGTGATTCCCACCTCTGAGTACTCATACCCTTGGATAATCCACTCCCCTAGAGTGTGGGTTAGACATAGTGACTTGTCTGTAACTCTACAAATATGTGATTAGGACAGGATATTGCTACCATAATTAGGTTACAAAAGGCTATGACTTTGATCTTGCTAGCCGACTCTCTTGGCTTCAATAAGACAAGATCCCATGTTGGGGAGGCCCAGATGGCAAGAACCAAGGGCAGCCTGTGGCCAACAGCCCACCAGGAATTGAGGCTCTCAATGCAACAGCCTGTGAGAAACCAAATCCTCCCAACAACCACTGAGTGGGTTAGAAATGGATCCTGTCCCAGTACTTGACTGCAGCCTCGTGAGGGACCATGAGACAGAGACCCCAGCTAACCCACAGCCCGGTTACTGACCTTGGAAACTGTGATAATAAATGTGTGTTTTAAATCACTGTGCTTAGAAGTAATTTGTTACACAGCAATAGGTAACTAATACAACCATGGACCCAAGTAGAAACTTGGGAACTGAATGAAGGGCAGAGGTCCAGCTTTAAGACATCTGGGTGGAAGTACATCTGAGAACCTCCATACAAGGAGCATTCTATGGTCAGCGCTGGAGAAACCCCACCCCAGGTATGTGTGGGGAGGAGAGTGACTCAGGCTGAGCCCTCCAGGGTGGGATGACAGAGGCTGTTCTGGTGCTTCCTGTTCAAGTGCAGATCAGCCTGGGAACACTTAGTCCTCATCTTGCGTCACCAGCCTCCCTACAGCATTTCAGTGTGTACCTTCTGGAAATGCCTGCTTATCTTTATCACACTAGACTGTTCGTTTGTTTATTCATTCATGCAACAACTAGGAACTGGACCCTTTTCTATGTATATATTGAACATCCTTAGTCAAAACGTTTGGGACCAGAAATATCTTGGATTTCTGACTCCCCGCCCCCCCCCCCCAGATTTTGGAATATTTGACTACACAAAGAATTATCTTGGGAATGAGGCTCAAGTCCACACATGAAATTCATTTATGCTTCATATACACCGTGGACATATAGGTCCACAAAGGTAGTTTTATACAATATTTTTAGTAATTTGGTGAATGAACAAAGTTTCATGGTGTGGAATTTCCCACTTGGGGTGTCATAGGAGCACTCAACAAGTTTCAGATTTTGGAGCATTTGGGATTTCGGATTTTCAAATTGGTCATGCTCAAACCTGTGGTATATAAATACACCATGAGCAAGAAGAAATGGGCCTCAAATACTTTCTGGTTCCGTTGGCTCTGCTCCTGACTTTTGAATTGCTCTCCTATCTCCTTCCCTGGGATTGCTTTTCATCACATCCCTGAAAGCCTGGTGTTCCTCATGACAGTGTCCTTGTCCCTCTTTTCTTTTTACTTGACATAGTCTCCTGAGTGATTCCAGCCCAGCAAATCTTTCATCACTGCTGATGATCCAGAATCTACATTCGAGCTCAGCACTATATCTGGGTGCCAGGCTGTACAACCAACCACCCATTGTACCTTCCACATTCAATTTCAAAATGACAAAAATTAAATTCATTTTTCCCTCTCTTCCCTTCCTATCCTGCCCACCTCCCTTTCCCCATACTTCCTCCCCTAAATAAAAGTTCCATCATCCACCCAGACAGAATAGGGTAGTCATTCAATTCTTCTCTTTGGCCTTTTCCAATCTCACTGAGTCTTGTAGAATGTACCCATTTCTTGCTCTTAACCCTCTCTGCCAGGGGCTCATCTTAAGTCATCTTTAATCAAGTCTGGCATCCTGACCTGTACGCTGATTCTCCTGCCTCCATGCCCACTCCTTGCTCCGACCTTCACAATGGTGCAGGGCGATGTTTCTAATGGTGGAACTATGTAGGTATGGCTCTCATTTCCACAGGCTGAAGTCCACAGTCATTACCTTGCTGGGTGTGGCCCTTCATGATCTGACCCTGGCTACTCAGCCTCATCTCTAGCTATTTCTGCACACAGACTCCATGCTCTGGCCACATGATCTGCAGCCTTCCTGCCATGCTGTGGCTCTCTCTCTCTTTCTCTTGGAAGGCCTTCTTCCCTTGACCTTGTCTGCCAGGCAAACTCTAAGTCATCCTACAAGACCCCATTTAAGCATTTCTTTGGGTAGAACTGATGTCTTCTATCATCCTCTGCATTGGCTTTATTACAGGAAGAATGTGAGCTCCTTCAGGGCAGAAACTCTACGATTTCATCTTCAAGCCCAGAACTTGACCTTCACTAGGTGTTCAGTGGAATTTTATTTAGATGAATGAGTGAGTGAAGGAATAAATGAACAGACAAATGATCAGTGCAATGAACAGTGGAAATGAATAATGAATGTGCAGGTGCAGAATGAAGGGGCTCAGACATAGGGAGCATGGGGGAGACCGGGAAAGTGGGGATGCTTCTCTCCACTCTCAGGACCTGTGGCCCAGCCTGCGCACACGCCTTTACAGAGGTACATCTCCCATGGACCTAATTTAGTGAAGTCGGCTCCTAGGTATGAATCACATACAATAAACTTTGTTCCTTGAAAAATCCCTTAAAATTCCTCCACAGAACAAGATGCAGCTATTCTACTCCTCAGTTAATCTGGTACATCTGGTTTTCTCTCCAGAACAGATCTATTTCTTTGGCTGAGAACCAGATGAGGTAGTTGGTTTGTAAGCAGTGGCCCTGTTGAAGGAGAATGCTCCTGGGATTCCTCATGCTGAGGTCCCCATACTGTGTGACATAAGAGAACACTGAAGGAGGGGCCAGTAAGCTCTCATCTAAGACATCCCACTCCCACTAAGGTACAACCCCACCCACCCCCAGCTACCCTCTCTGCCCCAAGGATTCAACCAATACGCCCCCTTCCTGGCTTCAGAGCCCCTCTTTACCAATCCAGCCACAAGCCCTGCTCCTCCCCAGAGGCACACCTGCTGCCACATGAGGCTGGCTCGCTCTCTGCTCTGCTCCACACTTTTTCCCACTTCTCTGACTCTGCTCCAGCTGTGTGCCCTGACAGGGTGCCTTCTTCCCCTCCTTCCATTCAAATCCCACCAACAGGTCAAATTCCAGCACATTTCAACACACCCCCCCTCCCGCCCGCCGCCAGGTTTATACCTTTCCATTTCCACACCAATGGCTTCTATTCCTTCATTCCTATTGTCCTCTGGTTGTGAATCAAACATTTGAAATCTTTAATTGTTGGGGGAGTTTTGTGGTCCAATAACAAATGTCTGTATCTCTTTTTAGAAGAGTAATTGACAAATCAGGACATGTAGGTAACTAAAAGGACTGAAAAAAACTAATGTTGGAATACTATGTAGCAACCAAATGTCTCAGATGCTTCTGATGAGAGTGAGAGGTGTTTGATATTACCTATTGAAGATAAATGTTATATACCCTGTGACCTAGCAACTATGTTCTTGGAGAGATACCTAACAGAAATAAGTGTGATGTTTACCAAAAGAGATGCATAAACATATTCAAACCAGCTTCATTCATAGAGTAAAAAACTGGAAATAATTCAAATGTGCATTATTTGAATAATAAGTTGGGAAGAATTTGGTGCAATGGAATATTGTATGGCAGTGAAAAAGAACTTGCCACCACTACCTGTGACATGGATGAATATAATATATATTCATATGAATATATATGATGTGATAAGTGAAAAATCCAAACACAAAAAGGCATATACTCTATGATTCCATGGATATGAGATTCAAAAGCCAACAAAACTCATCAACTAAATCAAAGGTGGCAGCTGTCAGAACAGTAGTTGTTTTTAGGGAGTTATGATTGGGAAGGAGCACAAAGGTCCCTATAAGGGTGCTGGAAATACTCAAATATTGATTTGGGCTGTGATTGATCATGTATACATGTAAAAATGGTAACACTTGCTCCTGAGTGTTATTGAAAGAAGAAAAGGTGTGGGTATATACGTGACCTCATGACCAATGTAACTCTGCAACCTGTACACTCAGAAAAATGAGAAATTATATCCCATCTGATTCAAATGTATGATATGTCAAGATCATTGTACTGTCATGTGTAACTAATTGAAACAAATAAAAAAATGGGAAAAAAAAGAAAAGGAAATATTTTCTCTGTGAATGTATGACTCAGAGGGGCTTGACTCCCGGTGTACGGACTTCCAAGGACAACCCAATTCTGATCCCCAGCCCTTTCTTTCTCCTCCACTTCTCATTCCTTAACAAAACCCTTATTCCCTAGTGTGCTGATCTCAGCTGGGAGTAGCGGGGAGATACCTTGTTGGATGGGTTCACATTTACTGGTGTGTGGATCAGCAGCTCAGGAGCAGAGTTCCAGCCAAGTTGCTCTGTGGGGACCAGGCTATCCACAGGGCTCAGCTCAAATCAAGCTTCTGGACAAACTGAGCCTGGATCCAGCCTTAGTATAGTGAGGAGTGCCAGCAGGTTCAGGGAAAAGAGACCACTTACCGGACCCACTAACCAACTGCAAGAACCCTTAATGCCAGACGCAATAAATGCTTTCAGCAAAAGTGACTCTTCTGGCAACCTCTATTGTGATAGTGCCAGGAGAGAATCTTCTCTGGGGTTGCTGGCAAGCCAGTTCTCCACACATCATCCCACAAACGGAGAGAATGTGCACTACGGTTGTTCAGTGCCTCCAGGTGAACAATACACCTGACCAGCTGCAACTGATATTTTTGGGCCTTGTCACCTGCTCTGTCAATTGGAGTCACATCAAGTGGACAGGAAACCTGCTTCCTCAAGGTACATCCTGTTTTCAGGAGCTGGGATCAAAACATAAAGTGAAATTTGAGGAAAAGAGACTAAAAGGAATGAGTATTTGTGCACAGCAACATGTATTGGGGTTTGTCTTCTCAGATTCAATGGGAAACTTACCCCGGGGTGGGGGGTAAGATAAGTTGACTCGCAGTACTCCCTTTTGCATGGTATGAATGAAATGTGTACCCCTCTCCCAATCACGGTTGTTTTGGACACTTTTTTTTTTTAAGGAAGAGTAAATCAGTGCTAGGATGTGCTGCAGTAACAAATAAACCTCAACATATCCACTGCTTAATACAACCAAGGTTTATTCTTTCCTCACACAGGTCTGACGAGGATTGACTGACTCTCTAGGCCAGCATCCTCATGCTAGCACCAGGATGGCATGACCACAACCTCACAGCAAGAGAAGCTGGGCAATGGAGGAGCACTGTAAAAGCACATCACACCCCTTGGCCCACCTCTGATCTTCACCCTTCCCACAGTGGACAGTCATCTTCTGTGAGCCCAGGTGCTGTTCTCACATACAGCATGTCCCCTTAGTGCTGGTATATGGCCCTTGATTTTGTCAAGGCTGGAGGACTTCCCCAGCACCCCGGGACCTTGTTCAGCCCCCATGTAAGGCACCCTTAGCTGTGCAAGGGAGTTAATGTCCCTCTCAGCAACTTTCAACCTGTAAAGGACGGAAGCAAGTGGATAAATTCTCTCTCCTTCAGGTGACCAGTTCTGGGAAGCACTCTGTACCCCTCATTGTGATAACACCCCCTTCCTCTCACATCGCATTCCCTGATCTCTCACTCCTGCCCCAGGTGATTCCTCAGCAGACAACTACACCAAGGGCTTCTCTCAGACTCTGCCTTTGGGCCCTCAAAGTAAGACAGGAGCTCATGGAAAGTCTGGGAGCACTAGCTGTTCTCAGCAGACTGAGGGCTTCATCAGTCAACCTAAGGTAAGGAAAGGTTTGGAGATGGAAGAATCTACTGGGGAATTCCAAGTTAAGGCCTCAGGGATTTTGCAGAGTTTGTGGGAGAGGCAACCAGTACCAGAACATCATCTTTGTCTCCCTCCTTCATAGATAAATCTTGGATTTTACTCCAAGGCCACTCTGATTACCATTCATTATTTTATTGGCTTATGATAAGTTAGATTTTTGTGGGAGGACTTTGTGTAAAAAGCAATGCATGTTGTAATTGTTGCTTTTTTTTTCTTTCTTTTTCTTTTTTTTGACAACACAAGGTGATTGTGTGGCTTTGAATTTTTGTGCAAGATTATGTCCTCATTGCAGCTGCAATCTCTGGTGAATCTGGTTGACACAAATAAAGTTTAATTACTTGGGCATTACCTAACTTTGTAGAAGCATGCCTCAGAGGTCAGATCACATGAGCATCTGACTGGGCCTAGACATCTGTAGGCTTCAGCACTTAACATTTATAAATTTTGATCTCACTAAGTAGCCGTAGCTAAGTGGCTATTCCCTCTTGGTTCAGAGTTTCTTTAATAACACGGCAATGTTAGAACATGGACTTAGCTTTTCCTCAGGGTGGGTTCCATCACCACTGTCTGATGCCCTGGGTAGGAGGCACTCATGATCTCTCCTTCACAACCAAGAAAGCAGGATGCTCAGAGAGGCTCGGGACATTGCAGGTCCAACATCACACAGCAAGTGCGCTGACAAGGTGGAGACAGCAAGTGGCTCCAGTTGACTCCAGAGTTCTTGCTCCTTCTGTGTTATGCATGAAGAGATCTGAGAAGGACAGTCTGTAGGAAGCATGGGGAAGGGTGTTCTGTAATTGAATTGTAAAATCAGAGAAAAGTTGGAGGTTTTTATGGTTTGGATCTTGAATGCCCCCCAAAGGCTCTTGTGTTGAAGGGTCCCCAGTGCAGTGGTGTTCAGAGGTGGGGCTTTGGGAAGTGATTGGATCATGAAGGCTCTGATCTCATCAATGGGTTGATCCATTGAGGAGTTAATCATTGAATGGACTATTGGGAGGTGGTAGAAACTGTAAGAGGTGGGACCTAGTTAGAGGAAGTAGGTCACTGGGGTTGTGCCCTGGAAGGGTGTATCTTCTCTCTGGCCCCCTCTTTCTCTCTCCTTTTGTGTATCCTGGCCACTACAGGGTGAGCAGCTTGCTCCACCCCACCCTTCTGCCTCACCACAGGCCCAGAAACAATGGAGCTAGCCGACCGTGGATGGAAGCCCCTGAAACTATGAGTCAAAATGAATATTTCCTCCTTTAAGTTGATTTCCTCAGGTATTTTGACACAGTGATGAAACACGAACATAGACTGAATTTTGAGGTCACTTTGCCCACACCTGTGGATATGACACATGAATGCTGCCTTCAGAGATGCGAACAGGTCCACGCACAAGGGACTGGGCCTATGTTCTGCACAGGTGGTGGTGGTGGTGGTGATGGTGGTGGTGCTGGTGGTGATGATGGTTGTGGTGATGGTGGTGGTGGTGGGACAGGAAGCAATCTCATAATTAAGGAATCCCCTGTGTTGGCTTTTCTGCTTTTTTAAAACCCGTGGTTGTGTATGTGTGTGTGATAAAATATACATAGTATAAAATTCACCATTTTAACCACTTGAAAATGTACAATTCAGTAGCACTTAGTACCTTCACAATGTTGTACAACCATCACCCCTATCTAGTTCCAGAACATTTCCATTATGCTAAAAGGAAGCCCTGTATCCATTAAGAAGTCCTTCCCCATTCTCCTCTTCTCCCAGTCCCTAGCAACCACTGTTTTCTTTTTATGGATTGTCCTTTCCTGAACATTTTTTTTTTATAAATGGACTCACAGAATATGTGACCTTCATGCCTGACTCCTTTCATTTATGATAAGGTTTTCAAGGTCACCCATAGTGTGGTATACATCAATATTTCATATCTTTTTATGTTCACAGCTTTATTTTCATGGTTTTTTCTTTGACTCATTTCCACTATAGTCTCAAAATATTAATTTGAAACATATTCCCTTTCGAGAATATGATCAAAGGGCTTAATTACTACCTTGGTATAACATAGCCAGTCTGCCCTGCTCCTAGACACAGAGTCATCGAATTACTCCTTGGTGTCCAAGCTCTGTGACAGAAGGAGGTGTTCTGTTCCACTACAAAAATAAATGAAAAAAAAAAAACTGCAATGTTTTATTGCAGGTTGTAAAAGGCTTGAATAAATGGTAAGATAAAATTTATTCTTATATAGCAATATTAGTGTAAAGATGATAATTCTTAAATTTATAAGTTTAATGGACTTCTCATCAATAGCATTAATTTTTTTTTTGTAATTTAACATGATCTTAAAGCTAATATGGGAAAGAAACATTTTAGAATATTAAAAAAAAATTTTCTGTAAAAAGATAACCTTGGGCCTGGGATTGTAGCTCAGAGGTAGAGTGCCTGCCTGGCATGCATGAGGCATTGGGTTTGATTCTCAGCACCACATAAAAATAAATAAAACCAATGTAAGAAAAAAAAACAACATTTTTTTTGAAAGGCTGGATAATTCAAAGAGCAGAGCTATTTTAAAGTTACAGTGATTAAAATTGTATGTTAGTTGGGAGTGGTGACACATGCCTATAATCCCAGTGACTTGGGAGGCTGAGTCAGGAGGATTGCAAACAAATTCAAAGCCAGCTTGAACAATTTAGTGAGGCCCTACACAACTTAGTGAGACCCTGTCTCAAAATAAAATATAAAAAGGCTGGGGGATTTGGCTCAGTGGTTAACACCCTGGGGTTCAATTCCTGGTACCAAAAAAATAGCAACAACAATGCTAATGATGCTGACATCAAGGGGTAGTTCAATGGAACCATCTAGAACAGAAACAATTGAACAGGTCTCCTCTCTTTCCACCTGTCTCCCTCAGTCATTGCTGAGCAGCTGTTTCTTCAACCTTATCAAAACCTTGTGTCCTGAGCCCTCTGCTTCTCACTCTCTACCCCCACCCATTCATCTCCATGCTCACCTCCTTCCCAACCTTACTCCATCTCCTCAACAATTCCTTGCTCATACTTCCAACGTCCTTCCTTCATTCACCTTCCATTATAGTCAATGGCAAAAAAGAAAAATAAATCAAAACAATTTGGATTTAGTGACTGGAAAGAGCCATAAAGGGATCACACCACATGGAAAAATACCCCCTCACCAAATTGATATCCCTCAGAACATTTAGACTTATTTGGAATTAGGGCCTACCCTAGTCTGTTTGGTGACTGGGTAATTGACAAATACATACTTCACAGTTCTGGAAGCTGGGAAGTCCAAGACTTAGAGCACTGGCAGGTGCAGTGTCTGGTGAAATCCTATTTCTCACAGATGGCACCATCTTGGTGTCTTCACTTGGAAGGTGCAGAAGGCCCAAAAGGTGACAAACTCTGTGTCCTTATACTACAGAAGAGCAGAAGGGAGCAAATCCATTTATGAGGGCTTCACTCCCATGACTTTGATCACTTCCAAAAATTTCTACCTTTTAAGAGTATCACATTGGAGATTGTCAACATATATCTTCTGGGGGACACATTCAGGCAATAGCAGGGCCTTTGCATATGTGATTAGTTAAGATGAGATCATTCCAGATTAGGATAGTTTCTAAATGGCATTATTGGTAGTCGGTGTCTTTATTAAGAAGGCCATGCGAAGACAAGAGACACAGAGACATGGACGTACATAAAGGGAAGAAGGTCAAGGGAAAGCGGAGGCTGAAATTGGGGTGCTGTAGCTATAAGCTAAGGAATTCCAGGGATGTAGGCAACTGGAGAAGCTAGGGAGAGGCCAGGAGATGTTCTCCCCAAATTCCAGTGCCTCGGTCCCAACTTCCAAACCATGAGAGAGTGAATGTCGATGGTTCAAGCCATCCAATTTGTAGCCCTAGGCAAGATGGGGCCTTCTAGAATGCTGAGTACACAGGTGCCTCAGCATATGAACCGACCAACCTATACATGATGTGCTCACTCCTGTATATGCATGCTATACTTTAAGGTAAAATAATGATACTAATTCACAAATCCTCACTCTTCCTTATCTGAGCCCACACCTGTGATGTTCAGGGTTGCTGGAGAAAACCCCTAATCTCAATGATTTACCTCTGCTGGGCTCTCTCTGCCCAGAAATCCTTTCAGAGAAAGTCCTGGGATGGACTTTCTCTCACTGTCCATGGAGCTTGCAATCAACTGAATGCCTCGGTTCCCCCAGAATCATGTTGAAATTCTAACCCCACAATGTGATGGTATAAGAGGTGGCACCTTTGTGAGGTCCTTGTCATGATGGTGGAGTCCTCATGAATGAGATTAGTGCCCTAGTAAAAGAGACCCCAGAGAGCCCTCCACCCCTTCTATCTCATGGAGACACAAGAAGAAGACAGCCATTTATGTACCAGAAAGCAAGGTGTCACCAGACACCCAACCTGATGGCAACTTGATTTTGGACTTCCAACCCTGGGAACTGTAAAAACTGTCCTTTAAGCCACTCGATCTATGATATTCTATTATAGCAACCTGAACTAAGACAGAACTGTTTCAAAATTCTCTTGTCTTCTCAAATATCATTCTACCTTCACTCTCATCAAATGACCTTCCCCCCAACTCCTCTGTGGATAAGATATCATTTGAAGGGGACACCATTCGTCCTACCATTTCTTCTATACAACTCCCATTTTTCCTCTTCCCCTCTAATTGGAACAGAAGGGCTTTTCCTCCTGTCAAGAATCAATCTGGGGGCTGGGGATGTGGCTAAAGTGGTAGCGCGCTCGCCTGGCATGCGTGCGGCCCGGGTTCGATCCTCAGCACCACATACAAACAAAGATGTTGTGTCCACCGAAAAATAAATAAATAAATATTTAAAAAAAAAAAAGAATCAATCTGTTCTCTGGACTACTGGAAAGATCTCACTCTTATGTCATGTTCTCAAATGTATAAATAGGGGCTAGGGATGTGGCTCAAGTGGTAGCGCGCTCGCCTGGCATGCGTGGGGCCCGGGTTCGATCCTCAGCACCACATACAAACAAAGATGTTGTGTCTGCCAAATGCTAAAAAATAAATATTATCAAATGTATAAATAAATCCATGTTCTCTTTTGAGATACATAAAGCCTTCACAACTCCCTTCTCACCCATCTCCTGGAGATTCTAAGACTTTCCCTCTAGCAATGTGTGATTTGATATCCTTTTGAGAATCCCTCTCTCTTCTCTGTGTCCTCACCAGGCACAAAGAATCTGTGGAGCATCACTTTGGATAGTTTGCATCACGTCGACATTATCCATTGTGTGTATTACTGTGTGAGGCAGGATATAACATATTGAACCTTTGTTCTGGTGTTTCCTGTTCCCCTTTCTCTGGCCCACATTTAGGCAGCTAGGCATTTTGTTCTATTGTTTCAGGGAGGGGATGACATAGCAGAATGTAGATAACAAAGGAGGCTAATTTTTGGATTTGGAGCTTCAAAATCCCAGGCCTCAGGGCAAACACAATGAATTAGGAAGGATATAAAAATGCCAGGGTGTCCTTCCAGAATAAAGAGCCCATGGCCTGAGAGTTAAAAGAGAATTAGAGGGGTTAGGGGACACAAAGAACCGTCAAAGGCAAGTGGACCACAGTAGCAAATGCTCTAGAAGAGGCCCAGGTCCTCACCTTAACTGATCATCTGAGAGTGTCCTCTTCTGAAAGAGTCCCTACCAGGAGGCCTCTCCCAAAACTATGCTCCTCTCTGGAGAAAAAAATAATAATAATAATTCTTTCCCAGTTGGGAGAACCAAGGTCCAGCCTCCTGGCCTCCACTTGGGATAACTGTGAGGGGTCATCCAGCCTCAGAGCTTTGCAAGAAAGTGGGGGTGGCCTTTGCTGGGGCTGCACCCCATTCAATTGCTCTATCTGCACTGTCTCACCCACCCACTTCCCCCACACCAATATTCATCTGCCTAAAACAGTCACCCAGGTGGGGCCCTGCCACCTTTTGGGAAGATATATCTGAGAACTGAGAAGGGAAGCTACCCAGGTAGGCCCCTGGAGATCCCGCAGCTCAGCCTCATGAGGGGAGTAGAGGCTTATGTGGGCGGAGAAGGCCCAAGAACCACACAATTCTGTCAGAACCACACAGAGGGCACTGTGGAGTATGGGCCTGAGAGGCCTCAGGGCTGGGATGAGGAACCTGTGGGCCATGACCCACGTGGAGCCACTGAAAACAGAGGGTGCAAGCGTGTCACCCCAATGGGTGACGCTAAACACCAACCCCAAGTTGGTGACTCTAAGCACCAACCCCAACACCCCTCCCTCAAAGCCTTGATACTGGGCGCGCCCCACCCCAAGTTTCATCACGACAAAGAAATGGGACTAGAAACCTTGAGATGGGTGGAAATTGGGAAAACATTCTGACCATATTCACAGAGACCATGAAATCATGTTTACCAGACCTCCGTGGGACCTACCAACCAATAATAAAAGTCATTAAATAAATTATGGATTGAGGAACATGTTCAGCAAATGTGAAATAAAGGTTTACTATTTTTTTAATTAATTTTTTTAGTTATTGATAGAACTTTATTTTTATTTATGTATACATGGTGCTGAGGATCAAACCCAGTGCCTCACACATGCTAAGAAAGCGCTCTACCACTGAGCCACCACCCCAGCCCCAAGGTTTACTATTTTTAATATGAGAAAAGTCCATACAGACGGGCGAGAAAAACCCCAAGACCACAAATATAAACTGACTGAGGATAGAAATAAAGATCACAAAAGAACAAATACCATCATGGAACAAGTGTGCAAAATAATGCTTGTTTCATAAATAACACAGATACAATTTTAAAAATCACGTTCATCTCGTGAACAAAAAAAAAGTTTGTTGTTGTTGTTTTTAATGCATTGACAGAGGTTTATTTAGAAAAGTAGACACACATTTAGGGAGAAGGGGACCATCTCAAGAGAGAGACCTTTGGAGTAAAGCAAGGAATATGGACTCAAGGGAGAATGCCAGCCACCTCCAGATGGAGAGACAGCCAGCTAGTGACATGGACACTGACAGGGGTTGGAAGAAACGAGCACTCTCAAGTCTAACCAGGGACTTTACAGTTGTAACCACAACCTTAGGGAAAGTGATTGAGCGGTATGTTTCAGGGATCATTAAAATATTCCTATTCTCTTGGTCAGAGGGTCTCCCAACCTCTACCTGTGCATGACTCTATCTCTTCTGTGATTGGAACTTGTGTGCTCAATTGGGACGTTGATGGTCAGGTACAGGTGACCTGACTGGACTGACATCACATCCAGGACACAGAGGTTCCCAGTGTCAGTCATTCAGAGAAGAGGACCCCCTTTTGGATAAGAAACAGAAACTCAGAGACCCGAAAAGGGGTTTAGATCCTGGAGGAGCGTACGTGCAGGCACTTGGTTCCACCTGTATGTGTTCAGAAAGTGTCACCACAAGAAAAAGTCCATCAAGGAGGTGGGGAGGGTCTCTATGATGGTGACAACTGAAGGTTGCCAGCTAGGACGAGGTTACCAAGTCCTATGTGGTCATTAAGGACAACATTTAGCCCTGGGGGAAAAAGCTTAGATCTCAATTTTATATTATATACAAAATTCCAGACAGTTTAAATATTTAATTAAAAAAACAAAACCATAAATTATTACTCAAATACTATTGACGCAAGAAGCCATTTTAAACTGAACCACAAAACTAGGACCCCACAAAGAAAAGAATTGATACATTTAACCATATAAAAAATGGAAACATCAATTCCATTTAAGAAGACATAAACATGTTTAGGAAAAATGGAATGAAATATTTTAAAAATTTCAAAAGGGTCATAGCTGTAGTATAAAGAACACAAAATCAATGAGCAAAACATAAATAACTTAATGGGGAAGATTAATACAGTGATAGTTAGGAAAAGAAATGCAAAACCCAATAATAGTAATAATTAATAATAATAATCTACTTTGCTTGTAATTAAATAAATAAAGCCAGACATAGTGCCACGTGTCTGTAGTTTCAGTTATTCAGGAGGCTGAGACAGACAGATCACTTGACAGCAGGAGTTTGGAGTCAACCTAGAAAACACAGTGAGACCCTACCTAAAAAAAAAAAAACAAAGAAAGAAAGAAAAGTTAAACTAAATACTGTTAGCTCATCGTTGGCAAAGCTTAAAAAAGTTTTAATTGATTAATATACAAGGTTGATGAAAATTTTAAAAACTTTTTTAGGTTTTCAGAGGGAATTCTGATATATATATTAAAATGTTAAATATTTATATCCTTTGTCACATTGTTTCCATTTCCATTCTACAAAAATTACTTTCATAAATCAAACCAGGTGCAGCGGCACACACACCTGTAATCTCAGTGGCTTGGGAGGCTGAGGCAGGAGGACCACAAATTCAAAGCCAGCCTCAGCAAAAGTAAGGCGCTAAGCAAATGAGTGAGACCCTGTCTGGAAATAAAATATAAAAAAGGTCTGGTTAAGTGCCCCTGAGTTCTATCCTTGGTACCAAAAAAATAGAAATAATAAGAATAAAAAATAAATGGTAATATAAATACTATATATTCTTTTTTGTTCTTTTTAGATGAACATGACAGTAGAGTATATTTTGACATTCATACCTGGAACATAACTTATTTTAATTTAGTTTATATCCTTTATAGTACTTTTCTGATAGTGAAAAAATGCAAATAAACCAGTGTCTTTCAACACAGGAGTAGTTAAATGAGTCACCTCTGCATGTATAAAGCAATTTCTTGCAACTACTGAAAAGAAAGATTTTATAAACATTGCCCTGAAAATAACAAGTCAGGACAGGTGAGGTGTATAAAATCCATGTGCTTTTTTTTTTTTTTTTGGTTTAAAAAACAAGAGAAAGATACTATGCTGGTAAATGTATAAAAATAAAATTGGAGAGGTATCAGAGAGGAGAAATACCCACTACACTGTCATATTGAGTGTCTTGGGCAGTGTGGGTGGAATTGTGGAGAATTTGTACATTTTTATAATGTTCAGGTTATTACACACTGTTACAAGCTTTGTGATAGTAAGAGCCCATACTGGATGGAGAGTCCGCTGTCAGATACCACTCTGTTCTTTGCATGCATCACCTCATTAGCTATCTGAAGCATCTTTGGGAACAAGTTTTATCATTTTCCCTATGTAAGGAACATGAGATTAAGGCCAAGGATTCCATGCTGAAATGTGTGGGACCAGAGTGTTTCAAATGTTGGATTTTTTTAAAATTTCAGAACATTTGCATGTATATAATGAGATATGCTGGAGACCATTTTTGAGTCATATGCATCTTCTATACATAAACTAAAGGTAATTTTATACAGTGGTTTAAGTAATTTTGTGCATTAAACCAAATTTCATGACGTGGAATCTACCACTTGTGGTGGTGTTTTATTGGCATTCAAAAAGTTTTGGATTTTGAAACATTTTTGTATTTCAGTTTAGAAATGTTCAACCTGTATTAAAATATTAAATGGTGGGGTTAGGATTCAAACCCAGACATGACTCCATAGCCATGGTCTTAACCACTTTGTTATACTGGCAAATACACAATGAACATATTCACGACTTTCATGAGGGAACTGAGAATGAGAGAAGCGAAGCATCCTGGCCAAAGCTGCACAGGGTCTACAGAAAAATTTCAAAGATGGTATAGAGAGCTCCGAGCACCTTCCACCCAGTTTCCCTTAACATTAACATCTTTGTCACTATGGCACATTTATCAAGATTAAGAAATTAATATTGCTATTGTTACTATTCACCAAACTTCAGTCATTCAAATTCCACCACCAGTATCACTCTTCTATTCCAGGATCCAATCCCAGGTACCCATTGTTATTAGTTAAAATTCACCTTTCTTCCATGTTACCAAAGACTTCGAAACCCACTCTTCAATACCTGTGGCACACACTGCAAATCATGGCACTGGTTTTCCAAATATGCTTGGAGAACTTTTTGCTTTTTCAATAACCACCCTCAGGAATACATAGTGTAGTGAGCTCTTTTGAGTACAAAGAGCAAACTACTGCAAAGCAGGACTGTGGAGAGAGTCTGTGGGAATCCATGGACTAGCAGCACAAGGAAGGAACTGGAAGAACTTTCAGGAAGGAGGAGGTGATTTTCTTGCATTCTCTCAAGGGTCCCTCGTGGTTGGGTTCTGTCTTTATCTGTTCTGCTTCCTCTTCTCCTTTTCTCTCTTCTCTCTCCTGACCTGGATCCACTGTTTAATTCTCCGGCACATACCAGCCTGGCCCACAACCCCACACCACCCTCTGTAACTCCACTCTGCTCAAATCCCAGCCCAGGTGTTGAAGCCCAGCCCAGATCGGTAGTGGGAAAACTTGGGTCTCATTTCCATCGGCATCAACACTGAAATAGATGTATTAGATAATTTTATTTTGTTATTAACGCAGAAAAATCTATTTTTCTACAAGCTATTATTGACTTTGTTAGACTTCTCTCATTAGAAAAAAAATTAAAGAGAATCATCAAAATTGAATTTTTAATTGTCGAGAGGGTTCTTGAAGGGAATAAACCCTCTAGGCATTATTCAACACAGGGCTTCAAAGACTCTACCTTAAAGGATCTGGGACAAACTTCGAGGGATTCAAATTTCTCCCAGAGTTTCAGTAGAAAAGAATTTAGCTAAATTCCTAGAAAAGAAAGCACATAGCTCGTCCAAATCTGCTAATTAATCTCATAGAACACACTGGCTCTTGGCGGTTATTCCCCCTTGGGGAGAAGAAAAAATAACCCTGCTTATAAATAAATATTTTCTTAAACACATGGTCTAAAATTTACTGCAGTCTTCTGGGATTTTCACCTCCAGTACACGGAAAGGAGTCCTTCCCTGCATGGACATAGTCTCCCCCCACCCCACCCCCTTTATTTTTTCTTTTGGTACTGGGGATTGAACCCAGGGCCACTTAACCACTGAGCCACCTCCAGCCCTTTTTATAGTTTATTTAGAGACAGTGCCTCCTAAGTTGCTTAGGGCCTTGCTAAATTGCTGAGGTTGGCTTTGAACTCATGATCCTCCTGCCTCAGCCTCCTAAACCACTTGGATTACAGACAACGCCCCACTGCACCCAGCCGTAGTCTCCCTTAAAAGGGCCTCCCTTCCTCTCTCCCTCCCTCCTGACTTCCTTCATTCCCACCACAAATACTTACTGAACCCCTCCCTGCTCCATGCCACATACTGCTAGAGATGATATAGCAATGAACAAAAGTAGAGAATAAATGAGATAGTATGTTATATACGTTAAGCACTTTGGGGAAATACCAAGTAAGGGAGGAGTCAGGGAGTCCTGGTAGGGGGGCCTTATAAATAAATGGCCAAGAAAGACCCGGTAAGAAGGTGACCTTGGAGCCAACGCTGCTGCGAGCCAGGGAGGAATCCATGCAGGCAAAGCAGCTGGGAGGGTTGCAGATGGAGTTTGAGAGCCCAAGGATCAGGGCTGGGACTGAAAAGCAGAGGAGGTGAGATGAGCAAGACTGTGTCTGGCTTCCAAACTTTTATACTTTGTATAACATGGATTATTTTGCATTAATTTTGATGTGACATTAAAATATTATTCATCCTGATTACTGAGACTTTTGGCCTTTGGAGGCTAGAGCTCACCAGCTCTCTCTAGGCCAGGCTCTGGAGATGAAGCAGAGTGGGGGGTGACGGGGGAGGCTGGTAGGAAACAAGTCAGAGATGGGTAGGGGCTCTGAGGAGCTTGGCTTTTGCTTCATTTTCTATTGCTGCCATAATAAACCACCGAAAAGTCAGTGGTTGAAAAAAAAAAAAAACCAGTCAGGTTACTGTAAGCCATACAGATGGGTGGTCCAGGGTCTCACCAGGCTAACACCAAGCTGCCAGGGCCAGACCGCATTCCTCACTGGATGCTCTGACTCCCGCACATCCTGTGCTCAGCAGAGTTTGGTGCCTGGAGGCCACAGGGCTGAGACTTCTTTTCCTTTGGCTGGGGGCGGGGGAGCCTCCTCTACCTCAACCAGCAGTCAGTGGAGGACCAAGCTCAAGCTCTTCTCCCATCAGACCTCATTCTTTGCTTTTGAGGACTCATGCAATTAGATCAGGCCCCCTGGATATTCCAGATACTCTCCTCATCCTCAAGTCCCCTAGGAACATCTGCAAAGTCCCTTTGGCAAGGTGAGGTGACACATCCACAGGCTCCAGGCATTAGGACGTGGACATCTCCAGGGAATAGTTATTCTGCCCACCACAGGGCTCTGCGTCAAGGAGCAATAGCTTACTCAACTCGAAAACCGATCACTCTATCTGCCTCAGTGGAAATAGTTGAGGGAAGTCGGTGGGGGACAGGGAGGACAGAAGAAAAACAGGGAACAGGTAAAGAGGCTAAGGTGAAAACTCAGGGGGAAATGATGGAGGTTTGGACTGAGGGAGGGAAGGAGGTAACTATGGAGGACAGAGTTGAGGCTGGATAATGTGGCTGGGGTTTTATGTATCAAACTAACTGTCAACAGTCCCAGTTGTTCAATCAAACCCCAATCTGGGTGTTGTAGTAAAGATATATTACGTATGTGATTGAAGTCAGGAATCAGCCAGACACAGTGGTGCAAGTCTGTAATCTCAGCTACTCAGGAGACTGAGAAAAGTTCAAGGCCAGCCTGGGCAATTTAATGAGACCCTGTCTCTAAATAAATAAATAAGTTTTAAAAGTGGGCTGTAGATGGGGGCTGGAGTTGTGGCTCAGCAGTAGAACGCTTGCCTAGCGTGTGCGAGGCCCTGGGTTTGATCCTCAGCACCACATAAAAATAAATAAATAATGGTGGAATGTGATGGTCATTATTATACAAAGTACATGTTTGAAGACTTGAATTGGATGTCAACATACCTTATCTACAAACAGCGATAAGAAAAATTGTGGTATTTTGTGTATTAAGAATGGTAATGCAAAAAACAAAAACAAAACAAAGTACATGTATAATGGCATAAATTGGCATGAACATACTTTATATACAGAGATATGAAAAATTGTGCTCTATATGTATAATAAGAATTGTAATACCTTCCACTGTTGTCATGTATTTAAAATAATTAATAAATAAATAAATAAAGCAAAGGTATTGTGTCTAACTACAACTAAAAAATAACAATTATTTTATTTTTCTAGCCTCCAAAGACCAAAAATCTCAGTATTCAGGATGAATAACATTTTAATGTCACATCAAAATTAATGCAAAATAATCCATGTTATACAAATATAATATATATAATATATAATATAATATAAATATTATATATATATATTAAAGTAGGCTGTAGATGTAGCTGTGCAGAATACCACTGTGGGCTGTAGATGTAGCTGTGTAGAACACAGTCCTGGGGTCAGGGGGAAAGTCCCTAATCAACTGATTCGTAGCAAAGGGATTATCATAAATGTAGGGTGGGCCTATTTCGATCAGTTGAAAGGCCTTAAGAGCAGAGCCAGCATCCTGATGAGAAGAAAGGCTGCCTGTGGACAGCAACTTCTGCTCATGCCCAAGAGCTCCAGCCTGCCCTTCCTGAAGCTTGCCCTATGGATTGTGGACTCACCCAACCAGCCCCTGCCATTACATGAGCCACTTCCTTTCAATACATCGCTTAACAAATACCTCTGACCAGTTCTATTTCTCTGGTTGAACCCTGACTGATCCAGACCCTGAGCAGGTTTTGTACACAGAGCCAACAGTATTAAGCTAGAGGACTGGAAGTGGGATGTAGGGAAGGAAGGAGTCAAGGATGATCCTGTCTTTACCCTGAGCAGCCAGCAGGATGGTTCCTTGGCCTCCTGAGGGAAGAATCACTCACACAAAGGCGCCTGAGAGAGCCTTTGGAGTGACAGGGAAGGAAGATGCCCCCTTTCCCCAACAGGCCCCTTGCAGAGGGAGGCTGAGCCTGGCTGGCCTGGAGCAGGTGAGCCCCACCCAGGGCAGAAAGTAGGGAATAAAGTGACCACTGTGCTCCAAGGCACTCATCCGGAAATATTGTGGTTTTCCATTGCATTCTGGAATCCACAGGAAAGCGAGAGCTGAGCTGTGCTCTGCTGTGAGTCCCACATCCCCTGCTGGTCTGCGCTCTGTGGGAACCAGTTAGCTGAACTCTGAGCCAAGAACAAGCAAGAAGAGCTGAATAGAGACTTTATGAATAAATGTTGCTCTGTGGGCTGCTGCTGTCTGGTGACGGAATGGGCTGTACTTGAAAGTAAAAAATGAGGGGTTTGATTTTCTGTTGTCCTTGTTTAAATCTTCCCAGAAGGTAGAAAAGAAAAAAAAATAGTGTCTGTCACTTATACTGTTCTGATTAGTGAGGTATTTGGGCCTCTGACCCAACCTGGCACTGAATATTTAAGAAATAGAAGAAAATTTTCTGTGAGTCTGGCAGCTCTGACAGACACCAGGTGGCAGGCTATTTGGTACCAGTCCCACCTCCTCCCTTCCAGCCCCCAGCAAGCAGAGCTCCTGGGGCCTGCAGAGAGACAGCCCAAAGCCAGCTCCTCACGGATTCCTCTGCTCTGGCAGAGAACAGGGCACAGCCTTAGTTTCGACCTGACATTGAGGCTCACTAGGAGCAAATCAATAGGGCCTCTTTGATGGGAAGAGAGCCAATATCCTGCTCACTACGAAATGGCAAAACTTCCACATCAGAAAGAAGAGGGATGGGGAAATGTGGATCAATGTGTACTGAGTTATGGTTGGGAACAAGAAGTCACCGTGGGCCATTGCACAGAGGGGTGGCTACTGATAAGAGGGATGTACATGTCAAAACGCTAGCAGAAAGGGTTTTGACATTTCCCACCATATAGAAATGGTAAATGTTTGAAGAGATAAATAAGCTTGAGCCCATTTAAATATTATGCAATGTATATATGTATCAAAACTTGCCACGGTATCCCATTAATATGTACAATTTTATGTTTTCATATAAATTTTAAAAAGCATTAAAATTCTAAAGTTTTTAAATTTCATACTAAAAGGTACTCCTTCGGTTTTTTTGTTTTGTTTTAAAAATTGATTCCTTCCTTCCTTCCTTCCTTCCTTCCTCTTTCCTTCCTTCCTTCCTTCCTTCCTTCCTTCCTTCCTTCCTTCCTTCCTTCCTTCCTTCCTTTCTTTTCTTTCTTTCTTTCTTTCTTTCTTTCTTTCTTTCTTTCTTTCTTTCTTTCTTTCTCAGTGCTGAGGATTGAATCCAGGGCCTCACACAATCTAGGCATGTGTTCTACCACCGATTTAGGTCCCCAGCCCAGGTGGGTCTAATTTCTAGAGACTTCTTTCTCCTCCTCCCTCGATTCTAGATTGGATGGTCGACCAAGAGTCACAACCACACTGTTTTGTCCAGAGACGAAGCCGATGGTGGTTCTTTCTTCAAAAGCCAAGTCTTCAAGTTTCAGCTGGACTTCAGGTGATTTCTGTAGGAGCTTTACTTTCTCTCCCCCAAAATACCCACAGTGGAGGTGAGAGTACAGAAGGTCTTTAGTGCCTTTAGAACTGCAAAGAAAATGAGGTTCTGTTTGTTTGTTTGTTTTGTTTTTGTTAGTTTTTGGTTTGGTCCCACCTCCTTCTGCCCTTGACCTCTACAGGAAAAGAAAAAGCCCTGGGGATTCTGCTGTGGAATAATAACATGCATCACACAAGATCTTTGGATTAAATAATTTGGGCCAAAGTATTTTGGAAGCTGCCAACAGCTTCTACAGCTGAAATGGACAGAAATATTGGCTGTAAGCCAATTCAGAGCCACTCGTGCATGGCAGGTGAAAAAGCTGAGACAGCTCTGCAGTCCCTGGGGGGTGGGAGGCAGACAAGGGGTGTGTAGTAGGGGGAGATGAGAAGAGGGGCCTCCCAGTGGAGAAGGTAAGAAGGCATTCTTGGCTCAGAGAAAAAGCTAAAGGGATGGAGAAATTTCAGGTAGCAAAGTTGAAAGTGATAGTGGGGTCAGAGGGTGTGTGGGGTTCCCCTGCTGTTTACTAGGCCTGTTAATGTACGAGGGACCCCTCAGGGTTGAGGTCTTGTGGGAGGGTGTGCACACCCCAGAGGCCTATGGGAAAACTGACCCAGAGGAATGCTTGCTGTCTTTTGTCTTCAAGCATGCGGTGAAAGACATCCAATGAAGTGCTTCTTTTAATTGGAAAAAAAAAATGAAAGGGAAAAAAATCATAAGGTTGCTAAAATCTAGGTTAAGTTTTTATTGGTAATCTCTTATTGTGCCTAATTTATAAATTACACTTTTCTTAGGTATGTGTAGAAAGGAAAAAAAAAAACATAGTATATGTGGGGCTCGGTCTTTTCTGTGGTTTCTGTCATCCCCTGAGATTGGAACACATCTCTCATGCAAAAAAGGGGGACAACAGTATGTGTCTCGGGGCAAAAAATATTTGTTACATTCTGATAGTTAAACTTCTTTTCTGATGATCTCGTGGTTTGCATGCTACCAAGAAGCCTGCATGGGGGCAGGGGCATGTCCTTCCCCTATTTCAACTATTCCCACAAGTACCTGGCAAAGGAAAGTGTGGGCGGGAAGCATGACAGCAAATTGCCTTGGAAACTTGGAGAAGAGTGAGCTGCTGGGGAGGATGGTAATGAAGCAAATGTGTGTTTACTGGTTATTATACTATGGCAGGCACAGTCCTGTGTATCCTACATGTATGAGTGCATTTAAACCTCAGTACCATCCTATGAGATAGGACAATTATTTTTGCATTTAATAGATGAAGAAGCTGAGACACAGAAGAGTTAAGTAGTGTTCCCAAGTTCAAATAGACTGTCTAACTGCATAAATTTTCCATTGAGTGGATATGGTAAACTTTTCCTATCTGTCTCCAATTAGAAAATGGGGCAGTAACATGCTAGCAAAGGTGAGCTGTATTTGTTTGAACTAAAGTGGCTGATAACAACAGAGCACTAGAACTTAGAATGCTAGAATGCTTTTGGCCACTATATCAGTAAGGATGCTTTTGGCTGTACATAACAGCCTATCTAACCACAAATAGTTAAATAATAAACTCTTGTTATTTTTATAGGAATAAATTTGGGTGCCGTTCAACTTTAAAAGTTTGTGCCGGTGATGTCAGCAAGCATCTAGTTGTTTGTTTTGTTTTGTGTTGTGTTATGTTTTGCTTTTTTTTTGACTCTGCCTTCCTCAGTGTATCAACCATGTCTCCCTCACACTAGCAAGACGGCTGCAGCAGCTCCAGGCATCATAGGTCAAAAAGATTAGATGAAGTTAAGGTATTTCTTATAAAAGACTCAGCAGATTTTGCAAGTAATTGGACCAATCAGGTATCATATTTATGCCCTAGCTTTTAGGGACTCTCAAACATGAATAGCTGAAATTCTCAGCTCTGTGAAAGGACAAGCTTCTTCACTAAACCAGAAGGAGTTACAACATGGGATGTCATGCCACTGATTTGATTACCTATTTACTGGTATTTCCCCCCTTTTTGTTTATCTCTAAGTTGAAGACCCAGAGAGAGAATAAAACAAGGTCACAACTTAGTGCAAACTGGTGAACCACGGCCCAAAAATCCAGAGCCAGCTCCAGGCGTGCCTGTGCCCTGAGGCTGGGCTTAAGATCTACAGAGCTGGAGACAACCATTCCTGCTGCTGGCTGCTGGATTCCCTGGTGCTATCTGGTATCAGCTTCCAAGTCCCTGAGCTTGGTTCAGCTCTGCTCTCCCCACCTACCACTTTGAAAGAATCCATTTCTGGGGCTGGGGATGTGGCTCAAGCGGTAGCGCACTCGCCTGGCATGCGTGCGGCCCAGGTTCGATCCTCAGCACCACATACAAACAAAGATGTTGTGTCCGCCGAAAACTAAGAATCCATTTCTGTTTTCCTCTCTTCAATCTCATTTCCTCCTGCTCCCTCTAAAGAGAGAAATTTCCTAGTGTAGGAAAGATTTAAATGGGGTCATACCCTCTTAGTAGAGTTTTTGTAAAATATTATAAATAAATTTCCTCGTGGCCACCAAAGAGAAGTGCTGCCAATTCCCTGCACCAGGATGACAGAAATTGTGCTTGTTGGAGTCCATGTCAGCAGGACCAGGTCTTGAAGTGTGGTTTAAACAAGCCTGGGCTCTATTTTTCTCTCATATAGAAGTCCAGACCCTTCAGGTCTGGTTAGAGGGACCCTCGGTCCTTGAACCCCGGCTACTCTTGTTTTCTGTTTTGCTGCTTTAACAGTCCACGGAGGCCCTGGGGCCATCCTATCTGCCTTCCAACAGCAGGACAGCCAAGGAGGAGTGACGGCCCTGAGGCATGGGCCTTCTGCCATTCAAGAAAATTTCCTGGTTGTAAATATGATATATTTAAATGAATTTCCTGGATATAAATATCCTCAGCACAGCATTGCTTCTTTATATTCCATTGGTGTTAACTTGGACACGTGGAGACCTCTTGCCACAAGGGCAGCTGGGAAATGGCATTGTATTAGGCAGGGTTGTCTCAAGAAGTAGAAGCCATGGATGTGTCTATATAGACATTGGCTCATCTGATTACAGAAGCTGGCAAGACCCAAACCTCAGGATGGACAGGCAGAAGGAGACCCAGGACAGCTGGTGTTCTGGGTCTAGTCCAAAGGCAGCGCTGGACAGCCAGGAAAAGTCAAGGTTGCAGATGAAGTCCAAAGCAGTCCACTGGAGAATTCCCTCTTCATAGGGGCTTGCTCAGGGCTGTCGTTTTGGTCAATCAAGCTTTAGACTGATTAGATGAGGCCCACCCATGTGATGGAAGGCAATTTATTTCATTCAAAGTTCACTGACTTAAATGTTAATCTCAGAGAATACCCTCACAGAAAAACCCAGAATAACGTTTGGCCAAATATCTGAGCCCACTGTGGGCCTACCAAGCTATCACACATAGTTAACCATCACAGGTATCTCTATCTTAGTTAGTCAATGGCATCTTCACTTTAGGTCAACTGTGTCAAGTGTCAGCGAACTGCATCCACAGGACAGATCTGGCCCTCCTCCTGTGTATGTAAACAAAGGCTGTAGGGACAGACACAGCCACACTCCCTTCTATACATAGTGTCAATGCCTGCTGTTGTGGTATACAAAGACAGGGTTGAGTAACTGAAATGAGACCACTTGTAAAACCTAAACTATATACTATATTCCACCCTTTGCAAGAAACGTTGGCTGACTTCTGTTTCAGGTGACCTTATGCCCAGTTAAATACCAGGAGTCTGAAGGCAGGTGGGGTGGGCAGAGGAAATAGTAGGAGGCAAATAGCAATCTCAGCCCACAGAACTGGCTGCCGAGGTGTTCTAAGAAACCTCCCAGTTGCCCAGCAATAACATGTTGTCAAACAATCTGTGATGTACTGACAGAATCATAAGGAAGTCCAAGTCTTTTTGTCGGCTTTCAGGAACTTACTGGATTAAGTTTAGTGGAGAGAAATGATCTCTGGACTCAGGGCTGAATCGAGGTTGATTCATCAGCCACAGGACCAAACTTTTCAGAGCATCAGTTTTCTCCTCTCTAAAATGAGCATGGGGCAAGGGGTGTAGCTCCTTAATGTCAGCTGGGCAGGGCCATGAAATGTGGTACAGTGCTCGCCTAGCACACTTACGGCCTTGAGTTCAATCCCTAGGACTGAAGAAAAACAAAGAAACACTCCATAATGAGCATGATCTTATTGCTTCATTGGTTTTGTTGTTGTGTTGTTTTCAGTGCTGGAGGTTGAACACAGGGCCCTGTGCATGCTAGGCTAGTGCTCTACCACTGAGCTACATCCCCGGTCCTAAAAACAACTATTTTTTTTTTTTTTTTTTTTAGAGAGAGAGAATTTTAATATTTTTTAGTTTTCGGCCGACACAACATCTTTGTTTGTATGTGGTGCTGAGGATCGAACCCGGGCCGCACGCATGCCAGGCGAGCGCGCTACCGCTTGAGCCACATCCCCAGCCCCTAAAAACAACTATTAATTGAACTTGATCTATGTGCCAGGCCCTGGGTAAAGGCTCCCTCTGTGTGCACCAATTTACTGAATCCTCACAGCCACCCTACAAGGGAGACATGGTCATATCTGCATTTTCAGATGAAGATAGAGAGAGATTGGGTATCTTGGCAAAGAGTACCTCATTGGTTAGTGCGGAGGTGTGGCCCAGCCTGGTCTGTCTGATTTCCTAGCCCAGGAGCGTGACCAGCAGGCTGTCCACCACCTCCCCATGTCAGCACCCTCCAGCCATCTGTGTCTTTGCTCCTCTGGCTACAAGACATTCCCCGAGTAACTGGAAAAGTAGAGCATCCGCAAATCAAAGGCTAATAGGTAATACAAGGCTGCAGGGTGGTGGCCAAGAGAGTGCTATCACAGGTCCCCCTGCCCTGGAGTGGGCAGAGAAGGTGTCACAGCAGGGATGGGCCAAGTGGAGTTGTGGTGGGTGTGCAGGGTTTAGAAGGCTGGAGACAGGGTGCCAGGCATGGGGAATGGAGTGGGTCAAGGCTGGGAGGCAGGAAAAGAAAGAATGTGTTTAAGAAATAGCAAGTGGCTAGGCGCAGTGGCACATGCCTGTAACCCCAGAGGCTCATGAGGCTAAGGCAGGAGGAGCGTGAGTTCAAAGCCAGCCTCAGCAACTTAGTGAGGCCCTAAGCAACTTAGGGAGACTCTGTCTCAAAATAAAATATAAAAAAGGGCTGGAGGGCTGGGTTTGTGGCTCAGTGGTAGAGTGCTTACCTAGCACGTGTGAGGCACTGGGTTCGATCCTCAGCCCAACATAAAAATGAATAAAGAAAATAAAGGTATTGTGTCCATCTACAACTAAAAAAAAAAAAATAGAAAAAAACAAAGGGGCTGGAGATTGGCTCAGTGGTTAAGCACTCCTGGGTTCCATCTTCATTACCGAAAAAAAAAAAAAAGGAAGAAAGAAATTGCAAGTCAACTTGCTGGCTAAACCATAGGATTCTCACAAGAGAGAGCAGTTGGGAAATGCAGATTGGAATTTAATGAAGAAGGAGCTCAAATGCTGGTCTGAGGAGCTGCACTTCTCAGCTGGTTGACACTGGGTGGTCACTGGAGGGTTCTGAGTGAGATCACTGGCAGAGGCAGTTTCTTCAGGAATAATGTGGCGGGAGGGATGACGGGCGAGAGGCTGGGAGAGCAGGTAAGAGGCGTTTGCCATGATCTAGACATAAGGTCATGAGCACCTGGAGCGAGTGTTAGCACAAGGCGGGAAGGAATGGGAGGGGTGTGAGAGACGCCACTGCAGCAGAGCTGAGTGACTGGAGCTGGGAGGAGGGCACCAGAGGGACGGGGATGACGCCAGGACTCAAGCCTGAGTGACTGAGAATATCCCACTCCCCGGGAAGCCCGTGTGCCCCCATCCTCCTCGAGATCTCTGTTCCCACTGAGCACCTTCACCGGCTCAGCATTCACCAAAGGTGCCTGCGAGCTCCTGGCCGTCTTCTGTACCCTCTTGCTGCCTCCACCAAAGAATCAGAGGCAGAGGGCAAAGCATGGGCTTTGGGTGGAAGAGCGAGGAATTGAAATCTGCTCAGCCTGTTACTAGCTCTGTAGCTGTGGGCACATTTCTTCATTTCTACGTTTCTCTTTAGGGTTGATAATATCTACTTGATGAGGCACAAACACCAAACATTTAGCACTGTCTGGCACACATAAGATGCTCAATAATAACAGTCAATAAAAATGTGCTTGCTCTGTGCACTGGTCTAACTGCTTACGTATACAGCACTCCTCGGCATCTGTAGGAGCTGGGTTCCAGAACTCTCACGGGTACCAAAAACCATGGACACTCAAGTCCTTTGCATAGAACAGTTACAGTATTTGCATATAACCTATAAGAACATCTTCCTGTACACTTTAAATTACCTCCAGATGACTTATGATACCTAATGCAATTTAAATCCTTTGTACACATTTGTTCAACTGTATTGATTAGGGAATAATAAAAAAAAAGTCTGTTCATGTTCAGAAGCAACTTTAAAAATATCTTCAATCCGTGGTTGGTTGAATCTGCACATACAGAACCTAAGGATATGGAAGGCCGACTGTATACACTTGTTTATTTCACACAACAATCCCAAGCAGTGGCTGCTACTCTGACCTCCAGGTAAAGGAATGAAGCACAAGGAAGGCACAGAAACTGCTGAGGTCACAGGGACTAGGTGAGGCTGAACCAGGGCTGTCCAGCTCCAGGGTCTGCACTCTACCCAGAACTTGAAAAAGCTCAGGCTGGGGCTGGGGCTCAGTGGTAGAGCGCTTACCTTGCATGGGTGAGGCACTGGGTTTGATCCTCAGCACCACATAAAAATAAATAAATAAATATATTATGTCCGTCTACAACTAAAATATATTTTTTTAAAAAAAAAAGCAAAGCTCATGCTCACACCAGCAGGAAATAAGAAGAGCAAAATGTTCTCTGTGAAGGGGATATTAAAATAATTAACAACCAGCCAGGTGCGCTGGCACACACCTGTGATCCTAGCGGCTTGGGAGGCTGAGGCAAGAGGATCACAAGTTCAAAGTCATCCTCAGCAAAAGTGAGGCACTAAGCAACTCAGTGAGATTTTTGTCTCTAAATAAAACACAAAATAGGCTGGAGATATGGCTCAGTGGTTGAGAGCCCCTGAGTTCAATCCCCGGTACCCCTAACCCCCAAAAAAATTTTTAAAAATTAACAACCAGAGTGGCAAAAGCACCCATCTGTGAGATTGGCTTCTGATCACATCCAGGAGCTGATCCTTTAGGTCTCTTTTGGTTGCTGGACCCTGGGGCAGGTGCAGGAGGGAGTGGTCCCAGGGGAGAGTGGAGTTAGAGGGTTGGAGAAGAGACTCAGGATGCTCAGGGCCATGGCTTTCAACAATTCATACAGAAAGGGTTCATTAATGTTAGAGTCTGTAAACAAGTCAGGATGGCGCCTGGAAAATGTTAGAGTCTGTAAACAAGTCTGGATGACGCCTGGCAAAATGCCAGAGGGAGTGGTTTGAGAAGTAACAAAAGCGAGCCATTAAGTGTGGAGATTCCTTATTGGTTGACTGATGTATCTAGTTTATGCTAATTAGATAAGCTGTGTGGAATGTATAAATATCGCTCCTGTCCTACAATAAACGGCTCCTACTCCTGCTGTATCAACATACACAAGTTGTTCGTCACCCCCCCCCACCCCCCGTTATTTTGCCCAGCCATCCGGGCTGTGGCACATTAACTTTAGTATGGCAGTGTGGGTGTGTCCCAGCTAAATACCAGAAGTAGTTGTCATTTATCAGGGTCCTCGGATCAACCTGTGGACAAAACTGTGATGTTTAAGGATATTCTCAAGGTTGAATATTATATGGATATATGTCTTTATTGTGAATCCCATGCTTACGTTATTTCTTATAAGAGATCTGAGGTAGCTTGTAGTAAAAAAAATCCTCTAAAATAAAATCATTAAAATATGGAACTAATAAGTTATGTGTGTTAAGGTTTTTTGTTATGCTCTGAATGTCTGTGTCTGTGCAAAATACCTATGTTGAAATGAATGTCCTCTAAAGGGATGGTATCAGGGGATGGGGCCTCTGGAAGGTAATGAAGTCATAAGAGGAGAGATCTCACAAAAGGGGATTAGTGTCCTTCTAAAAGACATCCCAGTGAGCTTTCCCGCCCTCTTCTTGACATCTGAGAACACAGTAGAAGACAGCTATGAACCAGGAAACTTCCCTTCCTACATAGTCTAGTCCTTAGACCAAAATATTAGAGAGAGAAACAAGATTTTGTTATTTGAATCACTCAGTCTGTAATTCAACTATGAAGACTTGAACTGAGTAAGGCAGTTTTATACCTAAGAACCTAAATTAAGAATACACAGTGAAAATGAGGTCTAAATTTGACTCTGAGATTCCTAGCGGCTAAGATAAAATGAGAAATAGGATGAGTTTCCTACAGATTATGAAAACACACCTGAATTCTGAGAACCCTATGCTTAGAATTTAAGTGTGAGGTTTAAGATGGCATTTTGATGTGAAAACCAAAATTCTTATCCAGAAAAAGACCCAGTGAAAAGCCCCTAGTCGGCTTTGAAGTGGGTGACTCTGGAGAAATGCCCAGAAAGGGCTGTCGGGCATCAGGAAAGGTGAATGGGATTTCCATCATGCCTTTTGCTTCCATGGCCTCAGAGTAGAACAGTGGTCCAAGTGGGCACTTTAAGTAAGATAATTTGATTTCTCTCTATGCAGGCATAGGCAGGAAGAGCAGATTAGAGAATTTCCTAAGTTTTAGAGGTGTTGTGTTGTCTTCCAGGCCACATAGAGTTGTCTCTGCCTGACAGCACAGAGTTGTCTCTGATTCTGTCCTGCAGCACCTTGCCAGAATGAAGGAAAGCCCATAAGGTTCGCTATGATATTTATTAAGAACTGATGCTCAAAGGGCGCGGTGGCTCATGCCTTTAATCCCAGTGACTCAGGAGTCTGAGGCAGAAGGATTGCAAGTTCAAAGCCAGCCTCAACAACTTAGTGAGGCCCTAAACAACTTAGTGAGACCCCCATCTCAAAATATAAAATAAAAAGGGCTGGGGATGTGGCTCAGGGGTTAAGTGCCCCTGGGTTGAATCCCTAGTGCAAAACAAACAAATCGCAAGAAGCTTACAGTGTTTTAGGACTAAAAGGCATAATTTCCACATCATTTTCATTGCTGCCTATGGAATCTAAAATTTCCCAGATGTCAGCACATTGTAGGTTCAAAAGGGAGTGCACCATGGTGCCCACACCTGCAGACTTGGAGTTTCACATCCCAGGGGTTCCCCTTAAGATTCTAATAAGCTTTCTCCCAGTGGGTGTCTGCTGGGCAATGTCCTGGTGCGCTGGCATCTGCAAACCCCCTACCCTCCTTTCCCTGGTGACTATAGGACAAAAGCGAAAGTGGGAATTTAGCTTCTAGGAAGAAGAGAAAAGACCAGGCCATGACTGTTCCTGGGCTTGCACAGGACCAAGATTCAGTTCATGAAATGGCAATCACCTGGCTCTGGTATTTGTGATATCACCTTGTGCAGGACATCTTGGTGCTTTTTGTTTTAATTTCCTTTACTAAAAATGGCAAGAGTTCTTACATCTCACAAAGATGTAGTGGGAACTGGCTATTTAATGATTAGATGGTATTTTGAAAGCATCAAGTATAAAATAAGCACCAGGACAGGAAAACCAGAGATTTGTGGCTTCCCTGATGAGGTCATTGAATATGCTTGCCTTTTTTTCTTTTCACTTTAAACATCAAAAGGAAATAAATTTTTAAATGTCTGCCTAGTACTGAAAGAGAGCGAGAGAACAATATTAAGTCCCCCAAGTCAATAAAATGCTCCTAAGCCTGCAACTAAATTGTTGCATAGATGAGCCCCAGGTTACAAGGGCAATACATTCTTGACAAATCCTATGCACCTTGAAGCTATATAATGAAAGGTATTAGGAGAATATAGAAACAGCCCCAGACATACTCTCAGAGACCATATCAGAAAATAGGAGACACTTTATGGGTTGAGTTGGGCAAATTCATATGTTGAAGCCATAACTCTCAATAACTCAGAATGTATACTTATTTGGAAATGGGATCATTGCAGATGTAATTAGGTAAGAGAGGAGGTCACATTGGAGTAGGCTGGGCACCATATCTGCTATTACTGGACTTGGGGGAAATTTGGATGCAGACACACTCACCATTGGCCAGGTGCAGATGAAGGCAGAGGCCAGGTGATTCATCTACAATCAAGGAACACAGGTGACCACCAGCCAAGCACCAGATACAGAGGAGAGGTGTGGGACAGATCCTCTCTTACAGACTTCAGAAAGAATCCATCTCCAACACTACAATCTCAGACTTCTAGCCCCCAGAACTGTGAGACCGTACATCCTAATGGTAAGCAACCCCCACCCCCCCGCTACACACACACACACACACAAACACACACACACACACACACGCAAGGCATGTAGTACTTTGCTATGGCAGCTCAGGAAACTAATAGAACAAACACACTCAACTGCTTTATGGTGGAGAACAAGGGATTGAAGGCAATTGACACAAGTTCTTCAATACTTTTTCTATTCATTAAAAATTTATCTGGGTTAATATGTTATTTTCTTAAAATACAAATATTTTCCTAAAAGGTGATGGTCATTAGTTATTTATGACTGATGTTATGTTGTCTTTTCCAGAGATGGCCACACTAGCTCTCATCTTACATTGCCCTTTTAGAAACTTGCTGTTTCTCTATTAGGAGGTAATGTCCTGAATTCCCTCCCTCTGAATGTAGATGGGCTGTGACTCACTTGTAACCAACAGAATGTTATAGAAGGGAGGGTACATTTCTAAGGTCAGTCATAAAAGTTGATGGAGCTGCTGTCTTGGGAGTAGGGTCTTGCACTGGAGCATTTAGTTGCCTTGATGTCACCATATTGTAAGGAAGCTCAACCTGACTCTTAGAGAGAGACCATGTGGAAAGAAATTGCTGAGACTCTAAAGACAGAGATGCCCAGGGAGGCCGCAGGGACTCCAGCCCCTCTTCTATTGTGGCTCCAGCTTTATCTGACCCCAAGCCAAATTTCCCCACAGAGCCCTCTCTGAATTCCTGATCCACAGAAACCAGGAAAGGTTAAAAAAAAAAAAAGAAACCAGGAAAGGTAACAAAATGACTCTAGTTCATTTAAGCCAGTGGGTCTTGGGATGACTGATTATGTTGAAGTGGATAATGGACATGCCTTATTGCATTACTCTAATAATTAAATTTCTTGACATTTAAATCAAGTGTTTCAGAATTTCATTTTCTTCAGGAAAGGATGGGAAGCATAGGAGAAAGAATGAGGTGGTAACCTAGAAACATCTACTTTTGTAGAATTACCCCAAAGTCTGGGGGTAATTCTCTGAGCCACTAAAAGCAGTCAATATTGCTCTCTTTGACGTTCTGCCCCTTGGTTAATTTAGAATGTAGATGTCAAGGAGGTACCTTAGGAGTTGAAACCACTAACCACACTCATTATGTAAATCAGTGAATTTACATAAATTGCAGAGACCCTTTTTTCTTTCTATTTCCAAAGGTATTCTAATTATGCAAAATTGTGTCCCCAACTGCCATGGACTCGAACAAGTTCATTATCACTGGCGCCAGAGTCTTGCATGTTGAATTTTCCAGCTTTGGCAGACCCTTATTTTCAGTCAGAATCTGGCACTAATTTAATGATCTTTGCTTCATTTGAGGGGGGTGGGAGGGCCAGGTTGGTAAAGGTCTTTACACATGGAATAATCCCAGCCCTTGGCATATAATTCTGACTCAACTCAGCTCAATTATGAAAGATCATTCCCCAATCATTTCCTTCCGGTCAGAGAAGCCTGGTCCCTTTGACACTCTCGTGTTCTAAATCCTCCCTCTCTGCCTGCAGCTTGTTTTCTATGGTGTCTTTGATTAGGCCTCCTTCTATCAGGGCATTTGCATTAATAATCCCTTGCCTCTCTTTTGTTAATGGAGTTCTTGCCTGCTGCTTCTGGTCTCCAAGACAGCTCCCAGCGTTTAGTGCCAGGAATTAAGATGCCTGTGAAATCCACCCTTGCACTGCAAATGCCTTGCAAGGGAGTCCTTAGAAAACATTGACTTCTTTTCCTTATTGAGCCATGAAACAGTAGTTACTGGAAAACAGTCATTCAGAACGTGGTTAGAATCTCTGTAGACAATAGCTGAGTAGCAACAAAGAGGCTGAAAAGAAAAAGCTTCATAATCCCTTATTTGTGACTCCCAAATGGTAGCTGCTAAAAGTGACTTCTGCAAACAGTCATTTACTCTTTATCGGATAATCACAGGGCTGGGAAAGCGCTTAATCCACCCTTCTGCATTAGCTAGAGCCGGGGAGGCTTTCTGAAGAGTGTTCTGGAATCCTCAAGAGCTGCCCTCATAAGTACACTTGGAAAAGTCAAAGCACATTGTGGGGGAGGAGACATTTACTCCTTCAGACAGGGGGCAGAAAGATAGGATTTTTGTCACCTAGTCTTCCACTTCTTTCCTGAACCTTTAGATGCAGTTCAACTCTGGTCCTCAAACACACTCTATGAGATTGCTATTATTATTATCCTTATTTCACACTGAATGAAACTAAGTCTCAAAGAAGTTAATGTCTTGGGAACGAGAGAGCTGAAGGAGACTGGCCAACCATCCTGGCTTCCCCGGGACTGAGTGGTTTTCCGGGATACAGGACTTGCAGTTCTAAAATTAGGACAATTATGGAAAACTAGAAAGGTGGACACCACAGGTTTGAACCAAGTCCAATCTGTCTCCAAAGCCTCTCCTCTGAAACCCAACACAACCCTCAATTGTTCTCAGCCTGAGATTGGGCTCTGGGACATCAGGGCATCTACTGGCAGTACCATGAAGAAGGCAGAGTCAGAGGACAAAGTCAGGTGTGTCAAACTGGGACACCAGGTCCTCACACAGGTTATTCAGAACCCACTGGAAAGTCTAGTCGGGGAGCTGACTCTCTAGAGAGGTAAAAGCTAGATGCGTGAGTGTGCACCATTATTTATGTAACATGCCACATCAGAAGGTGTTCCAGAAGCAGCTATAAATCATCGCCAGCAGACCTGCCAGGCCTGGTTGCAGAAACCTCAGAGAGGGCCATGGAGGAGGCAGATTTTTACTGAACTGCTCTGGGGCCTCCTCCCCATTCACCTGCCCCAGAAATGCTTCTCTTGGAGGACAGGAGGTTAAAACAGAAAGGACCTCAGAGAACCTATCAGGTTTGCTTCCTCCTTAACACAAGGAGGAGAGGATGAAGGTATGAACTTCTCAAAGTGACATCTGCCTCTCCATCTTGGTGCCTCTGGGGCAGAGAAGGAGGGAGGAAGAAAAGGGTCTTGTGGCTTCTAGTCAAAGCTCTCCTCTGTTGGTGGTGCATGCCTTTAATGCCAGAGATTCCAGAGGCAAAAGCAGGAGGATTCCAAGTTTGAAGCCAACCTCATCCACTTAAGGAGACCATGTGTCTCCAAATAAAAATAAAAAGGAGGGCTGGAGATGTGGCTCAAGCGGTAGCGCGCTCGCCTGGCATGCGTGCAGCCCGGGTTCGATCCTCAGCACCACATACAAACAAAGATGTTGTGTCCGCCAAAAAATAAATAAATATTAAAAAAAAAGACATGCTCTTAAAATTTTTAAATAAATAGATAGATAGATAAAAAGGAACTGGAGATGTAACTCAGTGGTACAGTGCCCCTGGGTTTAATTCCTAGTATAAATACATATGTACATACACACATACATTAAATTTTGAAAAATCTTCCCCCTCTCTGGCCTGCTGCTCCATGATTTAACTTAAATCTTAAAAAAAAAAAAAAAAAAAAGAGTTTGGTATTGGGGATTAAACCAAAGGATGTGAAGCTATATCCCCAGTCCTTTTTATTTTTTATTTTGAGTCAGGGTCTCCTGAAGTTGCTGGGGGTCTTGCTAAATTGTGGAGGCTAACCTTGAACTTGCAATCCTCCTGCCTGAGCCCCCAGCTAGTTGCTGGGATTCCAGGTTTGAGGCACCTGACTAGCCTACATCATTTTCAACCCTTTCTTTCTCTACTGTGTCAAACATGTACTTAGATTTTGCCTTGTCTTTGTCTCTCAACTTCATTTGTTTGTCCGCTCAGTCTTCCTTTCCCTGTCCTCTCTGTAGCCAAGTAAAACCATGAGTAGAATTCAAGCGACTTTGGTGGAACTTGGGGTCAGGAGCACCCAGTGTGGCTGAGGCGACGCCTGCTCTTCATCTGCCACCTGGGGCTCCGGTGAGACGCGTTGGAAGTGGCTGCAAAGGCTGTGCTGCACAGAGGTTAGGAGTGCAGACCAGGAGCCCAAGGGACCAGGGGGCAGAGGGGCCAGGTCTGCTGCCCGGCCAAGGAGCCTTTTTCCATAGGATTCTGTTGTTCTCTGCCCCAGCTCCTGGCTGGCTGCTTTCTCAAAGCACAGAGACCATCCCTGGAATTTCAGGAGGGGTGTGGGGACTCTCCTCCTCCGCACAGGGGATTGCCGTTGGGTGGGTGGCCTCAACCCACAGCGTCTTCCCGTCCTTCACCCAGGGGACCGCCTCTTAGGTGAGGCACCGCCCCCGCCCCCTCGAGAATGATGTCCTGTGCTTCTTGGCAGCTTCTGCCAGCAACAGCGAAGCCCTGGTGTTCAGGAAAGGAGCCAGGATTCGTAGGTGAAGAAAGAGACCTCCTCCCTCCCTCAATCCATGGATGGGGGTGATGTCCGTTCCCCCGTTATCCAAGGCTGCCCTCCTCCAGCCAATCACCTGAATGAGATGACAAGGAAATGAGCTCATTCATTATGAGCCTGGAACCTGCTCATGCATTAGACCCTGGATGAGGAAGCTGAAGAAACTTTGGTTCTTAAGCAGAAAGGTGAACACAATTAGGGTCACCCCAAATTGAACAGCTCCGTCCAGGCGCCCCTCTGTAACAGGCACTGCTCATGGGCCACCCCATCTATCCACCAGGCATCGACTGACTAGGGCTCCATGAGGACACAGTGGGTCAGATGAAATGATGGAATCCACACCTTGAATAAAGCCTATACAGTTCATTGAAAGGATGACGGCATCATTACCATGTCAACAACCAACTACCAAGAATACCTAGTGTAATTACGTCTTGACTTTCACTCCCCGCTCACCAGGGATCATGAGAACTCCTCTACCAGGAGAAGCCAGGGGAACTGTCTCTATCAGTGGGTTGGCATTCAAATTTTTCTTTGTGCAGCTTCTCTGTCATCTGCCACTCTGCTTCTTCCACTTCATTGGTCCCAGCCAGGTTAGGCCAAGAAGGGCCCTAAGTCAGTTAGAACTTCCAGAGGTCTGCAGATTCAGTCTCTGGGTCTGCAAGTTCATATTCTAGGGGCAGAATTTGGGGCAGGGATGCTCCTATCTTCTGACCGCACCTCTTCCTCATTTGCTTTCCTACAGCTCAGATTTTGGTCCTTGGGAGATTTGTACATTGTGAACTTGCTGAAATGTCAGTAATTTTCTGTCTCTTGAGGAATGGCTTCTGTCTCTTCCACCCTTGTTAGTTCCACATTCCCCCTATTATAAATTAGCTTCCTGCACCATAATCTCTATTTTGGGTAGGAAAAGATTAGCTGCTCCTACTAACCAGCTATCACTCCCTTCTATGTGGCTCTACCAATGCCCTGGTTCGCTATAGCAATGAGGAGTTTTAGATTTCACTAATTTTTATTTATTTATTTATTTTGGTACTGGGGATTAAACCCAGGGGCACTCAACCACTGAGCCACATCCCCAGCCCTATTTTGTATTTTATTTAGAGACAGGGTCTCACTGAATGCTTAGGGCCTCGCCATTGCTGAGGCTGGCTTTGAACTCGTGATCTTCCTGACTCAGCCTCCCAAGCCGTTGGGATTACAGGCCTGCCCCGGCTAAATTTTACCAATTTTTTGTGGATTTCACAAAGATGACTAGGGATGGGCTTGGTTGTAATCATTAGCAGTAGCTACCATTTTATTGGGCATATATTATGTTTGAGGCATTAATGCTAAGTGCTTTGCATATATTATCATTAATGTTTACAACACATCTCTGAAAAAATATCACTACTCTCATTTTACACATAAGGAAACTGAGGCTGAGAGAAGTTGCCCTGGATCACATAGGTGGTGAACACAAGTGAATCCGCATGATTCAAAAGCCTTCACTCTTTCCTGTCCACCATTCTCCCACTCACTCACCAGACATATGTTGAGCATCTGCCATTTCCCAGACAGGCTCCTCCCCTGTGCAGCTGAACAACTAGCTTATCTTTTCTCCCATTTCTTTTGATCTTTGACCATGTAGAAAAGAATGCCCAAGGTCTGTTCTAGAATTCCCAAGAAAAAGTCTAGAACAGCAAATAGAAGGGTAAGAACGAACTATTTGCCTGTGTTCATTTGAAGTTTGTTGACGGCAGAGAGAGGAACTGTGAGAAAGGTGTTTCTAGTTGGCATATTCCAGGCAGTGGCTGAGATAGATGCAAACGTGGATTAGGAAGTCCCACTGAAGTATAATAGGCAAGAGGAGGAGTAGGGCAAATGAGTGTTAAAGCATTAAAGACTGTGTTGCTATCTTTTTATAAGTATTTGCAGTATTGGAACCAGCGTTTCTAAGAAACCAACAACATCACCGATCCCTCGTGGTACCAAAACAAGAGGCTGACGGACTGTGTGCTGGTCTCTAGAAATCAGTAGTGACATAATGTTCCAAACCTATAAGGAAAACCCAAAACAACAACAAAAATGTCACTGAAGCCAGTTACTTCCCTTGTTTGTGAGTCATTCAAATACTTTTAATTTTGCTGAAAGGCAGGGCAAGCTTTCCTTGTTAAAAACAAACAAATAAAAATCAAGCTGATATGGTGAAACCAAATTACCATGCTCCGAACTAAACTAAAGCAGTTTTGGTTATCATTTAAATGACTTCCTGGATTGGCAGAACTGTTGGTAGCACTTTTCTACATCTCCCCTATTAACTGCATCCTAAGCTATTTGTCTAAGGAAGGTAAATCCTTCCCTTGTGCCCAGTGAAGAAACTATATCATCAGCCTGATTCATTTCCTTTTTGCAAATGATGGATTTAGTCAATGTAGTGGCCATTTACCCTGTTCTCAGCAAGAACATGTAAGTGGAAGTCTGTACATGGCTTCTGAAAAGATTTTCTACTCTTAACAAGTAAAAAAAAAAAAAAAAAAAAGATACTTAGGAGAAATCCCAGGCACTTTCCTACTTGTCTTTGGATGTTTTTGCTTAAGGATGTGATGCACGTATCTACTGCATCACATGTCACCATGAGGGGAGACAATGCTGCTTCATTGAGGTCCACAATATAAAAGAGAACAATCTTGGTGACATACAAACTGCTTTTTGGTTTCATCTCAGTGATATGCTGGAAAAGGAAAATAGCTTGAAGCCAACACATCATGTAGGAGCAAAAGAAATGTATCTGACTGAACCAAGATGAGACTCTATTGTTGCCAAATTCCAAAGGAATTTAGAAGCTGAGCAAATAGCACATATTTATTGAGCATCTTCTATATGCCAAGCACTGTGCTGGATGCTGGGTTACAAGAGTGGACAGAGCAGACAGAGTCATTGTGATCCTGGAAATCATGTTCTGGAAGACGGGTGATAAACAAGCAGAAAATTAAGGATAAGAGGAAACATTCATAGCCAACTTTCTAAATATTGGCTTAAAATAGTTCTCAATATAAACCCAGACTCTGAAATCAGAGAGATCTGCATTCAAATCCCACCTTCACCATTTACTCTGACCTTGGGAAAGTTATTTAATCTTTCTGGGTATCAGTTTCTTATGGGCAAGATGTTGATCACCAAGACACTAATTCACAGACTTGTAGGGAATCAGCGAGCAAAGACTCTCTGTGAAGTGTTCCACAAAGAACCTGTCACAATTGTCCTTCTAGATTTTAGAGTGTCATCATCATCATCATAATAACTAATGCAAGGCATTGTGGGTGTCAAGAGATGAAAATACATATACCCTGCTCTCAAGAAATCTGGGGGCAAGAATCCAGATCTGTCCATAGAACAGTTGGCAGTTACACAACTAACAGGGAGAACCAAAGAATCTCCTGGTGACCAGGTAGGGTGCTTTTCTCCATACACATATTATAACCATAACCTACCCTCTTTTGCAAGAGGGAAAGAAATATTCTGAATGATTGCCGCTCTTCTTTCATAATACGGCTACTTTCCCAAGAGAATCAAGTGGGGGGTACATAAGGGTTGCCATTTAAGGGTTTGTGCTTCATATCAGCAAATACACACAGATACCCCCACAAATGATCTCACCAAAGCCTGCCCCTTTCCCTCCTCTTCTCCATATCATGCCCACTTCATGTGTTCAGTGTGCTGCAATTGACTGTTAACTGCTGTATCTAGCTAAAAGAAAAGATAAACATCGACCAGCTGGGTCCTCACACCCCCACACACCCTCATTTTTAGAAACAGTTCCAGGGATAGTCACAGGAGACCCTGAGCTCATTCGTTCACCTTTGGTGTGCATCTTCCCATAGCCTTGCTCACACACTGCCTTTTGATTGGCAATCCCGTGGAGAATCTTTCAACTCTTAGATAGGAATTTCATTAGCAAAGGAAGGGCAGGGGAAAGGAGGAGGACAGCATAGATGCGGACCGGGAGTGGGTGAAAACAGGGTTTGAAGGGGACCTAAAGTTGTTTCATACTGGCTGCCCTCTCCTTTAATTGTTCCTTTATTTGTACATGCGGTGTCCAGAGGGAAAACCACTTTTCATTAATTGGGCAATTGTCCAGGCACTGAGCTGGGCATCCCGCCTGCAGAGCCACATCAGTCCTAAGCTTTGAAATGATGTGACATCTAACAGGAAGCACATTCCAAATAGGGAAGTTGAGGGAAAGGGTCCAGGGTCCTATTTCGCTTCCCCTTCTTCCTGCAGCCGCATCTTCCATCCAATCTTGAAGAGTCTTATTTGGATAAGTAAGAGGACAGGGATGAGGAGGATGGGAGGAGGGGAGAGTTCCATGGGACTCTCAGAAGTCACCGTCTGGGTATCAAACCTGAATAACCAGGAGAGACGTACCCTCCCCGGGCAGACTGTTTCCCTCCTGCCCACGCTGCAGGTTTTTCAGGTCCTTGCTTGAGCGTGCATTCACGGGCGTAAACAAAAGTGCTATCAGCAGCTTGCGTCAGCCAGCCAAGCTATTTAAGCAGGCAGGCATCAGCAAACGCAGCTTCCAAATCCAGGGCTCCCCTTGGCCACTTGCACGTAAGTAACTTTCATTCTCTGCCTTTAATGCAGAGAATGAACTTGCATAGAAACTAGACCAAAATGCTATAGTTACCATGATAGCTTTTCTGTTGGAAAAGGGTGGACGTGAAAGGGAGAATAAAAATGTAATGCCTACCCCCAGCAGGGAGCCAGAGAATGCTGCTGGAAGTAAAACACCAGACCCCCTGCCAACAAACATGGGGTTGAGCTGACTTTGGATGAAGCAAGGTGGGGAGTCCTGTTGGTCTTTTGGCCAGCAGGTGAGGTGTTTTCTTTTTGCTCTCTCCCTATTAAGACACTTTGAAACCTGCATTTGTGTAACTGCCAGATGCATAGTTTTGTTATTTAGAAGCTGATAATTGCTACTGTATATTTCAGCCTTTTCTAAGATCAGTTTAAAAATTTTTTTTGTATGTGGGATGTATAAGAGGGGGCATCTCTGGATTGAGTAGAGATGGCTTAATGATGAATTTGCAGTGTTACTTAGTATATTTTTTGTTCTCATTATGCTTATAAATAACAATGAAAGTATTGATCTTGTTTAAGATTAATAGAGGGCTGGGGATGTGGCTCAAGCGGTAGCTCGCTCGCCTGGCATGTGTGTGGCCAGGGTTCGATCCTCAGCACCACATACAAACAAAGATGTTGTGTCCGCCGAAAACTAAAAAATAAATATTAAAAAAAATTCTCTCTCTCTCTCTTTAAAAAAAAAAGATTAATAGAAATCCTAAACTCTGGAATTTTCAGGAAATGGAGGTTTGTGATTTTTTAACTCTGGTATTAAGCTGGAGGAAGAGCCCTTGAATAAAAGGACTCATGCCACACAGCTTAGATGAGAAGATGTGGAAGAGAAGAATGCCAAACGTTCCCAGGCAGTAGACAGCGCCTGGAGTGTTTATCACACCCTGAGGTTAACCCTGTGTAGGCATAACCAACCAGGGCCGGGCAGAGAACAAAATACAGGTACCAGGGAGGCAGGGAGGGAGAGAAGGAGGGAGTAGATTACAGAGGATTTATAACTAGACATCATATTTATAAAATGCATGTAGGATATTAAAAGAAGACAGTGTGGCATTCATTCCATAGCTCAGCCATTTGGGTCTAGAATCTAGGGATTAAGAGACTGGCAGAAGCCAAGGATCTTTCCCAGGTATTCAGCCCCCAGCCGCTTCCCCTGTCCTCAACACATATCTAGAAGCTCACTGTCTAGACTCCTGGAAGTCCACAGACCCTAAATTAAGATACCTTGGTTTTAAATCATGCTTTATTTTTTTAACTGGGAAGAAGTGGAAAGTTAAAACCTTAACTCGATGGGCACTTCTTGATCACCAAACTGAAGCTATTATAATTTTACAAAGGCCTTTTTTTCAATCCAACAAATAATGATTAAGCGGTTTCTCTGAGCAAAGATCAACTGGGGGCTGGGAGGAGGAAAAAAGAAATAAAAAAGACCCTGGTATTGAAATGTAAAGTCCAAGGATGTAATAATAAGAAGCAACAGTATTTACTTATGATTCAATTTGTAGAAGACACAAACTCATCTGTAGTAGAGGAAGACAGATCAGGGATTGCCAAAGGCACAGGAAATTGGGGGGGCTGACAGATATGTTTGCCATTGTGACTACAGTGACCATTTCTTATTGTGAAAACTTATCACTTTGTATACTATGAACATGTACATTATTAGATGTCAATTACAGCTCAACAATACTGTGGCAGTACTGTACAATATAGTTCTTTTTTACAATTAAATCAGCCAATGTAACATGAAAATAAACTATGAGTAGTTTTGGAGAAACTAAAGACATAAAGTGGAGGAATGAGAGAGTCAGGATATAGACCTTTTAGGACTAGAAAGGTCTGTAGAGATCATCTAACTTAAAGGTTATTGGACCTGGAGAATCTTTTTAAAAACATCAGGACTCAGCCCCACCCCAGTGCAATTAAATCAGCAGCTCTTTGGTGGGCAACTCTGACCTTGGTTATTTTCTTGGTTTTTGTTTGCAGTACCAGGGACGGAAACCAGGGCATCACACATGCTAGGCAAGCCCTTTACCACTCAGCCATGTCACCAGCTCTTTTATTGTATTTTGAGAGGATAGTAAGGCCCAGACAAGGGGTGGGGATGGTCCCCCAGCCCTATGACCAGTGTGTCCCAGGGTAAGAGAGGCTGGGAAGCCTGGGGAGCACAGTAATGGGAGCTTACAGGATGAGGAAGAGGCTGCTCTGGGTCCTCAAAGTCATACTTCCAGCTCTGGCTAGGGTATCCAACACCTTCCAAGAGAATTCTTGGAACCCAGAAGTGCTCCAGGCAGCAAGCGGCAGGAATTACTCTGAGCCTCAGAGGTGCATTATTTAAGGATTGTGCTATGAGTCAAAAAGGAGGGTAAGAAGGGATGTTTCAAAACTATAGCCTCCTTTTGTTCCCTACATAATATCTGGTCTAAGCAAGAGGATAATACTTATTGAAAGATATCTCTGCGGAAGCACAGGGCGCTCTGCTCTGGTGTCCAGCCATGTTCCATTGCTGGTTCAGGAAATGGCATGAGTTCTCAGCATTGGGGTGAGTCTGTCTAGCCCAGGGTCTTTCATTAGGATATCCAGAGCAGCCCTGGGCAAAAGCCTGAGTGAGTGACCTCTGTCTTTGTGACTTATACCCTTCCTGCCTATCCCTCACCACCTGTGTGGGTACTGGGGCATGGGACCACAGTACCTCACCGCACTGCCCTGGCCAGCTGCCATGTTCTGGTGGGTTCCTATCTCTCCTTTCACCACAGTGTGCCGTTTCTGGGGTCTCATTCTCCCAGGGCTTTGCCTACCCATCGTTGGGAAACTAATTAAAGTCATACTGTTGATGGACAATAATTGCTTAACGAGTGATATCCCTCCCTGGGATATTAAGTAAGTTCCACCCAAATAACATATCTGGGAGTTCTTTGGACTGTTATGTAAACATAATTGCCATCTGAATTCTAAAATGGGGCAATCGGGAGAATCAGTTTTAGGTAAAATATATAAACCCTACTGGTCAGAATTTTCAAACAACTTGTTGGTAGACAATATACCCAGATTGTGGGTTTTCAGTAGAATCCTGTATGCAACCATCTCCAGACCGTGGACTTGGTTGGATAGATTTCTTTTTCTGAATTAGACCACTCTTTGTTAAATGTATTTATACTCGTTGGAGGAAGCTACATTTCACTTGTGTTTCTGAAAAAAATGAAGAGCCCTCCTAAGATCTCTAGAGACAAAATGTCAAGAAATTCTGCACTCTCTCTTTTTATATATACTGAGAATTAAACCCAGGGGTGCTTAATCACTGAGCCACATCCCAGCCCTTTTTATTTTTTTTATTTTGAGACAGGGTCTTGCTAAATTGCTTAGGGCCTTGCAAAGTTGCTGAGGCTGGCTTTGAACTTGCAATTCTCCCATTTCTGCCTCCCAAGCCACTGGGATTACAGGCATGTGACCAGACCCAGCATGCTCATAGAGTTTTAAAAACATGAGCTATTTCCTCTCTGGAGCAGAAGGTAAGCACCAGCAGAGGAGCTTGGCCAACTTTAGTGACCAGGAGCCTTCTTCCTTGAGGACCCATTTTTGTAGGCCAGTCAACCTGTGCATCCCACCCACCCCAGTCCCTGTGGCTCTCTGCCCATGTCAGCCCTTTTGTCCCAGATTACTTCAGCTTGGGACAGCAAGTGGCAGCTGCATTTGATGTGCTCTGCCCTGGAAGAGGAGTGTGGTGGAACCAGAGGATCAGCAGTAAGAGCTGTCCTGGGGAAGAGAGGGCGGAGGTGAGCTCCATCCTCAGCCCTGCGGACTGGATACTGTGCTCTGGTAAAAGAGGACTAATTTCCATTGGCTTTGGGGTGATAGCCAACCCTGGTTTAATGCTACTGTTGGAAAGTCAAATACTACTTCCTGTCGTTCAGAGTTTCACCAAAAATAAAAATAATAATAATTTTTAAACAAGTGATAGGTTTATACTGCTGAAAAAATAGGTTTGTATCCAAGGAGAATGTCCTCCTTGGATAACTTTTCTTTGAACATTTCCCCTTCTCCTTTATTTTTAGATTCTTTCAGTGTGGAATGGCTTAGTTCAAAGGGTCACTTGAACATTTTTTTAACAGGCTGTGCTATGATCTAACCTGAATTAAGTGTTGAATGTTGTTGATGGTTTCCTCAGGCATCTAAAATATCAAGTAAATGGGGGTGGTGGACAGCAGAAAGGTGACCTGTGGCCTGGAGGGATGGATAAAGCACCAACCTGCCAGTTAAAACCTGACCCCTGAGGGCCCTGAGGGCAATGCCTGTCCTCCTGGGTTCCATTCATCCCTCCTGATTACCTGAAGCATGCTGGTGGGGATGCGGGTGAGTCCCACACTGCAGGTGGCAGGAGGCTGTGTCCTACGGAAGGGGGTGCATCTGCTGCCCCCTGGCCCTGATCACCAGGCTGCCCTGGCTTTCAGTGGCCCTGGTGTGGATTTGGCATTCCAGTGGTGTAGATGCTGAACACATGTGGGATTTGAGGTGTGTGAGTGTGCAACCAAGCAGGAGCGGGATAGGCTGTGCCTTCCAGTTGCTGGGAAATGCCTATATCAATCTTTCAGTCCCGATCCTCCACATAACTGCAGCATTAGCTAGTCCTGGCGGAAGATAGTCCAGCTCAGGGAGCAAAGCACTGGCCTGGTGCTCAGGAGCAGCCTGAACCCTATTTTCTCATCTGTAATAGAATTTTAAAACAGGAAGAAGCCCAAAAGATTAATCACCCAAGTGGGATTATTAATAGTACCCCCTTTCACTCTCAAAACACCTGGCCTGACCCATAATCTATCTGATCACCCACGAGAACAGCCAATGAAGGTACGAGAGAGCACGCTCGCTTGCCTGGAATCGTGGGATTTAGCTGACCTGGCTCGGGGACCCAGGCCGCCCCACACCTCAATCTGGCCTCAGTGACAAGTCATTGACTCCTGCTATGCTCAGGTTCCCTATGGGAAGCCTTGTACCCATACTGCCCAGACTGAGAACTGGTTATTTATGTTGGCTCATCATCAAGAAGTTCAGAGTCTATGTGGGGGCTCAAGGAATTATTCATCACATGGTCAAGTTACTCTGTTTGCTTTAGGCTCTTATGAGCTCATAGTCATGTTTGGGTAGCAATAGAAGCTCGATTAAAAATAGGGAAGTCAGTTTTTATCTATGCCACCATAATTTGTTATAATGTGCTTTCGGTGGTGTTGATAAAATGTGATCCAACATGAAAACCCTGCCAGGTCATTTCCAAATAACTGTTCTGCCCTTGTATATTAAAAGGAAAGAAAGAAAAAAAAACCTGAGACAGATGGTGATCCATTCTGATCTTAGTATATACTGAGCAGGAAGCTAATGACAGTCATTCTAGCCATTGGATCTAGAGAGATCAAGATGGAAATTTCCTGGAATTCTTCAGTCCTGACAGATCTGCTTACATAGTGAGTCTCTACTGATGTTTTTCCCTTTCCTTCCTGTGTGGCGTCTCCCTAAGGAAGTTTACATAAACAATCTTCCTTAGTGCTTGTATCCCCTCAGCCCTTTCTAAATTTCTAGTCTACTAGTGCTAGGAGAAATCGGTTTTATAAAAACCTTCCATAATGAATGCTGGAAGTATCGTAACTTTATCAAGTCTTCTCACTCTTCACCCTTTGGAGCTGGCTACAACTGGGGTTTATAAAGAAGCAGGGAAAACAGTAGGAGGTCACTCCCCCTTGGATTAGGTCATCCACCTAGTTCTGGGCTCCACAATTGAAAAGGGAGGAGAGTCCTTGGAACTAGTTCAAAAGAGCTCCTCCGTGACTAAACGCAATAAAAGCACATCTAGAAAGAGCAGCGAGAGGCCCTGGTGTGATTCAGCTTGGACAAGAGAAAGCTAAAGGGCCTTTTAATGGTGATGTTGAAAAGCATGGAAGTCAATGGCCAGCTCTTCATCTTGTCCTTTGAGGGTAAAAACCAAGCCCAGGGATGGGTATGTGCTGCAGCACGAGGGACATTGAGCAAGCCACAAAGTAGCCCCTCGTTGTGAAAAAAATATTTTGGGAAGAATTACACAGGTCTCTCTGGAAGATGGGGCAATCCATTCGCCTTTTAATTATTAAGTGTTTTTTGTTTGTTTACTCTTTGCTTTGGCCTCTAGGCTTACATTAACACATTGCTTAATTCAGATTATATCTAAGGTTTTGTACCTCATTCTTGTTTCCTCCTCCTCCCTTGCTTTCTCCTTCATCTCTCTGTTGAGCTTCATGCTGTTTTTTTTTTTTTTTTGAGAGAGAGCCATGTATGTCACTGATAATTCTAATATATTGTTTTACACTACTTATTATTAGTCTGTCATTTATGGAATAGGTAAGTAAATAGAACTTATCCTCTGGTGTTGGCCATCTCTCCTGCCCCTGACTCCCACAAATGATGCTGTGATGCATATCCTCAAACATATGCTCCCTGCCCTTCAGATCTGGCTGTTGGGAGGGAAAGGTGCAGGATAAGTGGCCTGTGTGTCCTTTAGCAATGAAGGAGAGATATGACATCGCAAGTCCTTTTTTAAACATTTAGGAACTGCTCTGGATTCCTTAACATTTTAATAAGAGACAGAGTGGCAAAAGTAATTTTATGGAACTTAGAGATATTTAGCTGTCCCCCTCCTCCATTTTATTTGTTTGTTGGTTGGTCCTAGGGATTGAACCCAGGGCCTTGCACATAGTAGGCCAGTGCTCTGCCACTAAGCTGTACCCCAGCCCCATTTTCCTTTTTTGATCTCATTTTCTTAAACTTGGATTCATCTATCCTAGAAGCATTTCATTTTTCCCACATAGGTCATAGATGATCTTGAGCAAAGCAAATGAAATGTTCTAAGAAATCATATGACTTCTTCTGAGGTTAGGCAAAGTTTCTAAAATGTTTTGCCATTTTAACGATCGCAAATTTGATGTCATTCAGGTTGCCCAATATTATTACATCCTATCCCAGGTCACTGGGAAAGCTGGAGTAGTACATTGTATTTATATAGTTTTATAATTGATACTTCCATTCATAAACTTAATCCATCTCAATGAATCCTATGCTGTGAGACAGGTGGGGTAGGATGATAACAATGGGAGATGAAGAAATGAAGTTCCAAAGCAATTGTGAGCTGTCCAAAGTCGCTTGGAAAAGAAAGCAAAAAAGCTGGAAGGCAGTTTCGGGTTTCCTGAAGCTCCATCTAGTCTCTTTCTGAAACATGTCTAATGTTTAGAGGGTGATCTATTATAAATTCAGAGTTATGCCCTAAGCAGGTCTTCTAGTGTATCTGTCCCTTTCAATCATTTTGTGATGTTAACAAGTAAGTTAAAGCTATGCACCTCTGTTTGTTCACCCATATAACTATGTATTGCAGCAAAAAGTAGTATGGGTGTTTGGACTTTGGCACAATTTGGAATTCTATCAGGTACTGCTGTGTGTCACTTTATCCGTTACTTAATTGTAGTCAATAAAATAAGAATGGTCGTTGGATCATAAAAAAATCATTGATTAAAGAATTTTTGTACAAATTTACCAGTCCAGTCTTTCAAAGAATCTCTTCTGGACTTCTCAGAATTCACAAAGCATCCAAGGAAGCTATGCCTGCTTGCTTTAGGCAGAGTACAATAGCCTAAGAAAGGGCACACCCTGGCAGTATAAGAGCCTATTGTTCACGATATCACACAGGTCCCTAAATTTCTTACCATGGAATTTGGGCTAGGGCAAAAATACTGTAGAACCCAGCATAGATTCGCAAACAAATAAATCATGGTTTCACATTCCCAGAATTACAAATGAATATCCCTTTACAAAGCCAGGCAGTGGGAATGAGAATATTTTGGGAAAGAAGCTCTAAGTTTTTAACATTCTAAGGTGACTGGATGGTGACAGGGCAATCAGACAAGTTTATCTACTTGATTCTCAATTATCTGTGAGTGACTTATCTTTATTAGATGTTTTTGGAACGCCAGACTGATTTCTATCATCGGCATTTATGTTTCTCAGTATGCAACAAATACGTCTCCCTACCTTGCAGTCTGTTGGTCTAATTAAGCTAACACTCTTCTGAACAAAACATGACAAGGAAGTCAAAGGATAACCAAAAGTTAATAATATCCTCCGAAACAATAAAAGTATATTTATTAGCTACCATTTTTAATTATTTGGGCCATTTTTCCTCTCCCCAAACTATTTAAAAAGTTGATCTTTTGGTTATTTGCTTCCACACTTAGTCATGCAAGTTTCTCTTTGGCTTTAATGGTTCTCTTTAGCAAATATTGAGAATTTTCCCCCAGGGCAGAAATCTATTTGTCTGATTTCTTGGTGCATTGGGTCATCAGACATTTTCAGAGAGGCTATTTGATCATTCAGTTTGCTTCCCAAACCTCATCCCTTCTGTATGATCTGGTTTGAAAAGCCCTGCGTGCGTGGCAGGGCCCCATAGAAATCTCCAGGACACACCATTTTTGTTCCTGTTTATATTTGATCATAGGACTGAACTCTGTTTGAGGTGTAATGAATATTCATGCCTATTAAGCATCAGCAGGACACACCAACAATCCCACAGCAGGCAGAGGCCCAAGCATTATCCATCCTGCCAGGCAATTTCTACCCTACATTGCAAAAAAAAATGAAAGGTCAGGAAATTTGAAGCTATCGTGTATCCTCTTACCTTTAACAACAGAGCTGCAGTGTCGTCTTTCCTTAAGACTGAAAAACAGCTTCTTCTTCATCTATGTTATTCTGTTCTCTAAGGGCCTCACAGGTCTAAATTTTGCTGATCCATAACAGCAGCAAAAATGTCCAAGTTCAACAGGAATCTTCACCATCTCAAACTGAAGTGAGGAATTTAGAATCTTACATATAATAAGGGGACTCAATGTCCAGGCTGGCCCCGAATGCTCCTGGTGTCTGCCTGTTATAGTGGTGTATGTATTCAGAACATTCCATTTATTCTTAAATGTTCTGGGTTAGATGACAAATTATACGGCCACCTTAATTTAACAGACAGGCTGAATATTAAAAAGCACAGGGGTTCCAAATTTTTCAGTCTTCTCAGTTGTCCTTTGAAGAAGGAACTGGGCACAAAGTGTTCAGCATACCAAGGACAGAGCTCAGAATAGGCCTGTCTACTCCCTTTCTCAGGTCAATGACATCGGTAAACTGTTGATAAGGAAGAACATGATAATTTAGAACCCAGGCCACACCAATCCTCAGAATTTTAGGAGAGGAATGATATCACTGTCACATTGCCCAACACCATTGCTTCTCTGTATTAAGTAAATTGCCGGACACTGTTGCACACATTTGTGTTACCAGAAATGTGGGAGGCTGAGGCAGGAGGATCACAGGTTCAAAGCCATCCTCAGCAACTTAGCAAGACCCTAAGCAACTTAGTGAGATCCTGTCTCTAAATAAAGAATAAAAAGAACTCAAACCCTGATACAAAAAAAAAAAGTGATTATAACACTTATAGAAATGTGTACGTCATTTTACACTTTTCTGATTTGTGTTTCATGAGCATCCACCACTGGATCACTACTGGAGTAAACAGGCAAGAAAGGAGATTCCTAGCCACATTTTACAGACTGGAGAACTATGTTTAAATAAGCCAAATGACACAGCCAAGGTCGTGTGATGACTAAGTAGAGGAGTTAAAATTGAAACTCAGCTGAGTCCTCACCCAGTGCCCCCATTCCTCCCACAGTTTAACGGTCTCACTCACTAGAGAGAATTTAAAAAGTATCCCCTGCTATTCCTGTGAAACTATCCATTGCAGACACACAAACACCCCCTCTGTGACTAGTGCCACATACCCAAAAGCCCCTAATTGCCAGCTGCCTTGAGCTGTGGTCAGCAACTAAACTGTCCTCGTGTGACAGTGCCCCTTGGTGTCTGGCTCAAGGAACGTGACCCACAAAATCTTTCCTATTCTCTTCCTTGAGGCATTTTGAATGGAAGAATGAACAGCAGGACAAAATGCAAAGTAACTGGTGTTTTCTTTATTGCCCACAGTGAGCATCATTAATCAGATCTTAGACAATGGAAGTCTCACATCAACACTCCACAGTCCCGATCACTGTCCTGTCTCTCCCTCATCCTTCCCTCTCTGACACAAGCACAGCTCTAATTATTATGCTTTTATATTATCAAGATAAAGAAAAACCTACTTCTTGAAGTGAAAATAAGCTCTAATCAGCATGAATTCAGTAAGTACTTAGTAATCTATGTTTGATGGACTCTTGTGGAAACTTGACACACAACAGAATTGTGCTGCAAGCATCTATTATCTTCAAAAATCCCCTGAAAGTCCCGTCCATACCTGCATCCAAACCTCCTTTCCCTAAGACAGGTTTCAACTAAAACAGCTTTTTCATAAGCATCTTCCAAATAAATAACTTCTTATTCAATGTCACTAGGATATTTTGATAGGATTATTTTCTTTTATAGTTACAAATACGTAGTAACTCCCATCCCTGGTCTCTGTGGGTGTTACCCTGGAATTCTATCTACATTTAAAATGTTCTTTACAAAGAAAACTTTTTCTGAATTCATGGACTTTGGAAAAAGCAGCCAGTTTTCAAAATGGAGATCCTCCTCCAAGGGAATTATGGAAACGGCATTGCCCTCCTTCATGCGCCCATTTATTTCTAAAAAGGTAGGCTAGAGTCTCCACTTATTTCACAACATGCTCAAAGAAGAAACTAAACTTTGTTACTCTCTGTCACCATTTTCCCATGTTGTCACATACAAGATTAAAACAGGAGTTGGGTTCTCAATGAGAAGAACTCAGTGTGTATGCAAGGAATCCACAGTTAATCAATGATTCATGGTTGGAAGTCATTCACAGATGCCCTCCCCTCCAATAACTTCTTTTTTTTTAATAGTATCTTCTTATTTTCTGAAGGGATCTAGAAAGTCTATATCACTGGGAATTTTGTTTTAGGAGGATCCTTAATTCAATAAAATTCTGCCCATCTAAGTATTAAGGGGTAGCAATGGTCACTAAGCTCCTACTGTGGTGCGGTGGAAGTTATTAACCTTTCTATTCCATTCCAGTGGCTGCTGTAACTTTTTCTCATTTATACATTATTTGCTAATGTCCTCTTTCAACTCTGTCTATACCACTGAAAGAAGAGTGTGAGGGGAAGGAAAGCCAGCCAAGCAGGTGGTGCTGGTGATATTAATGGAAATTACTGGCTGAGCCTTTGAGCTGGGTCACCAAAATTGAGAAATATGCCACAGAAAGGAAGTGTGGCTCCCATGAGAGCCAGGGCACTGCCCTGCTCCTGACCCTGGTGGCACCACCCAGCTCTGCTGTCCCTCTAACCACAACCACCCAACAAGGATCTTCATCTACATAGCTGCTCAGTACAAAGAGGAAATACAGTATAGTGTTTAAGAAAGTAGATGCAGAAGTCAGACTGAGTTTGAATCTCCATTTTTCACTTATGAGATTTGTGATTTGGGGGAAGCTGTATCCATCTCCTTGGCTAAGGTGTATAATTTCCCTCTGCCAGTTTGCACGGGTGTGAGATGCAGAGGGGCATGCCTGTCACAGAGTTGCCATTCCTCTGATGATTAAATGAATTAGTTCAGCGAAGGCACTTGGGACAGTGCCTAGCACATGGTAATGAATAACTTTTGCTATTAAATAATACTATTGCTATTAAAATGGGTGATATTTCTGTATGTAATTAAACAACAGGAATCAACTCTATGTTGTTGGGGGTACTGAGGATGGAAAGATATCAAAAACTATAAAGTTCTTTCTATGTTTATCCTTTGGCTAGTCTTGGTTGTTAAAAACACAGAGCAGTCTTTTCCTAAGTTATATACCATCCAAGTCACATCAGATGCCATTGTTTAAGCTCTGTTCAGCAGACACCAAAAGAGCACCTATTAAATGCCAAATACTTTTTTTTTTTGTACCAGAGATTGAACCCAGGGGCACTTAACCACTGAGTCATATCACCAGCCCTTTTTTGTATTTTACTTAGAGACAGGGTCTCACTAAGTTGCTAAGGGCCTCCCTAAATTGCTGAGGCTGACTTTGAACTCACAATCCTTCTGTTTCAGCCTCCTGAGTGGCTGGAATTACAGGTATGTACCACCATGCCCCACCAGATACTCTTATGAATGTTTAGGAGACACAAACGTATAAAAGTGAACACAGCCTCCACAGAAGAGTATAAAATTTGGTGGGGAAAACAGGCCCATGAACAAGTTATTTCTAAACAATTTCAGTGTGGTCATTATTCTCAAAGGCCAAGAGAACTTCAAAAAACTTCTCAACTCACTAATTCATAGAATATTTGTTCCCTCTTATTATTATTATCTTTTTTTACTACTCCTGTCTTAGTAATACTTCCTTGTTAATAGATTAAATAAATGGAGAAATTATGAAGTGGTGGTGAAGAATAGGCAAAGAAATCGCTATTTCAGTGAAAATGCCAACAATAATGAAATACAACCAGTGCACCACGCAGAGAAGAGATGCTGAGTCCCCTGCACCCACCTGTCAGTCTGGAGATCTTCCTCCAGGCATGCATTTTATAAGGAAGTAACATATGCAGCATTTGGTTTTTTTAAAAACAGGTTCTAATTTCAATCATTGTACTTTACCATTTTGGAAAGATTAAAAAAAGATATCATAAGTGAAATTTAGAAACAGTTCTTACCAGTTTCCCAACCTGGAGATGCTTCATTTGACAGTAGCTCACAGCCATTTAAAGAGTAATAATCTGGGGTTGGGGATTTAGCTCAGTGGCAGGGCACTTGCCTAGCACATGCAAGGCCCTGAGTTCTGTCCTTGGTCCTGAGGGGTGCGGGGGACAATAATCTATTCCATAAGCAAGCGCTTTACACTTTACAGAAATGCCCCTGTAATACTATGTGAACTCTACAACAAAGTTGTAAGCTGGGCAAAGGTGTGCGTTATTATAGCCCTTCTTGAGAAAAATGGAAGCTCACTAATGATATTTCAAGTGATTAGTACTTGGTTCTTCTAAATATTCAACTAAAAGGTCAGTATGGTAAAAATACTATATTAACTCACATTTCATGTTGTTCTTAATTCTACTATGTTTCTTAGAGCCAGGGGGTCTCCAAGGCAAGAGGAAAGCTAACTTAAAGAGGAGGAGGACAGGAAAATAGCAAGGTGAATAATTAACAACTCTGCAGGACACATATTAAAAAAGCATCAGAGGGCTGGGGTTGTGGCTCAGCGGTAGAGCACCTGCTTAGCATGTTCGAGAACCTGGGTTCAATCCTCAGCACCACATAAAAATAAATAAAATAGAAGTATTGTGTCCAACTACAACTAAAAAATAAATATTAAAAAAGCATCATAAATGCAGAAGTGAAAAATTTTTAAAAGGCAGTACTTTATGTTTTTAAGATATGAATTAACAACTAAGATATACAATCCACAGCAGGGCTAAAACTACCCTTGCCTGACAAACCTTGCAGGAATAAGGTACTTGGGAGGGTCTGGTCACTGGTGACCCATTGGAGAGGTTTGAATTTTAGCAAGCATTTCAGTCTTCCTGCCTCATGGTCAAGCCCAGAATGTCCCAGGAGGACAGATGCTCCACTTCGGAATTCCCATGGTTCTGCCTGTGCCTGTACCCGTTTCACAGGCTTAAAGTTAAGAGTACGGACACTCCAGGACAAACTTGAACAATCTCCCCAAGTTATCTGTACCTCCATTTCCTCATCCATAAAATGGAGTAAGAACAAACCTTGAGAGGGAGATTCCATGACCTCAGTTGTCTGATGTCAAGAGATGCGTGGAAGTCGGCAAGACTGCTTGCTGAGAAGCTGGAGAGAGAGGCTGGAGAGGCCACAGCCAGCCAGCAACTGCCCCACCCACACTGGCACCACCTGCATCCAATTCTTTACTAAAATGACAGAGGAAGCTGGATGAAGTGGTGGTCACCTGTAATCCCAGGTTAAGGCAGGAGGATCACAAGTTCAAGACCAGCCTTAGCAATTTAGTGAGACCTTCCCTCAAAATAAAAAATAAAAAGAATTGGGGATGTAGCTCAGTGGTTAAATGTCCCTGAGTTTAACCCCCAGTACTACTACTACTAATAATAATAATAAAATGAAAGAGGATGACCATGTTAAAGCTCAAAGATCCCAATAGATTCAGCGATAGCTTAGGATTTCTGATATCAGTAGAGCATACAGAGAATGTCTGTGGGGGCGTAAATAAATTTTGATGATAACAAAGCCTTGATTTACATTATTGCCATAGCCAGAAAAAAAGGTAGAATCCTTAGTCTCCCCCTGATATGTAGAAAAGTTAGTTAACCTCTCTTGACTGCAAAACAGGACTAAGTTCATTTTCATTTCTAAGAGAAGAATGTGAGAGAAACTGAAATGACTAATATCAACCTGCTGGTTGCCTGGAGCTCTGTGCACTGCATTCAAACATTTGAGCACGCTGAGTGCACATGGACACGCTATTTTAAACTCATAGCCTAATCATGTCTCTTTTTTGCACTGTCTGTCCATCTCGTATCATTTCTTCTTTACTCAGTCATTTTAAACCTATCTCTGTGATTTTCACTTGAAGACTTTGATATTTACTTTGGGGGAAACTAATAGGTTAACACATTTTTAAAGTACATAATCAAGTCCTGACTCCCTGAGCTCTATGGAAGCAAAACCAGTAACACTTTTGGTACCAGAACCCAGAGGCACTTAACCACTGAACCACATCCCCAGCACTCTTTTTTTTTTTTTTAATTTTGATACAGGGTCTCTCTAGGTAGCCTAGGGCCTCATTAAATTGCTGAGGCTGGCCTTGAACTTGTGATCCTCCTGCCTCAACCTCCTGGGTTGCTAGAATTTACAGGCATACACTACCATGCCCAGCAAAATGAGTAACACTTCTATCCTGATCCAGATGAAAAGTCTTAGTAATTAGTTTTCCATTATTATTATTATTATTATTATTATTATTATTATTATTATTATTATTATTATTATTATTTTGGTATTGTTCATGGTCACCAATGGAAATAACTGAGCTAGCCTGGAGACCAAGTCCTGACTCTCAAAAAAAACAAAAAAACAAACCTCAAATCCCCTTCTGGCCTGGAACAGGAAATACTTTTGCAGAGTAAATAGTAAACATATGGAACCTTTTAACCCCAAGCGGTCATGCAAGCTGAAAACATAAATAGCTTCAACAAGGTTTAGATAGTGTTCGTGTATAAAAAGAATACACATCAACTTTGGCAAAAACTAAGATTGACAGTACAATTATTGATGAGGATGTGGAGAAAAGGAAATGCTATATACTGCAGGTAAAAGGGTAGTTTTGTTCAACAACTTTGGAAAATAAGTTTATAATATGTTGTAAAGTTAAATAGTCACACCCCACTTAATGTAAGCCTGCAGTTCCAGACCTGGCAAGATTCCAGAGAACTCCTAATGGTGGGGAAAAGAGAAGAATGTTCAAGGAGTCAGGCACAGTAGCACATACCTGTAATTCCAGAAGACTCTGGAGACTGAGGCAGGAGTTTTGTAAGTTGCCTGGGCAACTTACACTCTGCCTCGAAATAAAATTTAAAAGGACTGGAAATATAGCTCCATGGTAGAGTGCTTGATTAGCATGTGGGAGGCTCTGGGTTTGAGCTCCAACACTTCAAAAAAAATTATTCAGGGACACAGTGTTGATAACAGCAAAACAAGAAACAACCCACGTATGAGGAGATGTCAATCAGTCAAAATATATTTATACAATGGAATCAACAGTGAACATGAATGAACTTCTCTAAATGCAGAAATATGGATGGATCTTGAAAAAAATGCTGGGTGAAAGAAGTAATTTCCCAAAGAATTATATATATATATTATGATACTATTTTAATTATAATTCTAAATGCATATTAATTATACAAATTAATCCTCAACAAAATACTTGCAAATCAAATTCAATAGCACATTAAAAATATCACATACCATGATCAAGTTAGTTTCAATCAAGGATGCAAGGATAGTTTAATATACACAAATTAATAAACAGAATATATCACATAAATAAAATCAAGGATAAAAATCACATGATCATCTCAATAGATGAAAAGAAAAAGTTCGATAAAATTAAACACCCTTCATGATAAAAGCCCTGAATAAATAAGATATGGAAGGATCATACCTCAATATCATAAAGGCTATATATGACAAACCTATAGCCAACATCATATTAGATGAGGAAAAACTAAAAAAGGGTTTCTTCTAAGCAAAGGCACAAGACAAGTGTGTCCATTCTCACCACTCTTTTTTCTTTTCTCTCACCACTCTTATTCAATATAATTCTAGAAATTTTAGAGCAATTGGGCAAGAGAAATAAATAAAAGGTATAATACGATTTTTATACAATTTAATAACATATAAAACTTAAAAAAAATTTAGAGATCCATACACATGTGCTAGAACTAATCTTAAAAACAAAACAATAAGTAACACAAAATTAAGAATCATGGTTTCCTCTGGGGACAGGCCAACAAAAGGGAGTTGAGGGAGAAATACAGGTAGCTTCCAGAAGTTCAGTGATGCTTTAATTCTTAAACCAGGTGGGGTTCACAAAACTAGTGTTTTCTTAATTTATGTTTCATAATTTTTATGTGCATTATATATATATATATATAATATCTTTTTTTTCTTTTGTGGTACAGGAGGTTGAACCTAGGGGTGCTCTACCACCAAAAAACACCCCCAAACCTATTTTATTTTTTGAGATATATTCTAAGTTGCTTAGGTTGGCCTCAAACTTGTATCCTCCTGCCTCAGCCTCCTGAGAAGCTAGGATTAGAAGTGTATACCACTGTGCCCGGCAACATATGCCCTTTCGAATACTAATAATGTTTGAGTGGAAAATGAAAATGTCTATATCTCTAACTAGATTTGAGAAACAATTCCCACATTCTTTCTGGAAATGTAACTTTGTACCAATAATAAAACTCGCGCAAGGTAGGTCTCTGGTCTAATCAAGAATGTTTTGTTTTTTAAAGAAAAAAACTATTTTTTAAATTTTAAAGTGATGAGAGCTTATTATACAAAGTTCGGAAAAGCAGAAAAGCATAAAGAAGAAAACTCTTTGGGCCATTCATAGTTGTACAATATAACCATTGTTAACATTTATTGTATTTTCCTCTTTTTTTCATATGTAAAAAGATGGAATCAATATAGCATTTTTTAAAAATTTTTTTTAGTACTAGGGATTGAGCTCAGGTCCTCACACGTGTTAGCGAACACTCTCCCACTAAGATACATCTCTATTATTATTATTATTATTATTATTATTATTATTATTATTATTTTGAGACAGGGTCCCACTAAGTTACCCAGGCTGGCCTCAAACTTGCTATTCTCCTGCCTCAGCCTCACAAGTTGCTGTAATTACAGGCAAACGTCACTACTCCTATCTTCAATAGAACAATTCAAAATATATTTTCCTGCTTAGATTTGGAATCTTGCTTCCCTGAAGGCAGCAATGATGCTTATATGTACATAAAGCATCTTGAGTCGAATGTTCAGTTTTAAGTTATATTAACTATATTATCTACATAAAGTATAACTTAAATTTTAGCATTTCCTCACTGGAAATTTTAAGGAATTAAAAGAGGACAATCAAACCAAAGGTTGCCAAATATTTTCTATGTAATATTTAGCTTCTAAGTCAATTAGAATAAATAAATGTGATGGGACAGGGTTTTTCTTTTGATGATATGCTTTTAAAACCTCTGATCTCAATATAATATTTTTTAAAGACTTGTTTTATTTTTGAAATAGTTTTCTTTTTTTTCTACATTTTTATTGGTACATTACAGCTGTACCTAATGATGGGATTTGTTGTTACATGTTATTTCTGAATTTTTGAAAGCTCAGCATCTCTCTGGCTAACATAAGTTTAAAGGCCTTTTCCCATTTCTTACCATATATACAAAAGATTAAATTGTTCATTCTTATATGTACTTTAAAAATTTATTCCTGGGCTGGGGATGTGGCTCAAGCGGTAGCATGCTCACCTGGCATGCACGGGGTGCTGGATTCAATCCTCAGCACCGCATAAAAATAAAATAAAGATGTTGTGTCCACCAAAAACTAAAAAAATAAATATTAAAAAAATTCTCTCTCTCTCTCTCTCTCTCTCTCTGTCTCTCTCAAAAAAAAATATTCCTTTAAAAATACCTCAACATCTACTCATATATTAATGATATATGCAACATCAGAGCAGGTATCAGGCATAAGAATTTCTAAACATTCATAGTTGATTTTAATGATTAAATTGCAAAATCTTGTAAGAACTGGAATACTTTTCATCTCTCCCATGCTGGGTTCCTAAAGTGTGATTCTGATTCAGAAGGTCTTTGGTGGGCTTGGACATTTCTGCAGGTGATTCTGAAGCCTAACCAGGCTGGACATCTCCTGCTCTTAGTACCTTAAGGACACTAACCACCAGTTTTATATTCAAAACAACAAAACTCTGTCCCAACCCTTTGCACTGGCCTGGAGAGGCAGATCAATATTCCACCCCTTTTTGTCAATTTTTTTTTCTTTTCTTTTTTGGCAGGGCTGGGGATGGAACACAAGGTGTAGCATGCTGGGCAAGGTTCTATCACTGAGCTGCAGCCCCAGTCCTTCTTTTTATCAATTTCTGAGAGACACCGACAGCCTGGGTGAGCCCCCTCCTAGTTGCTCCAGATCAGCTCAATCAGTGATGAGTGGGAAGTGCTTTTCCCACCAGTTTGACTAGGGAAGTGGCCACACATCAATTTTCTCACTTAGCAAAATATGTTTCAAGAGCCCATTGTTCACAGGAAGTTCACAGAGACATAAAAGAAACATAGGTGAAAGAAAAGAAAAAATTCTTTACAAAAAGGGGTGGAATATTGATCTGCCTCTCCAGGCCAGTGCAAAGGCTGGGCCAGAGTTTTGTTGTTCTGAATATAAAGAAGGTCCTAAAGAAACATCCACCTGCTTGTTTCCCTTTTGGCCAGTTTGGGAGAGGATCTGCTGTTGATAATCTTTGTTTCTTGGTTTCATATTGGTGGCATTACAAAGAGGTCAGATTAGCTGGGAGAGGAAGGAAAAGATGCCAAAAAACGGTAACTAAAGATTACCAGTTGGTAGCACTTTCCGTGAGCTAGTTTATAAAGGTAGAAGTAAAGTTGTCACATTGACACAACTGTCTACTCTGTCATTAGAATTAATTTAGGAAAAACCAGCAGTTTTTACTTAACCTCTTTTGTTGTTGTTGTTGTTGGTACCAGGGATTCAACCCAGAGGTGCTTTACCACTGAGCCTCATCCCTAGCCCCGCCCTTTTTTTGTTTAATTTAGAGACAGGGTCTTGCTGAGTTTCTTAGGGCCTCACTAAATTGCTAAGGCTGGCTTTGAACTCACCATCCTCCTGCCTCAATCTCCCAAGTCACTGAGATTACAGGCATACACTACTTTGCCCAGTGTTCACTTAACCTCTTGAAAATATTTATGCAATGACTTGACCAAACCATGAAAGAAAAATACAATCACAGGACACATTACTCTTTGAATGTTTCATAAGATGTGAATAACCACAAAAACAAAACCTGTGCTAAGATTAAAGTTTAAGTAGCTTTAAAATATTTTTAGTTCTTTTTATCTGAAATTGTTTAGACTACCTTCAGAGAAACTTCTTAATCATTTCCTTATTAGAAACTGTTGAGACGCTTTCTAAGGCCAAGGTTAGCAGGGCAGTTTGGTTTATACAGTAAGAAGGAAAGAGAGAAGAAATGAAGCAACAGCAAACATTTGTCAACCACCAAGGGCTGAAATAACAGAGATTGAGCTTTGTAGAGAAATAACAAATATATCTGACGGTAGAGATCTTTTGCCTATGTTTCTAGAAACCAAGCAAGTTTATTTGGGTGTACCTTGGAGAAGTAGGTGCTGTTAAGTGGCCCTCCCACAGATCTTCTTAACCGCCAATCAAAACCAATGGCTTTCTGCCAACTAATCCAAGGAGTACTTTAAAGTCAACCTGGACCTCCCTATGAAACCTCAAACAAAGTCCTCTAACAGTAAGCCACAGAAATCTAATAAAATAGAACGCACCTGACCCACGTAAGAAAATAAGCAGCCCTTGAGTTATATAACAGTGGTAACAAAAAGAAAGGAAGAAATATATACAGAACAGCCTTTCAATCTTGAATCTAGTTTAGAAATCTAACATTTCTGAAGGACTGAGGATTCTACAAAGCAGCAGCAGAGATCCTCAAGGCATAGCCAGCACGACAGTATCAAGTGGAATTAGACGAAAACTTTCTAGAGCAAGAAATAAAATTAGAAGCAGTAGTCTCGCTGTCCTGGTCTCTTCTAGGCAAAATAAGTAGTGGTAGGTGGTTTCAGTGGGCAGCTGTGGCCTGAAGTGGTGTCACCACTAGGATAGTTCGTGCCCATTCAAAATGACAAGCCCCCACCTGCATTTAGACTGTTGGTCTCTTTATTTCCCTCCCCACTACTGAACTGAAGACAGACTGGCCTGCTGAGAAGGGGTAAGCCAAACATGGGCTGAATCCAAAGCTAAGGCTTTCCATTCTAGGATGCTGGTCACTAACTGGGAAGCATTGGGAAAGTTAGCCATTTCCCTGGACTGTGACAGAAGAGACTGCAGGAGGTAATTTGGAAGGCTCTTTCCAACTTTGGAGTTGTGTGTCAAAGACAGCTGAGACATGGGTGCAAACAGGGGAGGAGCTGTTTCAGAGGTGGCTTGACCCCCCTCCTGCCTCAGTGTTGAGACAGGAATTGTTGCTACTGATTTTTAGGTGATGGTGGTGGGGAAGCACAGTTCCCTCAAAACACATGATTTCACAGCTGGCAAGCGATTTGAACATGACTGGCTCACAGTATTGCAGCTTCTTGTCTTGCCTGAAGTTCCTTAAGGTGACCTAGTAGAAAGGCAAAGACATTTATTTAGGGAGAAGACGATTCAGGTCACAGAAGAAAAGGTTGTAACAGCACTGGGTGCATGATACAGGGAGATTAGGGGAGTGTGGCTCATCCCCAGGCACAAACCACATCAAAACCTACTCAGGATTGTGCTGGATGATTTTGCAATTGTTTGTTAAAACAACAAACCAATGTGATTTCATAATTCCTACACTTGTTTTTTATTTTACTGTCAGTAACAGTCAAGTCCTGACAGGTCTGTACCAAATCCACAGTCAAGAATACAAGAGTAGGCTACAAGAGTAGGCTCACTTTCTACACCTGGATACAACTTAAATTGGGAGAGGGGGCACATCTGCCAATTTTTTTTTTGCCCCAATTTGAAGGCTGCCTAGGTATGGAAAGGCAAATATGGATAGCAGGCAAATCTGGGCAATGTTTGGCTCTGAAAAAAAAGGATTAATGTCATTTATGGTGAACGTGACTTTATAGGAAGTCTATACTACCATCACAGGGGAAGTCTGAGGTTTTAAATGACAGTTGGCTTTGATCCTCCTGAGTGTGGGCTTCATCTTGGAAGTGATTACTTTTTGGGGGGGGGGCGGCACTTAATGAAGTGGGCTCTTTACCATTTACTGTGAAACACTGGCCCAGAGGCTGCAGTCTTGAGGACTCAGGGATTGCATTAGAGAGAGTAGGCAGGACAGTTGGAGGAGGAGGTTACAGGGTGCAGAGTGGCCCACGCAAGCCCTGCAGGTGACTCAGTCTCCCATCCTAAATCCCCTATGCTCTGTAAACCTGTCTTCATCTCTGTAAAACAGAAAGATCTTAAAAGCGCATCACCACTTCTCCAACTTTCAGAGGTAGCCTGCCCTGGTGGGAAGTTTTTCCGGAGGAAGTGTGGGTGCTCAGCCCTCCCTGGCGCAGGCTGCCAAGAACGCGCGGGGGAGGCGTGGCCGCAGCGGACTTGAGGGAACCCACCCTCCCATCTGTCGTCCTCACCCTGGGAGCTCCCCGTCCCGGGAGATAGCTTTTAAGTCGAGTTTTCAAAAGCACCTCTCGGAGAGGGCGGGAGGCGAGGGCGCGGTGCCATCTTCCTCTGCACCAGCCTAGACTAGGTCGGGGAAGTCGCGGGGACCAGTCCTGCGAGGCAGGAGGACGCGCCGCTCCGCTGTGCGACCCCTTGTGCAACCCGGGAAGGTCGGCCCCGGGGAGGGCGCTCGCGAGCTCCCGCCGCTGCCTGCGGCCACCGGGGACTCGCGCAGCTGGGCAGCGGGAGGGGACAGCCGAGCACAGTGGTCCAGCCGCGTCCCGAAGAAGTTGGGTCCCTCCGGTGCTCCCCGCCCGCGGCCTCGCTCACGGCAGCCGCTTCTCGCTTCCCTGCAGCCGCGCCAGGACCATGTCAGCGGAGACGGCGAGCGGCCCCACGGAGGACCAGGTGGAGATCCTGGAGTACAACTTCAACAAGGTCAACAAGCACCCGGACCCCACTACGCTGTGCCTCATCGCGGCCGAGGCCGGCCTTTCGGAGGAGGAGACCCAGGTGAGTGCCGCACGTGCCCGGGGCCGGACCTGCTAGGGCGGAGGAGTCCCGGTCGCCTCCCGCCTCGCGCCCTCGCCTGATCGCGGGCGGTTTAGAGCCCGGACCCTGTATCGCTGCCACCCCCGCAAGCCCAGCTCCCTGGTTCCCAAGGGCGCCCCGTCTGCCCTCTACCCTCAGCCTGCGGTGGTTGCCCCAGGATCTGCGAAGTCACCATGGTCACCTTTATGTCCCCCGCTCTTCCACTCTCTCTCTCTCACAGCCCGGGATAAATTCTGTCCTCCCTCTGGGCTGGGAGCCGCGTCGGTCGCCTGCTCTTGTTTCGATTTCCCTGGCAGCTTGGTATCCCCTCCGGGCTGTGGCGGGAGACCTTCAGGAGCATCAATTCTCAAAGGGGATGTCACAGTTGGAAGGGACCTTAGAATTTAGCAACAAATTCAGTCCTCAGATTTGGCAAATGAGGAAACTAAGGCCCAGAGGGAGGGAGTTGTTAGGATGGCAAGGGTCCTTAAGGGTGTTTTCTTCACCACAGCATGCCCCTCTTAGCTGCAAAACTGAAATTGTACCTAGCCAGGCCAATTTGGCTCAGATTTTTTTTTTTTTAATTCCCTGGTTTTAAGGTTTAGAGTCTTTTTCTGGAGTTTTTCAACAATGAAGACATTTGACATCACAGCTGGAGGGGAATTGGCAGCACATACCCCTTAAGTGCTCTGATTTTTTTTAAGAACTCTTTTATTAATCCCCCACATTGCTTAGAGAATGCAGCACTTGCCTATGTGCAATGTTGGAGTCTTCAGCTGACTTTTTTTTTTTTTTTTTAATAAACCCTGTCCAAACTCTGGCTTCTGTTTTTCCTTCCATCATGAAAAGACAATTTGTTATCAGTGATAAACTACTTGGAACTGAACTAGCATTTCTTGTGGGAACCCAAAGCACTTCACACCTCTAATCTCAAAGCTAAAGCAAAGGACATTGTTACTATTCCCATTTTCTAGAGCACCAGGGACTCTGTCCTCTCCTCACCATGCTCATTTGAAGCTTAAAACCTTGTAATCCATACTCCCTAGGATCCTAGAACCAAGACCCTGGACCCAAACCCAAAATAATTTCTGCTAATTAAGCCAGAGGCATTTTGGAAAACCTGCCCATGGATAATCTTCTCCTTCACAGATCAAGTAGAAAGGCAAACATATCTGTTTCTAGGAAATGGAACAGCTGCCTGATTAACCAGAACCAGAACTAAACGGGAGGTGATTTATTGTAACCCAAGTCTAACAGCTCATGTTTCTTGGAACCCCCTGAGGAGGCAGCCTACTGAAGTTTGAGCATTTTAAACCCCATGCTATATTTAGGAAAGAGGAATGATTATAGAGACAGCTCATCATTTTAAGGCTGTAGGATACTGTAGGGACAGTACCAACAAGGGATGGTAACCCCTTCTCAGTGTCTGATTGTCCCATGGCAAGTTAGCTTTAATCCCTTTACTTGTAAAGCCGAGTAATTATGTTGATATTTGTTGTTCACTGTTTTGTGTCTGTGTATATTGTGTGTGTATGAGAGAGAGAAAAAGAGAAAGTTAGATGGATGCTAGGCATCAAACCCAAGCCCTCAAGCATGTTAAACTTACACTCTATTCTACCACTGAACTACACCCCCAGCCCTGTGTGGATCTTTGGAATGGATAATACATGCCATGTGTTGTTCAAGGAATCCTCTAAGTATTGTTATTTATTTGCCACCATAGCATGAGGGTAGGTACTGTTAGCCTGTTAGGGTCTGTAAACAAGTCAAGATGCATTACCCTCGGACTGCGGCATTAGCCCAATTGTCTAGATAAGAGACTGAGGCTTAGAAAGGTTAAGTAACTTGCCCAAGATCACAGTTAGGGGGCAGCCAAGCTAGGACTTGAACCTGGGAAGTTTGGTTTCACATTCCAGACTCTTGACCTCTATAGGATAGAGGTAGGACGGAAACAACGGGGTGGGTAGGAGGAAAGGACTGAAAACTCATATTTCGTTCTGAAAAAAAAAAAATTCCATGCATTAAACAATGATCACTCCAGGCCATAGTCAACCGTTCCTCGAGAGCTACCTGATATTAGAGAATAAAAGCTAAATTGGGGTAGGCACAGAAAGAAAGGCACCTGCTTCTTTCTGTGGTTGAGGTCTGCAGCACAGACACCTACACATCAGATCCACCTGCCCCTCTCAGGCAGCCCTCCCTCCATTCCCTCTCTTCTGCCATCCTCAAATAAACAAATGGTAGACCCAGCCCTGACAGCAGTGGGTGTGGGTGAGTCAGCCTCATAGCAGGGGCCCCTTGGCTTCCTCTTCCTGCCATGGGGCCAACACCTTCTTCCTCCCTGCGGCTACCACAGCTCAGCCTGCCTCTGTCTTCCTGCCTAGACCTGCAGGGAGGCATCTGGAACACAGAGCTTCAAAGAGAAACAGCTTAGCAAGTTTCAGGAAAGAAGACCCCTAGGTTCCTCGGACAGCCTGTCCTTGGTCACTTCTTACTAGACTGGGTCTCATCTTCCCAATCTTTCTGCCCTCCACTCCTGCCATCTTCATCTGTACTAGGAGATGGGAATGGTTCTCTAATCTCTTCAAACAACTTATACATTTTTTTAAAAAGTGTCTTCTACAAAAAAGAAAAGCATCTTTTGGAGATATAGTGTCCAATGATGAACTTTCAGGCATTCATGAAATCATTTTTATTTGTAGCAGTTCTTTTGGGGACCTTGGAATAGCTCCATGGGGGCCAAGGCCCGCTGGGCCCACATATAAGCAGGATCTGTATCAACACATCCCTGTCTCTGTTCTTCACCAGTGTGGTTCTTTTCACACAGCAAGGTTCAAAGCCAAAATAATATTCATCACATAGATCCGAATCTTCACCCTACCCTAACACCAGCCACCTCCAGATAGCATCACACTTAATTTTCCTACAACAAATAATACTTTACAACAAGAAAAATAAGCATGAGGTATTCTTATGAGGCAGTTCCTGCAACGACTCACTACTGATGATTTGACAGGGGCAAGAGGAGCCAAAAGGTAGACACATTCTCTGACTGGGGGGTGGGGGTTGTGGACCTCTTTTTTTTCCTCCAACCCTCCTTACATCAGTTGAGTAATGTACTGACATCCTAACAAGTTTGAGGAAGACACATCTCTCATGATGGCGTGAAAAAACCTAGTCATTACACTTATGAACCAACCACAAAAGAATCTGCAGCTCTCTTTATAGCTGTCCCACTGTAGGACAAAACTCTCTGCTGTGGGGGGGTGGGCAGGCAGATATTCAGAGTGACATGAAGGATGCTCTAATTTTTTTAAGTTGTATTAGGGTCCTAGAATGATTTTTCCCTCTCTAGATAGTAACCTAAACATCACCTACATTTAAGTTAGTTGAACCCATTTAGAATGCTTCTTTTTATCATTTTGAAGTCAGTGTTAGAAGGGGCTGGGAAAGCTCTTTCATCAGCCCTTTGGGAGCCTAGGATGATCTAGTGTTCTCTATTTTACAAACACACACACACACACACACACACAATTGAAGTGCAGTGTAGTTGGCATTGGTTCTTGGAGAAGTTTCCAGTATTTTTTTTTTATCTCCTCTTGATGTTTTGGGCTTGTTCCCAGAACCCAGTGGTTTTTAGTTGTTGGATGTTTTATCTGTGGAATAAAGACCTCTAAAGGTCTCCCCGTGAAAAGAATGAAATGTTAGTTGCTAGAGAAAAGGATACGAACAATGTTATTTTGCACTAACTCCTCCCATCCCAGTGTCTCATTATCATCTGTTCAATCAGAGTAAATAAATCTCCATCAGAGGGTGAGGGTAATGAGGGCACGCATTTATAAGCAAGCTAGGGATGAATATCTTTCCCAGGGGATGACAGAAACAAACGGAGGGAAGGACAAAGCCAGGTGGAAAATCAGCATAGATGTAACTGAGACATATAAGATTCCACTGTGTTGGGGGGTGGCGCAAGTGAGGGATTTAATGGTTTTTGTTGGATAGCAACTGGTTTGTTAAATTATTATGTATGTATTTGATTTTAATATATATATTAAAAAAGTTGAGCTTTTCTGGCACCTACTCCCATCCCCCAGTGCTAGAACTCAATTGGTTAAACATTTGGATGCCAACTTGCAAATTCGCAAACGTGTTCCAGGCTGAAGCAATTTTCGGTAATGCCATCAATATTCTACCTCACTCCATAGTGTAAAGATGTGGGTGGTTCTTTTGAATGGGGCCAGCTCAACCATTTTGTCTTAAATGAGTTCTGATAGAAAGTGAGATTTTCCTCCTCTAGGTTTTAATTAGTCAGTCTTTAAAATGCTGTCATTTATTGGGCTCTGGTCACTGGAAATCCTATTTAATCAGCACTTGAGGCCTCGAAACCCCCACAGGGCTACCTCATTAAGGAAGCTGGTGTCACGCTGTGCTCAGGCCAGAACCCAGAGTTAGCTGAACACACATATGGATTCTAGAAGAAAATGTGCCCAACTTTCACAGAACTTGGGTTGAAGCCACCAAAGTTATGGGAGCTTTCTCTTCTCAAAGATTAGTGATCCCCAGGAGTAAAATATGGCATCCAGAGAGCAACCCCCAAAGAAAGGGCTTCCCTTCCCATCTTGCTGGCCTCTGCTCTGGCTTTAGATTCCTTTTCTCTGCTGCCACCCCCCAGTATAAAGGAGGATAGACAACTGACCTTGACAGCTGTGTGTGGCCGTGAGGTACACCTCTGCTGTACCAATCGGGGCGTTGTGGTGTGGCCCTGTGATGTTCATCCAGCCTAGCACTGACACGGAGCCCCAAGCCATCCTCGAGCCTCACACCCTTTCTAGCGCCACAGCCTGTCCTCCAGCACTTGTCCTTACAGGCACTTCTGCTCCTGTGCTTTTCCCACTTTCTTCTGATCTTGAGCTGACACTAAAACTCCCTTTCAGATCTCTAGATCTCTACAGAGATGAGATCTTCCCCAGTATGGCCCTAGAGCCTGGCCCACTGTTCTGAGGTTGAAACTGCATCTGAGCAGCCATCAGGTCATGCTAAGCATGGAGCCACTCTAGATGCTTCCCTCTGCACCGCCTCCATCAGCACATCCCAGGTCTGGTGTCTCAGAGCTGGGCTGTTTCTGTTGTTTCCTATCTGTCCCCTCATTCCCTTGCCCCTAGAAGGAGTGAGTTTCAGAAAGCTCAGAAGGGAGAGTAGAGACATCCCCCACCACCAAGCTTACTTCATTTATAGAAGAGCTGAGTGATGCTCTATTTTTAGGGACTTTTTTTCAAGTTTTCATAACTAATAGTTACAATATAGCTTTCTGGTGGAAGGGCCCAGTGCTGCAGAGCCCTGGGCCACCTCCCCAAGCAGCTTGCCTGTTTACACTGAGTGACAGGCACTACCATCATTCCCAATGTGTACCAGGACATGTGAGCCGCTGGGAAGCACAGAGGTGGACAGAGCTTGGGGATCCCGACTTCCTTGTCAAGCTAACCTGTTCTCTCTGGTGGGGATCAAGCTTGCTGCTCTGTTTCCTCACTACTCCCTCTTCAAAGTTTTGTTTGTTTGGGGGTTTTGTTTGTTTTGTTTGGGGTTTTTTGTTTGTTTGTTTTGTTGGGGGGGGTTCCTTGGCAGTACTAGGGATGGAACCCAGGGATTCATGCATGCTAGGCAAGGGCTCTACCACTGAGCTATACTCCCAACCCTTTTTACTTTTTATTTGAGATAGGATCTCACTAAATTTGAGGCTGGCCTCAAACTTACAATCCTCCTGCGTCAGCCCTGAGTATCTGGGATTACAGACATGAACCACCACACCCTACCAATTTGTTTTCTTAAATCCCAACTTCTTAAATCCTGATCAACCTGGTCCAGACCCCAGCCCTATTCCCAGCATGCTTCTCCTGAACTCTCACCCACTCCATAGCATAACAAAGACAGCCAGGGACTAGGAGAGTAACATACTGCATTATCACAACACATCAAAATGTTTTAGTCTTCCTATGGTACCAGGTCTAGAAGCATGCCATCGGGGAGATTCCCCAAATTATGGCCACTTCTTTTTTTGGGGCAGTACTGGGGATTGAACTCAGGGGCACTCAATCACTGAGCCACATCCCCAGCCCTATTTTGTATTTTCTTTAGAGACACTGAGTTGCTTAGTGCCTCGCTTTTGCTGAGGCTGGCTTTGAACTCACAATCCTCCTGCCTTGGCCTCCTGAGCTGCTGGGTTGCAGATCTGTGCCACCTCGCCCGGCACATGATCACTATGAGATGTGACTACGTGAGTCATACAGAGCTGGAAGATTCTAATAAACTTAGGTCCTCTCCATCTTCTCTCACTGCTCAGTGGCCCTGGAGCAGGAGAGAGGGGGCTGGCCCACTCCACAGATCCCTGAGTGCTGCCAGGTTGTCTAGTGCTCAGTTACCATTCATTTTATTCATCAAATTCTTACTAATTAGCTGTCAATGAGCAAAGCCCACAGTAGATCAGCCATAGAGATCTATCTGAGCATCAAGCAATGTCTTTAATTCCTTTTATTCATTCAACAAATATTGATTAATCTCTAACTCTTGATGCAATGGTGATGATATGAAAACAGTTTCTGTTTCTAGAAGGATGGATAGATTTTTTAAAAAGTGAATAGTCCAGGAACTGTGGCATACAATCATAATCTCAGTGACTCAGGAGGCCAAGGCAGGAGGATGGCAAGTTCAAAGTCAGCTTCAGCAACTTGTGAGAACCCTGTCTCAAAATAAAAATAAAAAGAGCTGGGGATGTAATTCAATGGTAGAATACTCCACTGGTTCACTCCTGAGTACCAAAAACAAAACAAAAAGAAAAGTGAATGCATAAGCAAATAATTTTTTTAAATATATTAAAAGTTCTAAGAAGGCAACAAGGTACTAAAAGCTATAAGGAGAACCTACTTTTGATAAGAGTGGTCAGGAAGACTTCATCAAGACGGTTCTATTCAAGCTGAAAACTGTAGATCACAGAAAGACCCTCAGATAAAGAATGTAGCCCATTCTAAGCATAGGAAATGACTGTGCAAATGTCCTGAGACAGAAAAGTTGGGTGAAATGTGAGAAACGTTTCACCATGAACCCATCCCTTGCTTCCCTCCTTCCCAACTGGGCCACAGAGGCTATGTTTTAGAAAGTAAACAGGCATTTCAGTTTCTCAGTATGTGACAGATAATCTTGCCCACTTCTCTCTTCCAGAAATGGTTTAAACAGCGCCTGGCCCAGTGGCGGCAGTCGGAAGGCCTGCCCTCAGAGTGCAGATCTGTCACAGACTAAGGAGGCCCCGCACCAGCAGCTCCCCTCCGTGAGGTCCGTCTGCTGATTCTCCTCAACTTCACCACGCCGATTCAACTTTTCAGTGTAATGATGTATGTTCCATTGTTAGCTGTCCTGGATTTAACACAGTGTTGTGTTTTTTTTAGCTGTATATAACTAGAAAATAACAACCGGAAGCTAACCTCAACTTCCATATAAAGCAGTGGCTTGGCTGGGAACTCAGTGTGGCTTGGTTTCCCTCTGGGTTGGAATGACAGATGGTGTGAAAGCCATCTAAGTTTGCTTTGGACCCTCACCTCCCAATGACAATTTGCTTTTACCATCCATTTCAAAACAAGCAAGGCCTCTGTTGAAAAGATAACATGATGGAGCAGGGAAGGCATTTCCTTCTGAATCTCCTTACCTAAGTTTTTCTCCTTATGTTTCATTTTGATACATTTTTGGTTGGGTGAGAATACAGAGGTGTATTTGAGTCATTCAGATTTTATAAAACAGTTCCTTGGCATATAGCTGCATTAATTGGGAAAGAACCCCGATGGATTAGAAGAGACGTCAACCAAAATGCAACTCCAGAGATTCAAAAAGTCTTGAATTTACCTTATTTAATGCATTTGTTAAATTTATTTTGCTAAATAAAATGAACTGCTTTTTGTCTCCGAAATGGTATTCTAAATAAAACCTTAACTTTTTGTTGAAAATGCATTGAGTCCTTTACACATTTTTTTAACCTAATAAGAAACATATCAAAGAGAAACAGAACAGTTCTTCCTAGGAACTGAGAGTTGTCATTTTCCAAATCCTTGCTTTTCCAAGTGTGGTCCAAGACCAGTCATTAGCATTAGCAGTGAAGCCTGGTAGTGGGAGACTCCCAGAATCTCAGACCCCAATCCAGACCTATGGAATCAGATTCTACATTCCTACTGAGGTCCCCAAATGGTTTTAATTCATAGGAAACTTTGAGCAGCACTGTTTCAAAGGACACTACCCGTCAGTTTACATCAATTCACATCCATTTGCTAAGGTAGCTCATAAATGTCTTAATGGTCTCTCAGTTAAGATGGTGTCAGATTGCATGGAATAGTAACTTGGTAACAGATGAACCAAATAGACAAAGGTGGGTAATCCTGGGCTATTCAAGTAGTTCCCTAATGCTGTTAAGGATTTAGGGTCCCTCTGTATTCTCAACTTTGCTATCTTTAGCACTTGGCTCCAGAGACTGGAGACAATTCTGGGACTGAATCTGCATTTCAATGGTAGTGGGGGAAAGGAGGTGGGAGGGAGGCAGCTAGAGCAAGTGCTCAAGCCAAAGGCAAATGCCAGCTCAGACTTTCCTTTTAAAAAGGTTTGCACATGGGGCTGAGGCTGTGGCTCAGTGGTAGAGCTCTTGTCTAGCACATGTGAGGTGCTGGGTTCACAGCATAAAAATAAATAAATACAATAAAGGTATTGTGTCCAACTACAACTAAAAATAATTTTAAAAAAATATATTAAATAAAGGTATTGTATCCATCTACAACTTGAAAAAATATTTTTAAAAAAGGTTTACGCACACATGCCAGGCAAGGTGGTGTAGGCCTATAATCCCAGCGGCTCAAGAGGCTGAGGCAGGAGGATCACGAGTTCAAAGCCAGCCTCAGCAAAAGAGAGGCACTAAGCAATTCAGACCCTGTCTCTAAATAAAATACAAAAAAAAGGGGGGGGGGTCACACACACACACACACACACACACACACACACACACACACTGCCTGGAAGTCCCCACTAGCAGCTTTCATCTACATCTCACTGGCCAGAATGGGTCACAAGGCCAACACTAAGTGAATCTGGGAATCTGGGAAAGTGTCCATTTGTGATTGGGCATGGGGTACAGTTGCTAAGAAGGAAAGCCTGGAGGGTGTAGCTGGGTGATAGGGTGCTTGCCTACTGGGTTTAACCCCAGCACTGCAAAAACCAACCAACCAAAAAAAAAAAAAGCAAGAAGGAAAGAGCCAGGCATGTTGGAACACATTTGTAATCCCAGCAATTTGGGAGGCTGAAGCAGGAGGATTGCAAACTTGAGGCAAGGCTGGGCAACTTAACAACACTCTGTCTCAAAATTAAAAAATTAAAAAGGCTGGGATGTGCTAGGTGATTCAAGTGCACCAGCAACCAGCATTTGATCCCTAGTAAAACACACACACACACACACACACGGAAAGGATGGATATTGGAAAGGCCACTAATAATATCTATCAATGCAGCCAGGAACGATGCTGGTGAACACTTCTGAACTCTTACCTACAATTCCAGCTCAGTTTTCCAGTTCTTTAAAATAAAGAGCCCAAGAGTAAAAACACTAACGATTGTTCTGAATACAACTGTTTACAAGATCCTGTTAAACATCCTTGGCAAGCTTCCTCTCCCCCACCTTAAAACATTTCTTCTGTAAACAAATAGTGAGCCAGGGCTTGAACAGAATAGCCTCATCTTGGCATCCTCCCCTCAACCTAATTAGTGATGGTCTAAGCATCTGCCAGCCACAGGGTTGGATGCTGACTTTTTTTCTGGAAAAAAAGAAGGGTGAAGGCAGGGTTTGTAATATATAGCCTTTATTGTGTTGAGGCATATTCCTTGTAGGGATGAGGCAGAAGTATGTCTATATATTAACACTTGATCATAGAGAACATTTTTAAACTTTTCTAAGCATTCTCACAGATACTGGATACACAGTGAGAGGACTGTGGGCCAGTGACACAGAGCACAGATCTGCTCATACAGTAATGAGAGAGAGAAGCTGAACCAGGTCTAAGACCTAGGGGGGAAGTCTTTCCAGCCCATCTGAGCCATGATTCAAGAACAATCCAGGACAAGAAGAGTTAACCTGTGGGCAGAAGTCTCACTTCCCTTGAGGGAGTATAGAGTCCTTGAGCGCCCTAGTGGGAAGGAAGGAGGATTCAGTGTTCTTTAAGATGTGAATTTGTTCCCAAGACTAATATTCTTGAGTTTGCTTTTTTTAAACCATAAAACAAAGATTGTAACACTTTATTTAAAAAGAGCCTCTTGTAAATACGTAATAATTACCATTGCTACAAAGTACTAAAGTACATAGGGCAGGCTTATTTTGATCCATAAGCCTTTATGAGAAAACAGAGCTCCAAGTGTTATCCTAGAGTCTCTGCTGGACACCCAGGGTCAGGCCCCTAACTGATAATATCCACCCTAGACTGAGAGAAATTGCCCAAGCTCTCTCTCCTCACCTTGTGTCCTAGCTCCACTACTGCAGACACAGCACAGATCATCCTCAAAGTCCCTCACTGTGGCCATTCAGGCTATAGAAGCTGGAAAAATGAAATACTCCCTTTTCTACTCACTCTTGAAGTGGTTGTGGTGATGTGACACTGTCTACCCAATGAGACTTAAATTGAAGACTGGGGGTGGGGCTTGAAGGAGCATTTTTGCATTTCTTATTTTATTTTTTGAAATGCTGGGAATTGAACCCAGGGGTCAGGGCATGCTTGGCTGCATTTTTGCATTTCTTTCTTTTTTTTTTTTTTTGTCTCTTTTTAGATTTACATGACAATAGAGTATATTTTGACATATCACACATACATAGAGTATAACTTTCCATTCTTGTGGTTGTACTTGATGTGGAGTTACACTGGTGGTGTATTCATATATGAGCGTAGGAAAGTAGGGTCTGATTCATTCTACTGTCTTTCCCATTCCCATCCCCCCTCCCTTCTCTTCATTCCCCTTTGCCTAATCTAATGAACTTCTATGCTTCCTCCCCCACCCTTATTGTGTGTTAGTATCCATATATCAGAAAGAACTTTTGGATTGGCTTATTTCACTTAGCATGATAGTCTCCATGTTCACATTTTTGTTTTTTGTTTTTTGTTTTTTGATGATTTTTAATTAAATTTATTTTCTCTGATACATAAAAACTTACATATAGTACATATTAAGAGGGGTACCATAGGATGGTTTGATACATACAGACATTGTGTAATTTTTAACTCATGATAAAGGTATCTATATTCTCATTTATCATTTCTTCATAGTAAAACTTTCAAAATAATTTATTTTTGAAGTGTAGAATACATTTTTGTTATCTATAGAGTCATACTACTGTTCAATAACACAACAGAACGTCTTGCTCCTATCTCACTGTAACTCACTATCCCTTATCAATCTTTCCCCACTCCTCTTAACCTTACTCTCCACAGCCTCTGGTAACCGCCACTATACCCTTGTGTTGTTCCTGGTGTTAGAAAAAAAGGGTTTTCAGTGTTTCCTTCAATCAGCATGATGTTGGCTATTGTGGGTTTGTAATATATAGCCTTTATTGTGTTGACACATATTTCTTATAGTATATAATATTTCTGGGGTTTTTTTAAATTTTATTTATGTGTTCTAATCAGTTATACATGATAGCAGAATGCTCTTCGATTCATTATACACAAATGGAGCACAATTTTTGACTTCTCTGATTGTACCCAAAGTAGGGTCACACCATTCATGCAATCATACGTGTACCTAGGGTAATGATGCCCATCTCATGTCACCATCTTTCCTACCCCTATGCGCCCCCTTCCCCCTTCCCCTTTGCCCCATCCAAAGTTTTCCACTCATCCCATGCCCCACCTGATTGGATTGGCATCCACTCATCAAAGAAAACATTCAGCCTTTGGTTTTTTGGGATTGGCTTACTTCGCTTAGCATGATAACACCAACTCCATCCATTACCTGCAAATGCCATGATTTAATTCTCTTTTATTGCTGAGTAACACTCGGTTGTGTAATTTTTGCATTTCTTGATAAAAGGTAACACAGCAGGCTGCTATCCTTTTCTCCTGTTTTGACTTGAACTAGTTTCATTTGTTAACTGTAGAAATAATCCAAAAAGGAAACATACAACATAACAAACAAAATTCATAAAAATTACTCAGGATCACACCACCCAGAGGTAACCACTTGTTAATCTTAGTATTATGGACTACCATATTGAAGGGAAGGACTACTTTCTGTGCATAATCAGAGATCAAGGAAAAAAATACTTGATATTTAGAAGTTAGTTGCAGTTTGAACTATTGCCCTGAGAGAACGAAAAGATTCTCCCTAAGGAAAAAAACTTGGCTTTTTGTTTAGAAAAAGATCTTGATATATTTGGGGGACTGTCCAAAATATAGATCTAGAAGGAGAAGAGGGGAAAAAATTCAGTGACTATGCTCAATTTTTTTAAAAAGTGTAAATTTAGTGGAAACTCTGGTAGGAGAATATTTGGGAACTTTTGGCATTTGAACAAGGAAGAGACTGAGGAAAATATAATGTCAGTTGACCCAGAAGAGGACCTTTGAGAGGATAGTGGGCTTGGCTTAGGAACTTTATGCTGTTCCTTTCTCTCCTCTTCTGCTATCTGTACATTTCAGAAACTCCTCCCACTTCACACAATCCTGGTAGAACACTTAATTTCGGTGTCCTAAATGCCCCACCCACCCCATGATAGGTGGACACATGACCAGTATTACCAATCACAATTCCAGGCCCTGAAGCAATGTAGAGGCTCCTAATGTAAGTTAAGGCAATCAAAGTGATCAAAAGACCTTTACCAGAATTTTCCCAATTGATCTGGAGATGATTTCCCAATTGATCTTACATGGAAAGTTCTGAGGATGGACTGGTTGCAGGAATCCATTTTTCAGCCACTCTGTAATGGGAAAGGATGGAGCTAGCAGAGATGGGAGTTAGAGTGATAGAGAGAGACAGAGAGTCCTGCAACTCTGATCATCATTCTCCCCATGGTCTACCTAAGCCTTACTATCTCTATGAACTTGTGAATTCCCTTCATAGTGTATATCTGTGATGCATCATAAAAGGAGTCCTGACTAATGGCAGGATGAAGAAAGGAAGAGAGTAGTACATGGAAAGACGAGTATCAGCCACTAGGATAATTTAGAACCCAGAAGAAGCAGTTCAACAAATCTTGAAAATAATTGGGCAGAGTAGCAGACTTTTCTTAGTCAAAAGGAAATTGAGAAAAAAAATATTTTTGCATATTAAAGGAAAAGATAAATAGAATATTTGCAGACATCCAAGTTATGTTCTGTTTTGAAGTAGATGCAAATGTGTGGTTAGATAAGCTTTTGTTACCTTCTTGGGCACATTTTGCTACTCACTCTCTCAACCCTTGCCTTCCACATATAAATCTTGTCCCACATATTTTACTGTCATTTAAAAACCTCATACCAACTGTTTGAGATGTGTCCCTACACTCAGTGCCAAAGTGACTACCAATAATGATAATAATAAAAATAATTTGAAGGTACATTCTTTTCCCATGATGAAACTGCTGAAAGGTATCACTCAATAGTCAGGCAAGGACGTAGGACACCTGCCACTGCTTATGTTGGCAAAGCAGGAGTATGAAATAATGAGATTTGCGTGTGTGTTCTTTTTATGTAGGTAGGCTGGTGCTGTGCTGTTGTGCCCTTTATACACAAGTATAAGAATGGAAGCCAAGGTTCCTAGAGTCCTTTTCCTACACCTTCACTTTCACCTGCACTATTCCAGTTGTACTATTACAAACCCTCATGAGGAATGTGTTCCTGTTAACAAATATCAATGTGGCTTCTTATAAGAGTTTTCTCCCTAAACTTAGAAAAACATAAGAAATGTTGGTTTGAATCTCAACTTAGGTAACTCATCCAATTACTTAAATACAGTGATGAGCTGACTCAGAGTTTGTATGAATCATCCTGAGAATTCCAGATTAGCAATGCAGAAGGATTTTCTTTCTTCTTCTTCCCACTCCTGTTTTTAAAAGCTTTCTAAATGGGAATTTGGCATCATCTGGGAGTGAAGAATGCAAATTTCTGGAGATGTTAACCCTAAGAATAAGAATCCTCAGGGGCATAAGAACTACCAACCCAAAGCACAGAATATGGTCAGGATACAGAACGTGGGTAGATTTATAAGAATGCACATGTATATTTGCATGGCCATGGGGGACAGCTGAGACAGAGTTTTGTTTGTCCCCTTAGCCCTCTCCCCTTCTTGAGTTTCGTCTGAGAGATGGTGACCCACCTAAAGACTAAGTTTTTTCACTTTTCTTTGTCATTAGGTTTTTAGCCAGCTTCCAAGATGCCCCCAAGGATCTCTGCCTCCTGGTATTCACAGCTTTGCATAGTTCCTTCCTACCCCACACCAGGCTTAGTCTGTGTCTTGATCCATTTTGTGTTGCTGTACAGAATGCCTGAGATGGAGTAATTTATAAAGAAAAGAAGTTTATTTAGGCTCACGTTTCTGGATACTGGAAAGTCCCAGATTGGGCAGCCACATCTAGAGAAGGCTGCTTTACAACCTGGCGGAAGTCAGAAGGGGCAAGCCAGCGTGTGCAGAAGTGAAACCTGAGGAGTTGACCTGCTTTATAACTGCCTGCTCACACAGCAACCCACGCAGTCCCACCAGAATTACCCCAGTCCCACAAGAAAGTTATTAATCCCTCTTAACAACCTAATCCCCTCTTAAAGACCCCCACCTCCAACACCACCATAATGGCAGTCCAATTTCAACATGAGTTCCAGAGAGGACAAATAATATTCAAACCATGGCAGTCTGTGTGACTAATAAAATACAGCAGAAATTATTGGGTGTCATTTCTGAGATAAGCTCCCAAAAGACATGAAAGACCTCTTCTCTGCCCAGCCCCACCCTGCCTCCCTCTGATATTATTTGCTCTGGTGGAAGCCATGTTGAGCAACCCTATGGAGAGGCCCACACAGCAAGGAACCGAGGCCTCGTGACAACAGCCAGTGAGGAACTGTTTGCCAACAACCATGTGAGCGAGATTGGAAGTACATCCTCTGGCCTGTGTCAGATAACTTCAGCCCCTTAGCCACCCCCACTTCCCTATGCCGATCTCAAAATCGTTTGATATAATAAATGTTTGTTGTTTTAATCTGCTAAGCTTTGGGGCAATGTGTTATGCAGCAGGAGATATCCAAAACTAGATGTGGCCAAGAAAAAGATAGGTGGCATTTGTGCACATGCCCCTGAAAAGATTAAGTGTGCTCTCTCCTCTTTCCTTGCCACATCCTGAGCTAGCATGCAACCATTCTAGGTAGTGATGAGCCATCTGAGATCATGTGGATGACGATGATGCCTAAGGACTGTAGGATAATCACAGAGAAAGAGCCTCGGTCTCAGTTATTAGTCAGGAAATACTAGGTTTATTGGCACTGACCAACAACCTCCATTCTCAGTGTTTTGAAAGTAATGGTGTTATTTCTCACTTCCACGAATTTGCTGAAGCTCTGGGCAATTTCTAGGATAACTGTCCTGTATATCAATACTCCCAGAAATTTCAGTCAAAGAGAAAAAGAGAGAGAGTCTTGCACTGGCAACCAACTACTTCTGTGACACACATTTGCACTCACATTTCATTGGCCAAAGCAAGTTGCATGACCATATCTAACCCCAAGGGGGCAGAGAAGTACAATCCTCCCTTATTTCTGAAGAATGAAGACCTGGAAATACTTTTTTTAGCAGAATTACAATCTACCCAGGAATTCAGCTTCATATTGACCTCAATGCACAAGTCCTGGACTCTTATCTAGGAAATAGCTGGATACAGAAATAAATTTTATCTTAGTTGAGTTACAGTGTTTAGGGGCTTCTTGTTATAGACCCTAGTCTGTATTGTAAGCAATAAAGGCATTTATCTAGCTAAGAATGGGCCTAGGCCTGCCTACCTGCTTAGTGGTCTTAAATTGTTGACAAGGGAAAACAGAGGCACATAAACAGTCTCCACTTGTCCTTTCATGTCCATTCTTCATTCTTTTTCATCCTACCCTGTGGCCAAGGAGGATGCCATTATAGATAGTGTCAGCCAGGATCCCTGGTCCTCCCACTTCTGGTTGGGTTTAGCCAATAAGAAGCACTAGCAGAAGATCATAAGATAAACATAGAGAAATGTCAGCTATTTTTCCCCTGGCTTTGAGCCTATAGAGTTGTGGTTTGACAGTGGCTATGTTCTTCTGCCCAAGGCCACAGTGCAGGCAGGAGGCCATCTCCACAGCCACAGGCCTCTCCACCTTCCAGTAATGTCTCCTTCCATGACCCATCCTAAGCCTAGAAGTGATAACTATCATTAGCCCCAATGCTCCACTGTCCCTTGTTGGTTTCCCTTAATAAGTACCTTTATTAAAGTATCTCCAGTTACCTCTGCCATATATTTTCTGTTGGTTTGCAGACCAATGCCATAGTTCTCACTCAAATGATAGTGATTGGTCAAAACAATGGAAGAACTTGAGAACTGGGCAGAAATGAATGTCTTTTGGATCAACTGTGTAATAATCGGAGCAAACATGTTTTCACACCTAAATCCCAGAGTGCATGAGAAAGGTCTTTTGCTTTTTTGTCACCATGATGTTAGTGAAAAGCCAAGTGATGTCTGAAATATTTGTGACTTTAGGCCAAATCATTCCAGTAAAAAGCTATCTAACCTACTTATTTCAAAATTAAAGGGTTTTTTCCCCAAATATTTCTATTATTCATTTCAAATATCTATCATTGACTTTCCAACCTAATTCATTAGCTGGGGTTTCACTGAACCAGAAGCCAGGAAGCTCTGAATTAGAATATGGAGTTTGCCACGTTTCTGTTTGAACAAGCTTCAGGGAGGTCTCCAAAACTCTCGTAGGCCACAAGGAGTACACACATCTCATGGAACTTGATTTCGGTCCTCAAAGATTTCTGGGATGGAAATCCCTCTATGATTAAACAACAGAGCTAGGAAGAAAATGTGGAAAATCAGGTTCTTCATCCATTTATTAAAATATTTACCTATTCTTAACCAAAAAAAAAAAAAACACAAGAAAAACAAAATAATGTACATTTGTTAGAAAGAACTATTCTATTGAAAGTGTAGTACCGGGTTTCTATTTTCCTGTATAACAAAGGTGTGATTCCAGGTTTGGTTGGTTAGCTCGGCCAGAGCTCCAGTCATCTTTTCTGGGATTTTCCTCGTCCTCCTCATGGTTACAAGATAACTGCTCCAGTTCCAGGCATCATATCCCAAATGACATCATCCAACCACAGGAAGAAAAAGCCCCGCTTTCTCTTTGGGCATCTATTTTATCAGGAGGAAAGGCCTCTTCCCAGAAGCTCCTAGCTGTCTTCCCCTTCCTTCCCATTTGTCTGGAGTGGGCATAAGGCCCAACTCCATGTTGATAACTGGTAAACACAGCCAGCACAGCTGGGTGTGCTGGCACACGCCTGTAATCCCAGCACTCGGGAGGCTAAAGTAGGAGGATCGCAAATTCAAAACCAGCCTCAGCAATTTAGTGAGGCCCTAAGCAACTTAGCAAGACCCTGCCTCAAAATAAAAATGTGGCTCAGTGGTTGAGTGCCCATGGGTTCAATCCCTGAGCCACATTTTTATTTTGAGGCAGGGTCTTGCTAAGTTGCTTAGGGCCTCACTAAATTGCTGAGGCTGGTTTTNACCCCCCCCCCAAAAAAAATAAAAGACAGCCAGCACTTAAAGCAGACTGGCGTATAGCAGAAGCTTATTAAATACCTATTGAATGAACAAAGGGTAAATTGGATCACCATGGTTGGCTTAGACCAACTGCAGCCCATTCCTTGTGCCCATTTTTCTAGAAGACATTGTTGCTGAAGACAATTGGCATTTTCTTATCAAGAGAGAAGAAAGGAATGACTACTTCTGGGCAGTCAGTCAACAGTATATGCCACATTACACTATTTATTCTTAACGCAGGGAACAAGAGTGGCTCAGTAAAAGAGATAATTATCTCCCAATGGCTATATTGTTTAAAAAAAAAAGTTTGGACACTGGGCACAGTGGCACACACCTGTAATCCCAGCAGCTCGGAAGTCTGACACAGGAGGATCTCAAGTTCAAAGCCAGCCTCAGCAACAGCAAGGCGCTAAGTAACTCAGTGAGAATCTGTCTCTAAATAAAATACAAAATAGGGCTGAGGATGTGGCTCAGTGGTCGAGTGCCCCTGAGTTCAATCCCAGTACCAAAAAATAAAATGCAATTTTAAAAAATTTAAAATAAATAGAAAGTTTGGGTGTTTAAAAAAATTGCTCACAGGAGAAAGAGTCACACTAGTAAACAAGTTACCATGTTCTAAAGAGAAATGAACTCCGCCCCCACCCCCACCAGCTTAGAACTCAGTTTCTTTGGATATTCTGCCTGCCCAAGCCCAAATTTGGTTTGTATCTTTCCCTCCTCATATTACAACACTTAGCCGCTGGCTTATGCCTCCCTGTCTCTTCCTTCCCCCCTGCAGGAGAGGTTTGCACGTGTTTACCAAACCCTCTTCCTTTTCTTTCTGTGCCCACAGCTACGTTTCCCACCCCACTTTGCAGGTGAGTGAACTGTGTGAGTGAGGGTGGTCATTGGAATGTGGCTAAAGTGATGTGGGCCACTTCCAGGCCTGGCCATAGAAACTACCCAATCGCCTAAATCCCTTCAAATCGGGAGATGAGGGTTGCCTCTGGTGACTGTCCTCCTTGTCATCAAGGAAGGAGAGGAGGAGAGCTGCATCCCACTTTTTAACCTGAATGACAACAAAGAAGAATTGCAGAGAAGTGAAGGGCAAAACTTTCCCTTGATTTTTGTGAGTTTAAAAGGAATGGGGATGTAGCTCAGTGGTAAAAGTGTTACCCAGCATGCTCAAGGCCCTGGGTTAGATCCATAGTAGCTGGACACTCAACAAAATGTTTAAAACTTCTGAAAAAAAAAAAAAAAAGTAATGTCAATCAACAAGGTGCTAAAATGTCTTTGCCATTACCTCAGCACACATTATGTGCAAGCACCACTGCATCTCTACACAGGGTTTCTAAATAGATGTTTGCTGAGATATCAAATAAAAATAACCTGAGGGGGCCGGGGTTGTGCCCCCCCAAAAAAAGACAGCCAGCACTTAAAGTGGTAGAGCGCTTGCCTAGCATGTGTGAGATACTGGGTTTGATCCACAGCACCACATTAAAAATTAAAACATTAAAAAATTAACCAATAAAATAAAGGTATTGTGTCCATCCAAAAAAACGAAAAAAAAAAAAAATACCTGGGATCTGTCTTTAAAATTGCATGTTCCTAGCTTCTTCTCAGCAAAAGAAACAATCAGTGAGATGAATAGAGAGCCTACAGAATGGGAGCAAATCTTTACTACAAGCACATCAGATAGAGCACTAATCTCTAGGATATATAAAGAACTCAAAAACCTTAACACCAAAAAACAAAACAAAAAAAAAAAAACACCAAACAACCCAATCAATAAATGAGCCAAGGAACTGAATAGACACTTCTCAGAAGAGATTATACAATCAATCAACAAACCCATGAGAAAATGTTCAACATCTCTAGCAATTAGAGAAATGCAAATCAAAACTACTCTAAGATTTCATCTCACTCCAGTCAGAATGGCAGCTATTAAGAATACAAACAAAAATAAGTGTTGGCGTGGATATGGGGGAAAAGGCACGCTCATACATTGCTGGTGGAACTGCAAATTGGTGCAGCCAATCTGGAAAGCAGTATAGATATTCCTTGGAAAACTTGGGATGGAACCACCATTTGACCCAGCTATCCCACTCCTCAGTTTATACCCAAGGACTTAAAAACAACATACTACAGGGACACAGCCACATCAACATTTATAGCAGCACAATTCACAATAGCTAGACTGTGGAACAACCTAGATGCCCTTCAGTAGATGAATGGATAGGGAAACTTTGGTATATATACATAATGGAACAATACTCAGCATTAAAAGAGAAGAAAATCATGGCATTTGCAGGTAAATGGATGGAGTTGGAGAATATAATGCTAAGTGAAATAAGCCAATCCCCAAAAACCAAAAGGCCAAAAGTTTTCTTTGATATGAGGATGCTGACTCATAATGGCAATTTGGGGGGGGGGGCACCGGAGGAATGGAGAAACTTTATATAGGGCAAAGAGGAGGGAGGGGAAGGGAAGGGGCAAGGGGGCAGGGATGATGGTGGAATGAATTAGGTACATTACCCTAGGTACATGTATGAAGATACGAATGGTGTGAAAATACTTTGTGTACAATCAGTGACTTGAAAAATTGGGCTTTATATGTGTAATAGGAAATGAATTGCATTCTGCCATCATGTGTAACAAATAAGAATTAAAAAAAGAAAAAGTGCATGTTCCTGCACCAGACACAGTAGCGCACATCCACAATCCCAGTGACTAAGGAGACTGAAGCAGGAAGATCTCAAGTTCAAGGCCAGCCTCAGTAACTTAGGCCCTAAGCAACTTAGTGAGAGCCTATCTCAAAATACAAAATTTAAAAGGCTGAGGATATAGCTCAGTGTTAGAGCACTTCTGGATTCAATCCCAGTATTAGAAAAATACAAAACCTTCAATATTTGGGGTTTTTTTCCATTAACAGGAGAATGGATAAACATGACATATTTATACCATGAAATACCTACCACACAGAAATAAGAAAAAAAAAGTCATAACAATATAGAAAGACCTCAAAAACATGCCATCCACAAGTTAAAAAAAATGCTTTAGGAGTCCATTCATATGAAGTTTAAGAAAAAGGCAAGACAATTCTGTCGTGATATAAGTAAGAGTGGAAACTACTTCTAGACAAGAGGAGAGGTCCAGGAACCTGGACTATAAGAGGATTTTCTGGGAAGATGGAAATGTTCTAAACCTTCCACAGGTGCATATGTGTAATAAATCAGTGAGCAGTACACACAATAAGATTTGTTTATTTTACTTTAATTCTAGGCAGGTGGCTAGACTCACGGCTATCCAAAGACAGACCCACATGCCGGTCCTTCCCCACCCCTCCTTCTCTGGGTTTCCTCCACTCCACAGGCTCCAACAACTTTTGTCTTCTTATTTGCCAGACGTTTCCTGTAGCCACCGGTCTCTGCTCAGTCTCCTTTCTAGAGTTTTCTTCCACTGTTGTGGCTGTGAGTGCACCAATACTGATGCTCTGTATCCACCCCCTAACCACCAAAGGTAAGTGACCAAGGGGGCCCAGAGTGGGTCACTACTTAGATCCCCACAGGTTTGGCCCTTCTAGACACCAAAGTTGCTATTGTCACTTCTTTCTTTATGGCTCTTTTAAATCTTCCAAGTTCTATTTCTTTCTTCATTGCCATCTTTTTCACCTCAATGCTCGAGCACTGGGGAATGAATGAAAAAAAAAAAAGTTAATAAATGTTGATTACTGGATTCAGTTAGGACCACTGTGGTTTTGGACACCACTCCAGATAGGTTTGCCAAACAGAGTGGCTGTGGTGGCCAAGCAACTTAGTGAGCCACTGGCAAAGAAGGGTGTGGAACACCAGAGGCTAAGACTCCCGGAGGCGAAGATTACAGATAATTAAATAGACGGGATATTACAGTCGGATGATAATTAGCGCAGGCGTGGGTCAATGTTTAGCATGTTTAGCTCCTTGTAACTTAATTCTCTGCTCAAAACTTCACAAACTATAAGTCTAGATTTTTCAGAGCAAGAGTGCCAACACTTTTGGCCAGAATCTGACTTTTGTTCCAGAGTGGAACAAATGCATCTCTGCCCACATTTGAATCACAGCAACCTAATCCCACAAGAGAAAGAAAATGGAAAGCATAAAATATAGCTGAACTACTGAGTCACCCATAAAAGTGAGAGTATGGGTGAACTTGTTGAAATTAAGGAGGCCTCCTGACTCGGGAGCTGTCTGTCCCTGAGGGCAGGCAGCTGTCTTTGCTGGACTGCTGTGTGTGGAAAGAAGAGGGAGCCAGAGGCATCGCTTCTCAAGTGGATCCAACATGCTGAAAGGTCGCAGTCAAGGCCAGTGGTTCCCAATCATGGCTGCACACTGGAATTACATGGGGAACTTTAAAAACCCCTGCAGCCTGGGGGCTGGGGTTGTGGCACAGTGGTGGAGTGCTTGCCTTGCATGTATGGGGCACTGGGTTTGATCCTCAGCACCACATAAAAATAAATAAATAGAATAAAGGTATTGTGTCCATCTAATATATATATATATATTTCCAGAGATTCTGATTTCACTGGTCTAGGGTGTAGCCTGGACCCGGGATTCTTCAAAGCTCCCCTGTGATCTTAAGGTGCAAAGTTGAGAACCACTGTTCTAGATTCTAGAAGTTAGATTCTGCAGGGTACTGAAGGCAACCAAACACTCAAGAAATATTGGTTGTACTGACAATAGTAATTTTAAAATAGAGATATATTTCACACAACATAAATTCACCATTTAAAAGTGTGATTTAGTGGTTTCTCATCTGTTTCTTATATTGCATAATCATCACTACTATCTACTTCCAGAACATTTTCATCACCCTGTTATGGACTGAATATTTTGTCTTCCCAATATTTATATGTTGAAACCCTAACCCTTAGTGTGACAGCATGGAGGTGGTATCTTTGGGAGGTGAGTAGGTCATAAGGGGAGAGCCTCATGCATGCAATTAGTGCCCTTATAAAAAGAGACACAAGGATTCTCTGCTCTACACCATGTGAAGGAATAATGAAGTCCGCCATTTGCAAACCAAGAGGTAGGTCCTCACCAGACACAGGCACTGCTAGCATCTTGGTCTAGGGCTTTCTAAAACAGAGAAACAAGTTAAAATTTATTTATTTAAACCACCAGTCTGTGGTAATTTGTTACATAGCTTAGATTAAAACAACCCCCAAAACAAATCTGTCTCCATTCTCTCTTCCCCTCAGCCTCTGACAACCACCAATTTTACTTTCTATCTTTGTGAATTTGCCTATTCTGGGTATTTCATATAAATGGAATAATACGTTATGTGGTCTCCAGTGAGGCTCAGTATACTTTCAAGGTTCATCCTTGTTTTAGCTGGTATCAATACTTCATTTCTTTGTATGGCTGAAAAGTATTCCAATGTATGATTTGTCACATTGTATCTGTTCATCATTGACGGACATTTGTGTTGTTTCCACTTTGGGGCTGTTCTGAATAAAATGCCTCTGTGAACGCTTGCATACAAAATTTTTTTTAACATAAACTTCAACTCTTGGGTATATATCTAAAATTAACATTGATGGGCCATGTAGTAATTCTATATTTAATTTTCTGAGGAATCATCAAGCTGTTTTGTATGGTGACTACCCCATTTTTTTTAAAGAAAAAGAGTTATGTTTTTTATTAAAAATGGAACTATGTAATATAATTCCAAAAAGTCAGATGATGCTAATAAGATATTTTTGTTTCTTTTTGTTAGAAGAAAGGAGTTTTATGAAAATGTCTCAATTTTTTCTTCCATTCCTCTGTGTCCAAGGCTGAAGGCAGATTATATTTTAGGGTCCGTTACATCTTCTTAACTAAAAGATGTTACTTTTCTTTCAGCCTTGGCCACCTAGAAAACAGTCTTATGTGCTTTATGACTTCATGCACACACAAAAAAAGTTGAAAATGACTATAACACAGCAGCTTCTCATCTTAGGGGGGTGAATAGGGTTCCATCATTGGACTTAAACTGTGTTGTTTGCTTTTGCAATTGTCTCCACTAACTGTAAGCATGCATTCACAGGGTTAGCTGAGGCACAATCTGGTCCTTCCGTGGAAGAATTAAAAAAAAAAAAACTTTAAAAATAGCAAATGTCCCAAGACTCTTGAAAAAGTCAACAACAACTTCCTTTTCCAGGAGAAAAAAATCCCTTCTTTCATCCCAAAATGTGGATTTACACATGTAACAATGTGTATTTGTACATCAATTGTTATTGTTTGTTCAGATGTGAAATCAGTCTTGACATCGTGTCCATATGCTTGTTTGTCACATCACAGGGTTAACTGAAAAACTGGACTTTAGCTTATGTCCAGTAAATCTGTCACAAGATGAACTAGGATTTAGAGACATATTTCACTTTTTAACATCTCTTTCTTTTCAAGTTACAAATATGTGGAATTCATTGCTGCAGTCTCAACTGTGCTTATCATATAGTGACTGAAACTGAAAGACTTTTTTTTTAAAAAAACCCTAAAGTCATCCAAACTTGCCATTAATTTAGTCTTCTTGGAACAAAAGGCAAAGAACTCATAAATACCATTACTTAAGCACCTGTTTCAAATTAAACATCAGCCTTCAGCTTGCAAAATAATTTCTTGATAATTAGGCAAACGATAGCAGAAGACCCATGTGAGTTGCTTTTTTCTTTCTGGAGAAGTCAGCAAATTGGAACAAAAGAAAAGCAATCTTTTCCATTCCAAACCATGGAGGTATGTGTAGAAAGATATCCACTTTTCATTGGGGAGAGTGGCTGGATAAAAGAAGCAGGATGACTCTCTCTGGAAGACAACATAGAAATACCTGCCATGACCTACGTTTAAATTTTGTTTTGACACAAATATAAAAGCATCTAAAAGTCAACAAAATGTTCTTCCTGTATGATAAGGATCCTTCCATGGTCCAGAAGACGCATTCAATCTCCCAGGGCCTGCCTCCCCAAAGACCAGATGGCCAGATGGTCAAGGCCCACCTCACTCCACCACCTTGGCTTCTTCTCACATTTGCCAACCCTGTGGCAAGTCCCATTTCACAAGAATTCCAGTTTTCACACATCTTTTCAAACACTTGTTATTTTCCTTTTTTTTTTTTAATTAAAATCATTCCAACAGGTCTAAAGTGGTAATCATTGTGGTTTGAGTTTGCATTTCTCTAATGACTAATGATATTGAATATCTTTTTGTGTGCTTATTGGCCATTCCTGTATCTTCTTTGAGAAATACCTATTTAAATCTTTTGCTCATTTTTAAATGGGGTTGTCTTTTTATTGAGTTGTAAGTGTTCTTTATATATTCGGGATACTAATCTTTATCATATGTGTGATTTTTCAAATATTTTCTCCCATTCTGCAGGTTGTCATTTTCTTGGTACTATCCTTTGAAGAACAAAAGTCTTTAGTATTGAAGAAGTCCAGTTAGTCTTTTTTTCCTTCTTTGCTTATGTATTTGGTGCCATAGCAAGGTCATAGTAATTGTGATAACAAATAGCATGGTTACTTATCTCTCTTTAGCTGTGGTAGGTAGCATCTAAGATGGCGCCAATGTTCTTTACCTCCAGCTACCCATGCTCTTATGTCATCTCCCTTTGTTTGTGGACTAGACCCAGTGACTCACTTCAAACATATACATTATGTCAAAGTGATGGAAAGTTGCTTCCAAGATTAGGTTACAAAAAGACTATGACTTCTCCCTTGTTCTCTTTTGCTCAATCTCAGACTCATTGGAGGGAGCCTGCTGCTGTGCGTGAGCTGCCCTGTGGACAGGCCCACATGCCAAAGAGCTGAGGGAAGTCTCTGGCTCACAGCCAGCCAGGAGTGACACACCACTGAAGCTGCACCCAGATACCCAGCCCATGGAAACTGAGATCATAAATACTTACGGTTTTAAGCCACTCCATTTTAGGTTAGTTCATTATATGGTAATAGGTAATTCAGGTGACTTCCCACAAAGGCAAAATGAGGGGCAATAGCAAGGTAAACGAAAGCCCCCATCAGTAAAGCACTCTGCCTCTAAAAATTAAGTGACCAGAATGCAGCCATTCTATCCCATGGTGAACCATCCCAGCACAGCCGGTTTTATTTACTGAATGGATTTCCAAGAACAACACAATATATCAATACAACTAATTTTAGAACAGTAGCACCTGTATCCTTTAAACACAACCAAAAAATATAAACCCATTTTCCCCTACTTTTCCCCTTTTACCTTCACCTGATTGCACCACTTTCAAACTGGTATGAATTGAAGAACACAAGCAATTATCTGTCTAAGCAAAATAAAATTAGGAAAACAATGTATTTATCCAAATAATATGTAATCTACGTAAAGTTACCACATGATCCATTCCCAAGGCCCCCCAGATTTCAAATATATTTTCTTATGGTCCAAATGTATCCTGTTTGGGGTTCAGAAAAAGACTTGCCATGTCTTTTCCAAGGTCATTTAGTAAAACACAAGGTCAAGCAGAAACCATCTGCATCTTTTTCTGGTTTAGATACTTTGATTCCATTTCAATTAGGTGTTAAGCAGAGTTTATGGAAGTTTACGGTAACTCAGGTGACCTCCACTGTTTTGGACTAACTTCATATGCTAGCTGCAGAGGCCAGACCAAGCCAAAATGGAGGCACTCAAGGTAAGAGAAGCAGATAAATCTCCAAATAGACCAGCTCCTCCTGAAAACAGGAGACTTTTTCTGAGAACAGTAACCAGCCAGAAGGAGTCCCATCCACCTGAGTCAACCCAGTAAGGAAATTCTCTCTGCTTCAACCCTTAGGAGAAAGGCCAGGGTTTTCTTGCCTTTTTTATTGTTCTATTTACAAAAACCAACTATTCTGTCATGCCCAGCATAAAATAGAATGCTACATTGTAACCAGAAGGAAAGACTTTAATACTTGTTGTGCTCCATTAAAACTCAGGGGTCAGACTGGCCAGGAAAAACAGATTTTATTCAAGAAAGGAAGACAGAGGAGAACTTTTTCTTTCTCACATCTCCATCTTCAGGGATTCAGGGGCAAGGAAATTTTCTATTAGAGGAGAAGAGGCAGAATGTGATGAAAAGTAGGAAACATACATATGTAGATTTAGCTAGGCTGTATTAATTGGAAACAAGTCACAGCCCCTCTGCCTACATCCTCAGTATGAGGAATTTGGAAATTTAAAACAATCTGGATGTGGGGCACTCCTGTATTTGCAGTGATTGGGGAGGCTGACGCAGGAGGATCACAAGTTCAAGGTCGCTTCAGCAACTTAGTGAAGGCCTGTCTCAAAATAAAAAATGAAGAAGGGTTGGGGATATAGCTGTGATAGAACACTTGCTGAGCTTGTGCGAGACTGGATTCCATCCCTAGTACTACCAAAACCAAAACCAACTGAACACACACAACCTCACAAAAAAAAAAAAAATTGAAACTTTTAATTTCAAATGGTATCTATTTCAGTATTGTCCAATTTCTTAAATAACAAATGCAAGCCAATTAGATCCTTAAACTAAATTTGTAATATGTAATTTTGTCTTTTGAGATAGGTTATTGCATTTATAACAACAATTGAAAGCTGTGGGGGTTAATGAGTGAAAACCCCATTAATAGTGGAGACTCTGAAATTAGCTAAATAAGTCACAGACTGTCTCTAAAGCCAAAAAAAGTTCCAAAACAACAGCAGCAACCTAAGGGGCCTTGTGGACGGGCTCCACCAAGTCTAAACCAGGATAATGATCAGGGAACTTGCCTTGCATTGTCCTAGGGGAAGCCACAGCAAGGGCAGACAGAAAGATTACTTTGCTCCAAGGAGCCAAGCAGCTGGCCAGAGGGAAGAAAGAACCTTTGGTATTCCTGCTCCGGCCAGCACCATCATTCCTTTCATCTTCTCTCATAAGGAATCCACTAGGGTGTCCAGTTCTGACAGGAAATACTTATTCCATAAAAGCTCATGAGCATCTGCTCTGGTAATAAGCATAGAAGGGGCCTTTCTTCCTCCACTTGATTCCTTTGCACTCTGTACTCCTTCATGCCTGGAGGAGTGGAGAGCAATGAGAAAAGTCACAGCAAAGCATTAGGAACTTCAAGGTCATTTAGTAAAATTAGCCAAATCTTTTTCAGAGCCCGAGACTTATTTGGGGATATTAAAGTTTGGTAAGATAGACTCCAATTTTACAAATGAAGACTGAGCGCAGTTTCTTCTCAGTACAGTAAACATGGACAGAGTGGCTACCAGGTGGCAGACCAGGGCTGGGCACCAGGTGCAGGGAGGAACAAAGCTCTCCATAGACAGGTTCCCCTCAGCATCTGAACTCAGCATTTTAGTTGAGCTCCCAAAGGCCATGTTTCCTGCCAAGTATAGAAACAATTGCTCACCATGACAGCAGGCACCTTCAGAACTGGACTCAGATTAAGGATCAAGCAGAAATTCAGATAGGTTTGAATAAGGGGCTTGGCCTTCTTTACTAAAAATAATAAAGCCAGGCAGGCACGGTGGTGCATGCCTGTAAGCCCAGCGGCTCAGGAGGCTGAGGCAGGAGGACCAAGAGTTCAAAACCACCCTCAGTAAATTAACAAGGCCTTAAGTAAGTGAGATCCTGTCACTAAATAAAAAAAAAAAAGGGCTGGGGATGTGGCTCAGTGGTTAAAAGGATGCACTTACCAGTACCAAAAAAAAAAAAAAAAAGAGTAAAGCCAAACATGTATAAGCTTACTCTACCCTGGGATGTCCAGCAGAACCTCCGTAGCTGGTTTGCACATTTTGAGATAAGGGCTCATCCCTGAGGGGGTAGAGGAACAAAACTGTCTCTCTAACTGCTCTGTTTTCTCCTCTCAGCAGGCAACAGAAGATAGGCCCCCAAATAGCTTGCCTAAACCCATCTGTGAAGTTAAGATAAAATCATCCCCCTTTTAGACAGGAAATGCCAGAAGGTTTAGAAGAGTTAATGGCCCTAGGGCTACTGGGGGCTGAAGATCACCTTCAGCCTTGGGCAGCAGAGGCAGGAGAGGAGGGTGGGGAGACTGGGTAGCTGGAGCAAAGAAGGACTGTCTTCCAAATCCACATCCAAGTGGTGCCTCCTGGTGGTGAGCCACCAACCTGGGCCCTGGGACTCCAGCCTGCAGGGTGAGCGGAAACCCTGGGGAGCTACATACCAGGATAAACACACAGCCCTGGGCTCCCTGCCCAGTTGAGTGGAGAGTGAATAGGCTCCCCTGGGACGACTCACTAAAAATAATGTGAAGGGTTTACACAATTTCCTTTCCACAGAAGCATGGTCCATCCTAGGCAAATGATAAACTTTGGAATGGGTTTAGGAGACTCTCTTATATCTCATTTCTAAGGAAATACACCCTCAGATGCCACTCTACTGAGAAACAAATCCTGCAAGTTAGCATATACAGCAAAGAGAAGACCTATGTTCAAATGCAGTTGTCCCTTGGGGATCCATGAGGGTCGGTTCCAGAACCCCAGCAGATCCCAGTTGCCCAATGGAGACCATGGCTTTATCTTTTCCCCATCCTACCTTCTTCCACCAAAACTAACCTGTCCTCTTTCTCATTCCTTCAGGGATTATACACTACTCAGTATTATGAAGGCAATCTAAGGAGATCAGAAAACAGCACTTTCACATTTTAAGATGGGCCTTCAGTGTCAGCTCAAGGAGTATCCCGTGTGTGAATCCCGGTTGAGCACCATGGTACTGGGGAGAAGAAGATGCAAAATATCAAAGTTTCTATCCCTTTCTCCTCCCTCCTCATAGTAATGTGATTATTTATATCTACCGTTCTCTTGAATGAATTGAGCTGAAATCTTTCCAGTTGGTGAAAAACTATTTTAAAAATTTCATCCAACCTAGTGAACTGTGTTCAGAGGAATCCAATGTCCCCAAAGGTGAACAAAAATGTAATAGCTGGCAAACCCTGGGAAGGGATTAGGTCTTAGCAGCAGGGATAGGGCCATTGTGACCAACAGGAGGGGTTGGAGCTTTCCTCAAAACTGGCCATAGCTCAAGTCCCTTATATAAAATGGTGTGACATATACACTATGTAGCTCCTCCATATGCTGTAGATCATCTCTAGGGTACTCATAACAACCATAACAACCGCACACTGTAAATAGTTGTTATGCTATATTGTTTAGGGAATAATGACAAGGAAAAAAGTCAGTATGTGTCCAATACAGATGCAACTGTTATAGACCTAAGTCCTTTTCCATCTGTGGTTGATTGAATCTGTAGATGCAGAAGCTATGGATACAAAAGATCAACTGTAGAATAGATGGCCAAATAATATTTTGAAATATGGTTTTTCCCTTTTCTTTCTAGAATGCTCCTTCTATCCTAGCAGGCTCTGGCTCCATTGCTTTGGCAGGGAAATGTAGCAAGGAAGAAAACAGATGTGGTTTGGAAGTAGTTTTGCTTCTCGCTCCAAAAGCTTAAACCCATAGGGAATCCTAGGTTTAGGGCACTGTGGAGGAGATTAAAGGTAGAGAATTTGTGTCAGACTGGAAAAAGTTTTCCTTAGGTGGGAATATAGAGGGGGAAATGAGAGATTGTGAGTTCCAGGAGAGGAAAGGATCCTACCTGGCTTGGCAACCCAGTCAGTACCAAGGAAAGAAACCCCCGGAGAGAAAAGGTCTGTGTCTACACAGGTAGGCTCAAAGACAGCTTTGCCAAAGACTCCCACATCCTAGTTGGGACAGAAAAACAGCAGAGCATACAGAGAGGGATAACGTGCCTCAGCAGCAACCAGTGTGCAGTGAGGCCCAAGGATTTTTCTGTCCTCAGCCCCGCACCCCACTGCTCAGAGTCTTGGCACTTGGGAGGTTCCTGAAATCCCAGAAGAGTGTGAAGCTATTTTTCCCTCAGCTGGATTGGAAAAGGCTCAAGGTCAGAAAGCAAACTGTTATAGAGAATAAAGTACTGTGTATTATAGGCCTGAGTTTGTGCCCATGTTTCATGAAAAAGAAGTTAGTGAATGACATGAGATAAAAGGATGAGAGGAGTCCCTGGGCTGGATTGTGATTGGCTGGTCCCTGGTTGGGGTGTGATTGTGGAGAGCCAGTTTGGATTTGCCTGGATTGGCCAAACTTCCACATCAGGGAGAGACCTCAAGACCTGGTTTTCTGCCTAAGCAGAAGCCACGTGTTCTGATAGCATGAAGCACGTTATTGCTGATTGAGATGCACACGTGCTTCTTATCACTAATCTTGCCGTAATGGTTAAGGCTGAATCAGATAGTCGCCATCTGATGTCATCATTTGTTAAGCACCTTTGTATATGTTTGCTGGTGTGGTGACTTCTATGGTAAGAATTGCTAAGATACAGTGCTTACTTGATAAACAGTCTGAGGAGATTTGGAACTTTTCCTAGGAGAGGTGAAATTGATTCCTCTGAGTACACAGATTTAATGCTCATGATAATCACCAAATGAGAAAGTTTATTTTGGCAATGAGTGAAAGCCCTTTTTATCATCCTCATTTCATTCTGAATCTTTTACACCTTTGAAAATAAGCAATGAGCCTTCATGGAAAATAAACAAGAACTGAAATCATGTTTTAGCCTGACTTGTGTTGGATGATTCAAGATTTCCCCAAGAGTACATCACACAGCAGTCTCCTCTTCCACCAACTTACTTAAAAAAAAAAAAAAATTAACAGATTTTTTTTTTTAGCAGTTTTAAGTTTACAGAAAAATTGAACAAAATATATAGAGTTCCTTTACACTTTCTCATGCCCACCTCCCAGGTCCCTCCATTAACATCTTGCACTGGCGTGATACAATTATTAAACATTTGAGGAGGCAAAATTGATATTTTATTAACTAAAGTCTATAGTTTATGTTAGAGTTCACTCTTGGTGTTTGAACGAATGTATGGCATGTATCCACCACGACAATACCATACAGAGTAAGTTCCACTGCTCTAAAAATCCTCTGAGATCCACTTATTATCCAACTCTGGAAACCACTTCAATGTGCTTTTATTAATCACACAAACCACTAAGAAACTGAGAATCCACTGAATGTAGGCATCATTTACATCAGTTTAAGTTAAGCTTCCATCTTTATCAGTAGGCAAACCTAAGTATTTCCAGAGCTAGGATAATGGCATACTCATTTGCACTCAAATTGTTTTGTTTTGTTGTTGGGTACTGGGGATTGAACCCAGGGGTGCTTAACCACTGAGCCCTTTTCATATTTTATTTAGAGACAGGGTCTTGCTAAGTTGCTAAGTTGCTGAGTCTGGCTTTAAACTTGTGATCCTCCTGCCTCAGCCTGCCAAACTGCTGGGATTACAGGCATACGCCACCGCACCTGGCTACTCTAATTGTTTTCAGTCAACATTACTTCATAGATCTATTTCCATGTCCAAGCAGAGTCCACACACTTACCATTGCTAACCCTGCCACAATGTGTAACCTTAGAATGGCACTTTTCAGGATGAATTGCTCTACAGATATGAGATGTTTATTCAAAGTTCTAGTTCTTAAACATAAATAATTGACATAGAAATACAATTTGATTCTATACTTGCGAACCAAATGTTCACCCAGTCCTACAGAGGGCCATGTATTTTTTTCAAGGAACAAGTTTCTGGAGATCTCTCATAATTCAACACTCATTTTCCCACCAGAATAAATAAAAAACATTCCTGGAGTGTAAGCAATCTCTAACCATAGGAGCACATTTTTTGCTTTAGTGTTACTTTTAATGCTTTAACACTATTTTTAATTTTTTATAGGCTACCTGATAGCATTACATAATATTAATAACTACAGGAGAATATTTTTTGCTTTAATGTTACTTTTAATGCTGTAACACTATCTTTAATTTTTCCATAGGCTGTCTGCTAAATTAATGGTATTATATAATATTAATTTTCCTTATTCATGCTACTTTATAACATCTTTTACTCTGGACTTTTTGGCTTTAATTGCATTTTTCGACCCTAGTTTTAGCAATATCATGTCGCGGTCCTGCCCTAGCGGGGTCCTGGGGGTCCTGAAGGATGAGTGGCATCGGTGCAAAGGATGAGACAGGAGTTGTTCCATTAGAGCAATCTACAGAGAGAGCTCTAATGCAGCTTTCTCTGGGTCATCTTTTATTGTAATTTTTCTCATCATTATGGATTCAGAATACATCAATGATTATATAATTTCCAAATTTTACCAAGATGTGACATTTCCTTAACAATCATTAGGGGTATAGAAAAATGTGACATCAATTTACATTTTTTCAGTATGTGACATTTCCTTATCAATTATTATGGGTACAAAATCGTTAATAAAATGCATCACTAATTTGCATTTTTCACATTTTCCCAAGATGTACTATTTTCTTATTAACAGATGCCAAACTACATAACCAGACTCTAAGTCTCCTAACCTATCATTAACCTTTAAGTTTAAAGTATACCTGTACTTTATTTCCAATCTAATATTCCCATCTAAAGAAGTCCCCTTAAATCTTATACTTAAAATTTCCTAAAGTCTATAAACTATTCTTAAAGCATCTTAAGAACCCGTACAGCTAAAAGCTTAAGAATTCTAAACTTAAGAATCTAAATAAAATAATATTTCTAAAATTATTCTAAAAATATGTCTTATAAAGCCACTTTAATTAATTTCTAAATTTACTCACATAAAACTGGTTGGGCTGCTTTCTCAAAGAGTTTCTTTGTTTCTTAGTCAAGGTACACTATTTCTTATATCTTTGTAATCTCTTTCACTGGAAGGCAAGTTCTGAACATCAGTCCACTTACCGCCAACATTAACTATGCTCATCATAAGTCCCTATGTGAAGTAAAAGAGGATTTATACAAAAGAGGAGCATGTATCTTTATTTGCTAACTTTAACTTTCCTAAGGGTATAACATAACTTTCCCTTAATCAAATAAAACTGCATATGGTGGGCTTTGTGCAATAAACATAATGATTAGGCTTTCTAAGAGACCGGAAATAGGGGCTTGGGTTCTTAGTTGATATAATCAATGTGGTACCTAAAATTCTCATGACCTTTCGGAGAATGACTGTTGTCCATTATCAGTTTTGTCCTCAATGTGCTGAGATAGAAGAGCAGCCTTCTATCTTGTCCTCAATGTGCTGAGGGGTAGTAGAACAGCCTTCAAGGCATGAACTACCTGTTGTATTCTAGCCATCTGAAATTTAATTTGGTTTGACATTAAGCATACTCATGCTTCCTGTCAGGAATGTGAGCATGAAAATGAAAAGTCCCAATTACATAAAAAAGGGTCTCATGGTTTCGGTTTCCCACCAGAGAGGCTTTGCCAGCACTTATCCTCACTGTGACCTTGTCAAGACAGTGGGAGGGGGAGCACCTTCACCAACATCATAACTTGAATGATATAGGATTTGTAAAATCTTTCCATTTGCAAATAGTAAACATTAAAATAGCAATGTCATAAACATTTAAATTAATCACAAAATTTCAGATGTCTTCAAATGTTCCTGGTTCTCCTGACAACGAAAATGAAGACGATTACAGTTTGCCAGCTAAATAGGCTCTCTCGGGCGCTAGGCAGTAATAGGTTTGCAAGTTACTTCCTTATACAGGAAGACAATATTTTTGTATCACATCACTTCAAAGTCACAAAAATCAAATGGCTTAGAACATATTTCCATAGCAGATCGCAGTCTCCAGCTGGCCCCTCTGAATTGCATGTACCTTAAAAACACTAAAAGTTTATTTTGTTCTCATAAGCAGAAATTTAAAATGAAAACTAAAGGTTTTCTTTTTTTTTTTTTTCCAATAAGGAAAACTCCCAAGGAATTGGTCAACAGCAGCTAATTTAAAGAGGTTTCTTCCTATCTATGCAAGAATTAGTGTGATTCTTGGGTCCTGACTTTCCTTGTCTTAGGAAGTTGCTTTGCATAACTTGCTGGCAGGGCTAGGGCCCTGGTCTGCCATTTCCCATGCAGGACTTCCTTAAAACGTCACTGTTGAAGGGCAGCCCAGTGAGAAGCTTTGGAACAGCCACTTTTCACCAACTTCTTATATTCACTCAGGTAAATGTAGGTGCTGAAGAATCCCAGCCAGCTGGCTTTAACTGTGATTCTGCAGTGCCTATTAGTGCTGCCTATGATTTCCTCAGGTCAGGCAATTCTACAACAGCCATTCCATGGATAACAAAGCTGCAATACTCATGTTTTGTTTTACTGCCTCGATTTTTTTTTTATTGAATTGTAGGATTTCCTTATATATTTTGAAAATTATTCCCTTATTGTGTATATGGTTTGAAAAATCAGTCATTCCCCAGTGTCTCTGGGTTCTGCATCCACAGATTCAAACAAATACAGACAGAAAAATATTTGGGGAAAAACTTGAGTCTATAGTGAACATGTTTAGATTTTTCTTATCATCATTATTCTCTAAGTAATATAGTATAACAACTATTTTCATATTATTTACATTGTTTTAGGTATTAAAAGTAATCTAAAAATTATTTAAAGTATATGAAAGGATATGCACAGATTATATGTAAATACTACACCATTTTACATAAGGGACCTGAGTATCTGTGTATATACATACAATGTAACATTACTCAAAAAAGAAGGAAATCCTGCCATATATAACAACATAGATAAATATTGAGGACCTTATGGTAAGGGAAATGAACCAGGCACAAAGTGATAAATACTGCATGATTCCACTTATATGAAGTACCTTCACATAATCAAATTCATAGAACCAAAGAATGGAATCGTGGTTGCTAGGAGAAAATTGGGTGTACTAAAGCTTCAGTCACTCAAGATTGAGGCACTCTGGAGATCTGCTGAATCACACTGTACATAATGCAGTTAGCCACCGTATTTAATGCATTCACAAATTTGTTAAGAGGGTAGGTCTTTTGTTCAGTGTTCTTTCTGTAATTAAAATTAAATTTTTAAAAAGGATTCTGTAGATTAGCATAGAGAGATGAGCAAAGAAAAATAGCTACCTTCCACTGAGCATCTGAGTTGACTGATGAAGACAGATCTTGACAAAGAAAGAACTCCCACATCTCAGAGCATTCAGCAGAGTCTGAAGATGGATTTCATGTGCTTCTTTTATGAAAAGTCCTCACATCCATCTACAAGCCCTGGTTCCTGACTATTTCTCTGACTTTAGGGTCTCTCTCTCTCTCTCCCTCTCTCTTTGGTCCAGAGGAAAGGAGGAAGAGAACACAGGCATTTTGTTCATATTAAAGGAACAAATTTTAAAAGCCAGAAAAACATCCTACTTCTTATAATGACCTAACTGGCAAACCTGCACTGGTTCTCAGATCTTTTGTTACCGAAAGTGTCAGGGTCCACACTCAGAGAACAACACATGAGGGGCTGAAATGTGTCTCCATAAAGTCCATATGCACAAGTCCTAACCTCCATACTTCAGAATGAGACTGTACTTAGATATGGAGCCTTTTGAAAGGAAATTAAGGTAAAATAGGGTCAGTAGGATGGACCCTAATCCAACCTGACCTATGTTCATATAAGAAGAGGTTAGGACACAGACTCCTGTCCGGAGGGAGGACCAGGTAAGAACACAACTTGCCAAGAACAAACTTCAGAAGAAAACAACCTTGACCTCAGATTTGAAGCCCCCAGATCCTAGAAGTAATAAATGCCTGTTTTTTAAGCCCCCCAGTCGTGGTACTTTGACAGCCCCAGGAAACTAAACCACAGCCCCAGCCTCACCTGAGAGGTCCTTAGAGATGCTCATTCTCAAGCCCCAACTTGGACCTCCTGAATCAGAACCTCTGAGACAAGTCCCCAGAGTCTCTCAGTGATTTTTGCATGGCTGATGTTTGAACAGCACTGATCTAGAACAGGAGCTCTCGTTCATGTGCACATCAGACTTGGCTTTGGGAACCAAGCAGCACCTGAGCCTCATCTTTAAATTTTGACTCAATTGGTCAAGGGTTGCATGGTTACGGTTGCCAGAATAAATCTAGCAGTGGTATTTTTGTTTTCTAAAGTCCCCTATTATTCCTAAGATGCAGGCAGGTTGAGATCCCCTGGTCTAGAGCCTGCTGGCATGGTGTAGAAGCCTCAGCAATGACAACTGACTGCAGACACTTTGGGGGAAACCAAAGCAATGTACTATTTCCCTGGCTTAAGGATCTTCTGAGAAGGTGTGTGATTTCAAGGAATAGACTTCTTCTCTAGAGATAATGAAGCATCCTTTCCTCTGCCTGCAGATCAACGGCTCCCTCCTGTGGCTGGGGAAGCACCTTAATAAATCAGAGCAGCCTGACTCCCTGGGGAGAAAAAGGCAGAAGTTCTGAATCTGGTGCTTCTGTCCCTGTCTTGCATGGAATGGAGCATGTGCAGGGCCCCCTCACGATGATGTATAGCGTGTGGTACTGTGTCTCCCAAGGGCTTCGTAAGACATAAAATTATAAGCATTTACTTAGGGTTTTTATAAACAACTGCATGCTGGGGTGTACATGTTGTAAAGATTTAGTGCCTTTTCTGCCTGTGTTTGCATTTTCAAGAGAGATAAGTCTTAGGTGATGGCAAAATAATTCTGGAGGTGGAATTTTATGCATTAGCAAAGTGGCAAAGGAGGTGGGTTTGGACAGGAAAAATACTACTGGTGGTAATAGTCATTGAGTATTTACTGTGTACCATGTAGTTCCCTGAACATTTCATCCCTTGTTTCATTTTATTTTCACAATGTTGGAGGTAAGTTCAGAGGACTCGAATCTAAACCATCAACACCCCCATAGTTGTCTGTCTACATGAACATGACTTTTTCCACAGCCTTCAGTAATATGGCTCTAGGAAACTCTAGCCCAGGAAGATGAAGTTGCAAACAATTTATGATTATTATGCTGAAAGTATTTTCCCAGACTCATCAATTCTCCAAGGCTTCTTTGGAAAACTTTCCCTTGCAAGGTTTATCAGTTCCCTGCCCAATCTGAATCAAGCTTTCCCACTGAAAGACCTGCCTGAGGCCAGACCCCAACACCTAATAAGTAACCCACACTGCCTCCCTCTACTAGATGCTGCTTAGCTTAGTCACCTATAATCAGCTTTGCTCTGACCCTAGCTATCTGATGGTGCTTTGTGGAGCCAGGATTGACATGTGCTATTCTTGCCTCCATTTTACAGGTAAGGAAATTGAGGTCGAGAGAGCTTGAAGACACAGCTACAGAACACCTACAAGACCTCCCTGTGATATTTCAAAGTCATGTGATACAGTCCCTTGTTTCTCTACAAATGGTCACCAGTGTGGGAATAATCCCAGAGAAGCCGGAACCTAGGCTTCCTAACTCAGGTCACCTTTTGTTGTTGTTGTTGTTCTGGGGATTGAACCCAGGCCTAGCACTTGATAGGCAGGTACTGAGTTTGGTACATCCCTAGCCTTTTCTATTTTATTTTGAAATAGGGTTTCATTGAGTTGCTGAGGTTGGCCTGGAACTTGCAATCCTCTAGCCTCAGCCTCCCACATGGCTGGGATTACACGCAGTGCCATCTGTCCCACCTAGGCCACGTGTTGAGTTTGCAGAAGCCAGGAAGGTGGTACTTTCAATCTATCCAAGCCACAAGGCACTCCTGATGGCTTAGATCATTACACAGAAAGCATTGTGTCACGTGGGGTCTGTGACTGCTTTCCTCTGATGTCCACCTGCCTGAGTTCCAGCCCCCTGGCCTTTTCTATAGTGCTGCCCACCCACAGCCACTGTGTCTGTGGCATCCAGGGTGACTCACCCCACCTCACACAGAAGGCCAACTGCTTCTTTCTACTCTCCATTGCCTAAATCCTGGCCTGATGCCTGCCTTGCCTTGCAGTCCTGCCCAGGATGCGCAGCAGCCTGAAAGTTCTAGAAGGTTCTGCCTTGGCAATGGGGAGTGGGCAGGCGGATGCATGCTGCTGGGGCTTAGCAATGTTCTCTCACCTGGGAAGCCCTCCTATATGGAAAAGGAAGATCATCACAAACTATGAAAGAACATGTGTCTTCAGGCTCCCTCTCCCTGCTGCCTGTGCTGTGCCTGCTGGCAAGGGTGGCCACAGGCCAGGACCTCCTCACCCAGGCCCTTAGGAAACAAAGCCTCAGGGGGAAGAGGGGAGTCAGAGAAGGAGGGAGGCCTGGCCCGGACACACTGTTCTCAATCCCCTAGGGCTCTTATTAGTTCGTCTGCTGCTGTGAGCTGGTTCATGCAAGCTGATGGGGGTCTCCTAAATGAAGAAGTGTCTACCTTTTAGCAGACCACAGTCGAGGGCGTGCTCAGAAGCCTCTGAAAAATCAGCCAGCTGTTGAAGATCTGCTTCCCTTGTTCTCCTCTGCCCAAGGCTGGCCTTCAGTTGTTCTTCCACCGGGTTAGGACCTGTTTCAGGTACCTATTGTAGTCCCCCGTTACTTGCGGTTTCATTCCCCACAGTTTCAGTTATCTGCGGTCAACAGCGGCCTGACAATATTGAATGGAAAATTCCAGCAAGTTTCAAATTGTGTGTTGTTCTGGGTACCACAGTGAGGTCTCACACTGCCTGCTTCTCTTGCCTGGAGCATGAATCATCCTGTAACAGGGGTTCACTTGATGCTTTGACTTACCCCTTGTGGCTTTGAACCTTACATGTTTTTTTCCCCCCAATCTTTTCCCTAAACTTCTCCTCCCTGATCTTCCTGATCTCCCCTCCCTAATCTCATTCCCTCTGAATCACCTCTATGAAAGCCTCCTGTTCCAGCGAATGGGCAGAATCACAGCCTTTGGGACAGGAATGCCCTGTGCTTATCCTACTAGCAAAGCAATAATCCTTCTTTCTCCTTTTTCTCAGAACTGAGTCTTGGATAATGGATTGGCATTGGGGACAAGGACGGAGGAGCATTCTTTTGGTAGCAATCCCTTTGTTCAGGGTATCTGAGTCCTATATGCTACCTGTAGGTCACTCAGTAGCCATCTCAGTTATCAGACTGGCTGCACTGTCGCAACATCTCTGTTTCAAGTTACCTTTATTTTTCACTTCATAATGGTTCTAAGGCACAAGAGAGGTGATGCTGGCAATTTGGACATGCCCAAGAGAGGCTCTAAAGTGCTTCCTTAAAGCAAAAGAGTAAAAGTTTTCAACTTAATAAGAAAATTGCATGCAAGCCTCCCTGAGGCACAAGGTCATGTTAATAAGCCTCTATTTTCTTCTTGTTAATGTCTTTTGTTACAGGGTCCTTGACCAGCTGCCATTTGAGCTAAAGCAACAGCCTCAAGGTCTCTCACCTTCCTCCTCCCTCTCCCAAACACAGGGAGGGGCTTTCTCAGAAGTTCCCTTATCTAAAGGAAGTTCCTCCAGAAGAAACATAAACCCTTTGTCTGTCAAAACCCTTCTCCCTGTAACCTCATCCAAGGGGAAAGATTAACTGGAAGGAAAGACTAGAGTGAGTGCCGCCCTCAAAGCCCCGGCCAACGGGGACCCAGCTCAATATTCTTCAGGCCTATTCATCTCCCCTAAGAATCAGTCACACACACACCCCTTGCTTCTCTCCTGCAAAGATCATATAAGCTTCTACGCCTCACTAGCTTATTGACACTGTGTCTTGTGACGTCCCCCTACATGTAACACACTTGTGCGACTCTTCTATTAATCTGTTGTCAGCTTCTTTCTGAAGCCTCTCCTACCAAACTTCAAAGGGCAGAAGTTCCCTACCCCTGACACAAGTGAGAACCTATGAGAGTTAAAGAAAAAAGTATTTTTCTTTCCTTTATAAAACTAACCCCAAACTGTAAAGCAACAACCCTTTTTTTCTGGGTGATTCTGCGGGTTAGCCGGGCGGTGCTGCAGGTCCTCACTGGCTCTCAGGCACATGCATCTGCAGAGGGTTAGCTGGAGACATGTGGAGGGCAGGTCCTCACTCCAGCAGGTCTTTTGAGGAGTCTGGGTTTCTTCTCAGAGGGAAAGAATAGAAGTTGCCAGGCTTATTGTGGCCTGGGCTTAGAAGCCACACAATCTCGATTCTGCCATATTCTCTTACTCTAATTTGGTGGAAGGACAAAAATTTTCTAACAGTTGTAGTTGTTGGTTAGTTTGGACTCCTGTAACAACGCACAGATTAAAGAGAACACAAACACAAGTTTCTTATGAGTTATCTCAAAAAAGTGTCCTTGGGCTGAGGCTGTAGTTCACTGGTAGAGTGCTTGGCTAGCATGTGTGAGGCCCTGGGTTTGAGTCTCAGCACCACATATAACTAAGTAAAATAAAGGCCCATTAACAACTAAAAAATTTTTTTAAAAAAAGTGTCCTTAGGTGGGCTGGGGATATAGCTTGCCTCGCATGCACAAAGCCATGGGTTCAATCCCCAGCACCCCCCCACACACACACACACACACACGTGTCCTTAAATTCAGACTTGAGCTGGCACGGTGGCACATGCCTATAATCCGCCAGTGGCTCAGGAGGTTGAGTCAGGAGGATCGCAAATTCAAAGCTAGACTCAGCAACACTAAGATGCTAAACAACTCAGTGAGACCCTGTCTCTAAATGAAACATTTAAAAGGGTTGGTGATGTGGCATGGTGGTTAAGCACCCCTGAGTTCAAACCCTGGTTAAAAAAAAAAATCATACTTGATTACCATCATCCCACTGAAACAAAGAAAGATGGGTGTGAGGGACTCCGATTATGAGGAGATGACCAGGAAAAGCATAGTAAGGATTTTTCAATTTGTAAGCCATGGCTTTTATTTTCTTTGTATGACCTGCTCTATATCTTATGGCCAGCTGCCACAGAATTAGTTAAAGCACTAACCCTCCCTGCACACTCTCTCCTCCCAGGTCACAGGCAAGGCCCCAATTAAAACAGAGTTGTAAAAATGTAAAACAAACTGAGGAATCACACACACTGAACTTCAAATGGCCAACCTCAAAATCATCGCATTTGCTTAGGTTCACAGGCCTAAGTTTGTTACAGGGGTTCACTTGATGCTTTGACTATATCCCTTATGGTTTGAAACTTAAATTTTTTTTTCTTTTTCCCAACCTTCTCCTTCCTGATCTTCTCCTCCCTGATCATCTTTTCCCTAACCTTTTCCCTGATCTTCTTTTCCCTAACTTTTTCCCTGATCTTTTCTAATCTTCTTTTCCCTAAACTTCTCCTCCCTGATCTTCTTTTCCCTGATTTTCTTCTTCTTGATCTCTCCTCCCTAATCTCATTTTCTCTGAATCACCTCTATAAAAGCCCCATTCCTGCAGATGGACAGAATCACAGCCTTTAGGACAGGAGTTCCCTGTGTTTATCCTTTGCTAACAAAGCAATAAACCTTCTTTTTTCCATTTTCTCAAAACCATATCCTTTTTATTGGATTGGCATTGGGGACAAGGACCAAGCTTTTGGTAATAGGTTAACAAGGTGGCCTCAGGACTGAGTTAAAATGCCAGTTCTAGAACTGACCATTTATCAACACTGATGAACCTCCTTGGTGCCCAATCTCTGAGATCAAACAATCTCACAAAAAGATGATATATATATGCCTATAATTCCAGCAACTCAGAGGCTGAGGGAGGAGGCCCGCAAATTTGAGGCCAGCATCAGCAATTTAGCAAGATCCTACCTCAAAACTAGATAAAAATTGAGGCAGTCCTGGGAGTATACTCAATGGTAGAGCACCCCTAGCTAGGTTCAATCTCGAGTATCCCCCACCTAAAAACAAAACTACATGCTCAGAAGTAGCTCTGCAAGGCAAGCTTTACTTTTGCAGAAGGTTGTGTACTGAACTCAGTCTGGCAAACAAGCACACGTGGTTGGACAGTCTGCCTGGTTTTTATCCCTAATGCAGAACTGCCTCTTGTTCTGACAGGAGAAACTTGGGATTACAATCTATGTGACTGGTTAATTTAAAATAGGATTGGCTTATTTCACTTAGCGTGGTATCCTCCAACTTCATCCATTTACTGGCAAATGCCATAATTTCATTCTTCTTTAAAGCTTAGTAATAATATTCCATTGAATATATGTATCATATTTTCTTTATCCATTCATCTATTTATGGACACCTAGGTTGGGGTTCCATAGTTTAGCTATTGTGAAGTGAGCCACTATAAACATTTTTTGTGGCTGCAGTCACTGTAGTATGCTGATTTTAAGTCCTTTGGGTATAAACCAAGGAGTGGGATAGCTGGGTCAAACGGTGGTTCCAATTCACACTGAGGGGGGCGGGGCACTAGGGAAGAATAGAATTACTTTAGATTAGGTAGAGGAGAGTGAAAGGAGGGGAGGAGAGGAGATATGGGAGATAGGAAGGATAGTAGAATGAAACAGACATTATTACCTTATGTACATGTATGACTGCATGGCCAATGTGATTCTACAATATGTACAATCAGAAAAATGAGGAATTATACTCCATCTATGTATCATATTATCAAAGTGCATAAATGCATTCTACTTTCATGTATAACTAATTAAAACAAATTTTTAAATTTAAAAAAATAGAAAAGGGAAAAGGGAAAGGTTATAGTTGCATTGGATACATGTTCGGGAGCTTAAAAAAAGTGGCTACATTTTAACCATATGACTTGGTAACATCTCCATAATACATCCTGGAATCTAGGTTATAGTAAACATGTTTATGTATTACATTACAGGTTTAACTCTGACAGAAAAAAAAGCAGTGACATTGCACTAAGCATTCATCATCCAGCTTCTTGGCTTGTTCCTGATAAGAATTTTTCTTCTCCTTCCACTTGTCTCATGAATTGTCCACACTTTTGAATGGCAGCAGAGAACTGAACTCTTCTCAGTTATGGTGAAAGGGAGACATACTACAAATAGAGAATCCCTTTACAGATGTGAATTTCCATTTCAAAAGGATAACTTTCATGGTTTTCAGAGTTTCTCCTCTATCTGTATTCTCAAAATAATCAGCTCAGAACAAGCCTTATTAAATATGGTGGTGACATTTCGGTCTTCCACTGTGCAAGTCCAGGCCAGCGAGGAGGGGGAAGTAGACTCCAACCCAATCTCAAACTGGGGATTGAATTTAGGGATGTTCTACCACTGATCTATATCCCCAGCCTTTTTAGTTTTTCTTTAGAGACAGGTCTCCCTAAGTTGTTGAGGCTGGACTTAAAGTTGCAATCCTCCTATCTCAGGCTCTCCAGTGGCTGGGATTACAGGTGTGTACCACTGGGCTGCTAGCCTCCTTCTCCTCTTGATAAGAAGACTGTGGTTTTGTTCATACTATAGCTAGCACCACTGTTGCTGAAAATTCAGTCCTTTGTCCCCAATGCAAACCCATAACAAGGACATGGTTTTGAGAAAAGGGAACAATTTTTATTTAATTCATGCTTTATTATATACATCTCCTCATATAATCTTTATGCTACTGTGGTAGAAACTCACTTTATACATAAACTGAGGCACAGAGAATAGGAAATTTGTTGAAGATCACACACCTGGTAAATAACCTGTGGGAGATACAAACCCAGATCGTTCTGATCCCCCAAAAAGTTCAAAACTGCAAAGAGCATAAAGATATAACTCATCTAGTAGTAAAATAGGTTTTCAAGTAAAGTTTCTATTAGTCAGCTTTTTGTCTCTGTGACCAAAATATCAGACAAGAACAACTTTGAGGAGAAGTTTATTTGGGGCTCATGGTTTCAGAAGTTTACTCCATGGTGGGACTGACTCCCACCATGGCCTAAGGCAGGCAGATCATGGCGGAAGGCCATAGTGGAGGAAAGCCACTCACTTTATATAAGTCAGGAAGTACAGAGTAAGTGGCAGGAGCCAGGAAGAAAATACATAATTCCCAAGGCATTTCCCCAGTGACCCACCTCCTCCAGCCATACCCCACACCTGCCTAAATTTACCTCCCAGTTAATCAATTCAAATTATTAATCCATCATATGGATTAATCCATTAATTAGGTTACAACTCTCATAATCTAATATTTCACTTCCTGCATTAATACAGGAGGTTTTGGGGGACACCTCATATCCAAATCATAATAATTCCTTTTGACACAATTCTAGGTTTGTCCCATTAAAAGCTAGTTTAATTTATAAAATATGAAGTGTGAAGAGAAGAAAGTAAATAAAATAAAAACTATGAACTGATACAATTAGAGACTTTTTCGTGTCTGCCACTAAAAGCCGTATCTTGCTTTCTCTGCTATTTGTGGTAATCTACTCTGATCAAGAGTGAAGGAATAGGGCTGGGGTTGTGGCTCAGGGGAGGCGTGCTTGCCTAGCATGCATGGGGCACTGGGTTTGATTCTCAGCACCACATACAAATAAATAAATAAAGGTCCATCAACAACTAAAAAATATTTTTTAAAAAAAAGAGTGAAGGAATAGATTGGTGGTGGAGATGGGGTCATTTAAGGTAACCCATTTCCTAAGTATCAAGCTACAGATTATGAGAAGCATTTCAATTTTTAAAATATTTTTATTGTTTCTTTTTAGTTATATGTAACAGTAGAATCCATTTTGACATAATTATAGAAGCATGGGTTATATCTTATTCTAATTCAGACCCCAATACCTCTTCTTCCCCTTCTTTTTCACCTCCCTGTGCTCCCTTCACTCTATTGATCTTCCTGCCATAGTTACCTTTTTTAAAATTCATTTCTTGTGGATGTACATGATGTTGAGATTCACTGTGGTATATTCATAAATAGGAAAGTTGTGAGAGATTCCTTCCACTGTTCTTCCTTTTTCCCATCCCCACTCCCTTCTCTTCATTTCCCTTTGTCTAGTCCACTGAACTTCTACCCCACCACCCTTTATTGTGGGTTAGCTTTCACATATCGAGAAAATATTTGACCTTGAGTCTTTCAACTTAGTGTGATAGTCTCTAGCTCTATCCATTTACCAGCAAATGTCATAAAGTCCTTCTTCTTTATGGGCTATTATTCCATTGTGTTTATTTACCACATTTTCTTTATCCATTCATTTGTTGAAGGGCACCTAGGTTGGCTCCCTGGCTTAGCTATTGTGAATTCGGTGGCTATGAATATTGATATGGCTGCGTTGCTGTAGTAAAGCATTTCAAGTTATCTGAAAGGGCCTCATGTATTAGTGTTTTTTCTAGGTAATGAGGGAAGGTTGGCAAAGTAACATAAAGAATGATGTCAGTTGGGGCTGGGAATGTGGCTCAGTGGCAGAGTGCTTGCCTAGCATGTGTGAGGCACTGGGTTTGATTCTCAGCACTGCCTATAAATAAATGGATAAAATAAACATCCATCAACATCTTAAAAAAAAAAAAAGAACAATATCAATTCCCAGGACTTACCAGAGAAGGGACTAAGGCAGGATTGGCTACCAGGAACATGGAACTTGCCAGGAAGAAAACAAAGCCCTCTAAGGAAGTGTCTGGGATCGGCCACAGCAGTGAACAGTCATAATGCTCATGACAAAGTAGTAAGGATAGCAAGGCAGGCTGTCAGTCTCTTTTTATTACGTACTGAAGTCCCAAAAACCTTCTAAAGAAGAGATTACAGGCATTAGCAGCAATTGCTATTTCATGCTTACAGTGCTGTTCCCTGGAGGTCTCGTATTTGAGGGGCAGTTGGACAAGTCGTAAGTGGACAGTACCAGAGTAGAGAACCAAGTCCTCTAATACATGTGACAGATACGTAACTAGTGTCTACAGCGGTGACTCTCTATGTTTAGCGAACAACAGGTTCTGCCAACTCCTGGATCCTTGAAGAACATTGTGCTTTCAAAGCAGCCGGCTTGACTTTAAAGGCATTAGGATCGTAGAAGAGAATATGCATAGGAGCCCTGAAATGGGAGGAAAAGAAATCAGCCTGAAGAACTAGAGTTTCCCAAGCACCCACTATGTGTTAATCACTAGGACATCATCTCATTGAGATTTTCATGACCTCCACTTGCAGACAAGAAAAGGAAGGCTCAAAGAGGTTGTAAGAATGATCAATGGCCAAATCCAGATTTGCACATCTGTCAGATTCCAAAGACTTTGCTCTTTCCACAGAAAGTGAATTCTGGAAAATTTTTCAATAATTAGCAATGTTAAAATAAGCCAGACAGTCTCCTATAGTCATCTAGCAGTCTAGAAAAATATGTAATTCTTTTGTGGGTATGCTGGGGATCAAACCACAAGTGTTCTTTCTACCTTGAGCATCTCTAAGCAAATATATTTTTTCTTACACAAATTACAACAGTGCTCTGTTTCACAACTCATTTCAATGAACAATATACTTTGGATAAATATTTCATCTACATACTTACAGAGCTATCTTCTAAATCTAAGGTTCGGTGCCTAGTCCACTACCCTACTGGAATCTTTATATTTATTAGAATAAGACCATATATTTGTTACAATAAATGTAACTAGTGAGCTGGATGTGGTGGCACTGTAATCCCAGCCGCTCAGAAGGCTAAGGCAGGAGGATCTCAGGTTCAAAGCCAGCCTCAGCAAGTTAGTGAGGCCCTAAGTAACTCAGCAAGACCCTGTCAGTACATAAAAAAATATAAAAAAAGGGCTGGGGATGTAGCTCAGTTGTTAAGCAACCCTGGGTTCAATCCCTGGTACTAAAACGAACAAACAAAAAAAAAGTAACTAGTGAGATGTTATTGCAATTTTTAAAAATTTTGACAACTCTTTTCATTAACCTTATTAGATCAACCTTCTCCCGGTCCCCAGACACCCAACCTATCCTAGTCCACATTAGCCTTAAATGGGCATACCTTGAACTTGGATTAGCTAGTTCCTGAATTCTAGCAGATATCTGAGAATGGGTAGCAGCATGAGACACTGGCCACTGGGCATCACGGGCAGGTAGGTAATCTTGATGGACAGGCTTGAATTTAGCTAGATCTAGCGTTCGGGAGCTAGGTATGGCGAACATGGCTGCTGGGGATACCTGTAGGGGAAACAAAGAGACACAAAAATACATCCCAGCTTTCACCATATCTCCCTATCTCGACCGCTGGCTCCTGTCCCTCTCCTGGATTGCTGCACAGACTCCTGACAGGCGTCCTACTTCCATCCTGGCCTGTGCGATCCAGCCTCCCCATGAGAGTTACCAGGGAATGAACAAGTAGATAGTGTGTTCCCTGAGACAGATCGAGTTCTAAGTGATTTGCCCATGTCACTCTCACTTCATCACTATGACAACCCCATGAGGTAAGCACTTTTTATTTTAATTTATTTATTTATTTGTACTGGGGATTGAACTCAGGGGCACTTGACCCCTGAGCCACATCCCCCGCCCTGTTCTGTATTTTATTTAGAGACAGGGTCTCACTGAGTTGCTTAGTACCTTGCTTTTGCTGAGGCTGGCTTAGAACTTAAGATCCTCCTGTCTCAGCCTCCCAAGCCCCTGGGATTATGGGCATGTGCCACCGCACCAGGTGAGGTAAGCCCTTTCTAAAGCCCAATCAGAACCTGGCACTCCAGGCTTGAAACCCTTCCTGTAGCTGCCCATTTTGCTAACATAGCTTCTTCCTGTGCCTAAGAGGCCCTATAGGATTGGGCTACCTGCCACTCCTCTGATCTTATCTGTTCCCTTCCCCACTGGGTCACTATGACCCTGGTCACAGGAGGCCCCTCTGGTCCAGCTTCTTCTGCTCATGACCTTTATAGCTGCTAATTCTGCTTGAAAACCTCTTTCCGCAGTCTTGGCTTGACTGCCTCTTCCTCTTCCAAGTGTCTGGACTCAAACATCAAGTCCTCACAGGGGGCTTGCTGACCAGCCAAAATAAACCAGCCTCTCCAATGAAGCGCCTCTGTGGTTCCCGTCTACTCTCCTGGCTAGCACTTATCCACACCGGAACCAGCTTGTATAGTACTGTTTATTGCCTGCTTCTCCCCAACAGAATAGAAGCCCCTGGAGGGGATGCGCTTGTTGGGCAATAACTAGAACAGGCTCTGGCTTGTAATTGGTGCTGATAATATGTCAACCGACAGTCCCCCTTTGATCTTCTGCTGGATTGCCTTTCTATTATGTGGCCTTATCGGTAAAATAAGAATGACATGTAGCTACCGTTCTCTCTGTTAAGTGTTCATCCTAAACTTCTCAGCAACCCTGAAAGTATTCTGAGTTGCATGAGGCCAGTTAGTTCTGGATTCTAACAGTATGATTTTTCACAGCAGTATCCCCCCTGTTTTAAAAACTTGTTGTAAAACAAAAAACTCAAACAATTCTAGCAATAAAGGAAAGATATCTATCATTCCCATTTCCTTACAAAAAAAATAGCATTAAGTCATATTCCTGCAAATTCAAGACACTCTCCCAAGAGTTTTTGGTTCCCAGAATGGTTTTCCTTGTTAAATCCTGAGGTTTCCAGAGAGAGGGTAGACCTGGTCCTACCTCTTTCGGCAACATGATATATAATAAAAACCCAGCTGAGATAGGGCACCAAGTTGGCACTGCAATTAAAGAAGGGAAATGTCAAGGAGGAAGAAGAGGGAAGCCATGGGTGCGCCAGGCTCCAGGCTGAGCACTTGCCTTCGGTGCTACTATGTCACAGCTGACTTCTAAGTAGGAGGTCAAACACCTGCCATTCCCTTGCTCACCTGCTCCACCCAACTCCAAGTTCACCCCAGATTGAGGGCTTGGGCATGTGCTCTTCCCTACATTGGAACATTCTTCCCCCAGATCTTCACTCAACTGACCCCTTCTCCCTCCTCAGGGTTGGCCCGAACTTTTATTCCTTAGAGTGGCATCACCAACTACCACATGCCAAGTAAATTATTCCCCCCACCACCACCACAGTCACTCACTTCCTATTTCATTTTCTCCATAGCATTTATCACTACCTGGCATTGTCTTATCTTTTTACTTATTTATTGCCCCCCCCCCCATTAGCTGCATTTGTTCCCTGGGAAGAGTACTTGGCGCACAGTACACCTTCGAATACTGAATGACCAAGGCTCAGGAAGGCTGCCTCGACATCATAAAGCTAGCATCGGTGAGGTGGGAATTTGAACCCAGCTCCTGCTGACTCCAAAGCCATGCTCTTTGCCCTCAACTCCTCTGCCTCCCTCTATATCATGTCGCTAGGTTTTCCTTCCTGCCACAGAACACTCTTCCAAGATTCTTTCTTTCAATGATTTTGGGCTATGTCCTGTAGGGGGAGGAGGGAACACCTTAGGAGCAACCAGAAAGAGAGCAGAAGGATGGCAAGACAGGCAGTGGTGGCTTACAGGTCGGATGGGCATTTCGCTTCTTTGTCTCTCATAGCACAGACCATCTAACTTGATCTTTGGGTGGGCAAGGTCTATAGTTCTCGGAGTTGCAATAGCACCCAGGGTAGAAACTGAAATCTTAGTTTCAACCTAGAGGAAAAAAATAAAACAGTACCTATAAGTATTCAATAACAAACACCATCTAGTTCCAAGATTAAAGAGTATTATCTGATCTCTGGTCCAGGCTTCCCAATAACCAGCAGAAATGATGAGAATCTTATAATAACCCCTGGTCACATCTGGAAGGATCAATTTCTCAAACTATATAGATTCCAAACCAACTTTTTAGGAACTTACCTGTTAGACTACAGAGATAGAGGACATAGCAAACAATGTTACATATCGACTCAGAAATAAATGATAGCATTGATTTGTAGACTGATAAACTCAGGGAAAATTCAACCCTAACACAGAAGAATGCTTTACCAGATAGATTCTGCTTTGTTCTTGATGATTTTTGCCCTTTGGAAACTGGGACTCATATTATCACTGTGCCAAAGGGAATTTAAGTGGCTGTCTTCTAATTGGGATAAATAACAACAACAACAAAAAAAATAGCCAACAGAATAATGAAGCCAATAAGAATAATGGAGAACTATATACCTGCATTGGACCCCCCCCCAAATCATTCCTCATTTTCTTGATTATGAAAATTAGATCAAATTACATGGTCCTCTATTTAAATTACTTGTATTTAAGTAACTTCTTATATAAGATTTTGAAAGGGAATATAATCAACAACTGGAAATAAAATGAGTCTTCAACCATGGGTAGAAAAATATGATATACATAAAGTATTTTCTGAATTCTTTCTTGTGTTATTTAAATGATGATGATGATGACACTGACACTGACAGTTTCACATGTAATTAGTTTATTTCTATCCTGGAGTATCAATTTTTATTTCTATTTCACTAATGGAGTAACCAAGGTACTTGAGATTCAGTAGTTGAAGTTTACATAGTTAGTAAGCGGCAGGTCTGGAATTCTAACCAAAGGTCTTGCATGTTGGTACAACACCATGAAGGACTGATTAAACATTTAAGCATTTCCTATGAATAAAGCTTTTGTCTCCTATCAGGCTCTGGCAAATTGAAGAAGTATATGGCAACCATTGCCTTCAATTAAGCCTTCCAATCAAAAAGGAAATAAAACAATCAATCATTAATCCAATTCATTAACAAATATTTCTTAATCAAGTATATTATGTAATGCATAATAAATAATAGTAAAATACAGTTTTTTTCCTTAATGTAATTTTCACCTTATAAAGAACCATAGACCTATAGGCAAATAATTAAGATTATTTGGTGCTCAAAAGAGAAGGGAAAAAAATCAAAAGATATCAGATGAAAGGTGGGAAAAAATCAGGAAGGATGCTCTTTTTTTTGGCAGAGGTGGGTATCAGGGATTGAACTCAGGGGCACTCAACCACTGAGCCACATCCCCAGCCCTATTTTGTATTTTATTTAGAGACAGGGTCTCACTGAGTTGCTTAGCGCCTCACTTTTGCTGAGGCTGGCTTTGAACTTGCCATCCTCCTGCCTCAGCCTCTGGGATTACAGGCATGTGCCACCACCCAGCAAGGACTTTTTTTCAGGGATAAAGAGTCATTGGATTGGACCTTGAAGGAAGGATCAGATTTTGACAAATGGAGGAGGAAACATGAGGGAAATGAAGGAAGGGGGTCTGAGAACATTGGTGGTTGAGAATGGGGCAGGCTATGCAGGGAGATCAGGCTTGTAGATACACTTGAAACCAGGTGAGGAGGGTGGGAGGGCATCTTCACAACCAGGGAAGAACCAAGGAGCCTTCACTAGAGAAGAAACAAGATCAGAGCTGGAGACTACCCTGCAGCAATGAATGAGAAAGACACGCAGGGCCACAGGAAGCAGGGAGGCAAGGAACGATAGGGGCTCAAAGAAGAGAACCAAACACCTTTTCCCATTCTGAAATGGTGTTGGGGTGGGTACTGGGGGTTTAGTCCAGGGGCACTGTACCATTGAGCTATATCCTCAGCCCCCACCCCTTTTTTTCTCAAGACAGGGTTTTGCTAAGTTGCTTAGGCTGGCCTCCTGCTTTCAATCCTCCTGCCTCAGTCTTCCAAGTCACTGGGATGATAGCTGTATGCCCAACAAAAGTGCTTAAGCATAAAACATAACACAAAATTTCCCATGAAACACCATGTAGGTTAAGAAATCAAACATTGACCCAGGTACGGCGGTGTGCACACTTGTGATCCTGGTGACTCAGGAGGCTGAGGTAGGAGGACTGCAAGTTTGAAGCCAGTCTCAGCCACAACCAGCTCTTAAAATAGTTTTTGAAGTTACAATAATTTAAACAAAACGATACCTGCATAATAATAGATCAATGTAACTAGAAATATAAGCGAATTACAGTGGCTTTCAACTTTTCTTTTAACCTAGTAATATCCTATGCTTGTATAATTTTGTCAAAATGAAATTCCACTGTCATGTATAACTAAGAAAAACCAATAAAATAAAACTCTTTTAAAAAGTAAATGAGAGCTTCCAAATATGAAAACAGTTTTTAAAAATTATTCCATCTAAAACGAACAAGAGGGGCATGGGTTTTGCTTGGTTGAAAAGCCCTTCCCTAGCAGGAGGCCCTGGGTTCAATTCCCAGCACTGACAATAAATGAATAACAATAATAAACACATTACATGTTGATAAACAGACACTTATGACATAACTCTTTTTCAAAATAAAAAACAGTGAGCAGAATCATGTTTTGCATTTTTGCAAATACCTTTAATATCTGCCTGAAGAAGATGCTTTTTATTTTGTTTGTTTTTCAGTACTGGGGGATTGAACCCAGGTCTTCGTGCTGGTTAGGCAAGCACTCTACCACTAGCTACATCCCCTGCCCTTTTAAGACAGGGTCTTGCTAAGTTGCCCAGGTTGGCCTTGAACTTGCTGGGAACACAAGTGCATGCTACCATACCCAGCCATACAGCCCTTTTAATAGCCAGATCTTTTATTATTTGGTAAAATTTCTGGTTTGAAAAACACTAAAAGCAACGATGTATAGAAGTCCCCACATTAACAAAGTAAACGGCGGACAAAAATCGTAGTTGTCCCCTCAATAGATCTGGAAAAACATTTGGGGAAATTCAATTCTAATGTTTTTAACATTAGAATTTAAAGAAGGAAAACAAAAAACTCTTTGGGAAAACTCAGAGTAGAAGAGAATTTGTCCAACTTAACAAAGGGAATCGACAAAACCTGAAGCTAGCATCATGTTTTATGGTAAATATTGAACACTTCTTCACTAAGATGAGGAACAAGGTAAGAATTCCCACACTCACCAGTCTGTGTCCCATGAACTAGACTCCTAGCCAATACAAAAGGCAAGAAAAATTATTAAAAGTCCCTTGGATTAGAAAAAAATTATTCACAGATAATATGATTTTATACATATATAGAGAGAAAATCCAAAGGAATCTATAAAAAAAATAGATTATGAGAATTTAACAAGGTCATAAAGTCAACATACTATCAATAAACAATTGGAAAATTAAATCAAAGAAATCAAAGATACCACTTACGGATATCATCAAAAACATAAAATACTAAGACAGATAGGGTGGTGTGTACCTATAGTCAGAGCTACTTGGGCTGCTGAGGCAGGAGGAAGACTTGGGTACACAAACTGGAGCCCAACCAGGGCAACACGGTGATACCCCATAATAATAAAACAAACAAAAAACCTCAATTAAAACAAACAAAAAACCCCATAGAAGAAGAGGGAAAAAATAACAAAAGATGTGTAAGAACTCTACATTGAGAACTACAAAACATAATTGAAAGAATTAAAGATGCTCTAAATAAATAGGGAAGATATAAAATGTTTATGGATTAGAATACTTACTATTACTACGATGTAAATCTTTTTAGATTATTTTACATATTCAATGCAATCTTACTCAAAATTCCCACCAAACGTTTATTTGTATCTATTTTTGTTTTATTATTTATTTATTTATTTATTTTTGGTACTAGAGATTTAACCCAGGGGTACTTTACCACTGAGCTACATCCCCAGCCCTTTTTGGGTTTTTTTTGTTTTTTTTGTTTTGTTTTGTTTTTTGTTTTTGAGACAGGGTCTCACTAAGCTGCTGAGGGCCTCACTAAGTTGCTAAGAATGGTCTCAAAATTGGGATCCTCCTGCCTCAGGCTCCTGAGTTGTTGAAATTATAGGTGTGAGACACAGTGAAGAGCTACAAAGCACTTTTATAGAAACTAACAAGGTGATTGCAAAGTTTATGTGAAAATGAATAAGACCTAGAAAGCCAAAAATACATTGATAAAAGAGAACAAAGGGGAGGACTTATAGTACCTTATTTTCAAAACTATTTTAAAACTACAATAATCAAGAGAGTAAGGCATTGGTGTAAGGAAAACAATAAGCAATTAGGACAGATTCGGGAGTCCAGAAATAGGTTCAAAGTAATTCAATTAGAAAAAGAAATTCATCCTATTGTAGTTGAAAAACTGAATATCCATATGGGAGGCGCCTTAACCTGAACTTCACATATGCCAGAAAAAAGTAATTCCAAGTGGATCATATACATAAAAACACAAAAGTAAAAATAATAAGGCTTCTATAGGAAAACATAGAGCACCTTCATGAGCTTACAGTGAACGAATACTTCTTAGCCAGGACACCATTAACTGTAAAAGTAAAGATCGACAAATTTAACTTTATCAAATTTGGAAACATTTTTTATAATCAAATGATACCTTTAATAAAATTAATAGGTTTAGCTGTAAACAGAGAGAAGATATTTACAAAATCATAACCCTGAGGAAAAGACACATATTCAAAAATAAATAAAATTTGAAAACATCAATAAAGAGGAAACACTACAACCTAATTTTTTTAAGTTTAATAAGACAGACAACTCCTTTCAAACACAAATTATTGCGAGGTGGAAAAATCCTGAAGAATGTAAAAACCCCAAACCAAACCAAACAAAAATACAACTACACTCAAGGACAGAAGAAGCTACAAATGCCAAGAAGCACATGGCAAATGCTGAACATGCATATTTGACCTGGAAATGCAATTTAAAATCACTATGAGACACGACTATCTCGCTTTAAAATGTCTAAAACTTCTAAGAAGGGACAATGGCAAATGCTGGCAAATCTGAAGCATCTGGACCCCTCATACATAGATGGAAATGAAGGGCTGTGGCTCAGCTGTGGAGTGCTTGCCTAGCATGCATTAGGCCCTGAGTTTGATTCCCAGAGGAGGGAAGAAAAAGAACAAAAATGATACATTCACCTGCAAAATAAGAGTTTCTTATAAAGCTAAATCTACACTTACCCTATGACTCAACAATTCTACTGCTATGTATTTACCCTAAATAAATAAAACCATGTTCAAAACTGTATTCTTTTTTTCTTTTCTTTTTGGATCAGGGATTGAATTTAGGGGCACTTGACCACTGAGCCACACCCCCAGTCCTATTTTGTATTTTATTCAGAGTCAGGGTCTCACTGAGTTGCTTAGCACCTCGCCATTGCTGAGGCTGGCTTTGAACTCACGATCCTCCTGCCTCAGCCTCCCAGGCCACTGGGATTACAGGCATGCGCCATCACGCCCAGCACAACTGTATTTATAATAGCCCATTTGGAAATATCCCAAATGTCCATCAAAGGAATGAAAAAAAATTATAATGTAGTTTTACAATGGAATAATCCTTAATAAAAAGGAACACAATGTATTGATACACTCAATAGTATGCATGAACCTCAAAAACACTGTGTTGATTGAGCAAAAAAAGCCAGATACTAAAGAGTATATATTGTATGATTTCATTTAAATCAAGTTCAAGAGCAGCCAAAGCTAGTCTGTGCTGATAGGAATCTGAATGGTAGTTGCCTTTAGGGAAAGGGTTAGATTAGGAATTGACTGGAAATAGAAAGAAACTTTCTGGAACTGTGGATATGTTTTGTATCTTGATTGGAGTAGTTATTGAATAGACATATGCATTTGTTAAGAGCTTATTAAACTACACACTTAAGATGTGTGTTTTATATAAATTAAAATTCAATAATTTTAAATTATAAGTGAGGAGAAAGTATTTGTACCATATATAACAGATGAAGATAATTATCCCTAATATGTAAAGAACTTTATAAATCAATGAAAAAATATAGGCCAGTAGAAAAATAATTAAAATCATGAAGTGATGAGTTTTTCAGAAAAAAAATATGCATGGTAAATAGTTCATTAACTATTTGACTTTGTTATTATCAGAGAAATTTAAAGATATACTGTTTTACTACCAATTAACATTTTGCAAAAGAAGTAGTATTTCATATTGGTTGGTGCAAAGGAAAGGCAGCCAAAGAATGCAAGCAAATATGCAAATCAAAGTTACTTTTGGGGACCATGTTTTGGAATCTTACACACATCGCCTCAAAATGTTCATGCACTTTCTCAACCCAGCGATTTTAGTTCTAGAATTTTTATTCTAGGAAAACAGAGACTGAGGAAGATGGGTGGGGGAGGGGGTATGAGTACAATGACCTTATGAATCAGGACAGCAAGTGAGACAGAGCCAAGCAGGAGAGCCAGAGTTCAAGTGCTTTGTACTCAAAGGTATCTAGGTATCTGCCAGATAGAAAATAAGAGTCTGAAGAGTCCAAAGTCTCTCAAAAGTTAAAGATGTTTAAAATCCAAAACAGGTCGATGTGTCTGGGTAGGAGCTGCAGACATTGGTTAAATAGAGAATCACTGATACGGGCTAAGTGAGCCATGAGAGTGATCCACTTTTAAGTTGGATTTGATTTGGCTGGGTGGGTTTTTGTTGGTTTTGCAGTACCGGGATTGAGCACAAGGTGAGTCTCGACCATTGAGCTCAGTCCATTTTTAAGTTGTGCGGGCTCCAAAAACTGTACTATAAAAAGGGAATTCAATAGGACTAGCCATTGACAGAGAACGACTTCCTGTAGTTCATCCTTCCAAGGTCTCTGGTGGCAAGTAACCTCAGGCACCTGTGAGAGTACCTTGACTTCCTTTATGAGCATGTCTTATTATTATTAAACTTGAGGAAGAGTAATGATTAACTATTAAAAAAAAAAACCTTAAGAGGATCAAATCATTAACTTAACATTTTGTTAAGAATAAGTATGTGCAAGAGATGATGAAACTTGAACCTAGATCATAGATAGGGTGGATATAGTATATCGTACCAATGTTAAATTTCCTGATTTTGATAATACTATTATTCTGTGGTTAGATAATACAATGTCCTTGTTTTTAGGAAATTAACATTGAAATATTTAGGGAAACTTGGATATAACATTTATAAAGACCAGCTGTAGCTTGTCTCAAAAATAATTCAAGGGAAAATTATTCACACACACTTGCATACAATACACATGGAAGAGGGAGAATGATAAAGGAAAGGGAATGAAATGTGAATTTTTACAAATTTTCAATAAGTTTAAAATTATTACAATGAAACTATATGTATATTAGAATAAAAAGTATATTCATGTTAAAGAGAGTGAAAAATTTACAATGGCCATTAGAAATGTATAACTGATTAATCAAATTAGAATTATGACATTAAATTAAAATCTTAGCTTTCTGTCCATTCTTACAATATTTAAAAAAAAAAAAAACCTTTAGTTCCCCCATGTTTATAAACTTAACATGTTAAATTTTAAAGTAATGTTTTAGTATTTCAGAAGATTTTGTTTGCTAGTGTAGATGGGTGAAGTAAAGTACCTGAACATAAATCAAATGTAATATATTGATAAATGTAGTTTAAATTGTTTGAAGGTATTTTATTAACTAGGTTTGTTAATACAACCAAACATGGTTTGGGACTCTTAAAATTAATTATTAAAACTGCTTGAATTATAAATATAATAAAACCTGTAAGCAAAACTTGAAAGTCTAAGAAATTTTGACTTTTTTAATATTTATTTTTTAGTTGTAGTTGGGCATAATATCTTTATTTTATTTACTTATTTTTATGTAGTGCTGGGGATCGAACCCAGGGCCTCACACGTAGGTGCTAAGCAAGTGCTCTGCCACTGAGCCACAACCCCAGCCCCGAAATTTTGATTTTTAAATTTGAAATTTTAAACATGAGACTATTAACTCGTAATCTGCTCAAGGATACCAAAATACTCACATCATTGGGTGTGGCAGGGTTTTTTAAGCACCTATAAATTCTTTCATACTTCTCTCATTGGGAGGTAGGGTTCGCATGCCCGCCCCCTTGAATCCAACCAGACCACACTTACCTGCATCAATCAACAGAGTATAATTGTGGTGACTTGTGACTTCCAAAGGCAAGTCACCAGAAGCTATGTAGCTGCCTCCTATTCTCTAGGAATGCTCATCCTCAGGGCACTCCATTTTAGGATACTCCCCAGAGCATGGCTGCCAAGCTGACAGAGGTCTTTGCCCACATGGAGAGGGCTTGGGAAGGTGTACACATTACCAACTGAGTCTAGCCTCAAGTCATTTCCAGCTAGACGTCACACATAGGTGCTGTTATAGATTTTTTTTTTTTTGAATGTTGAATGTCCGTGCCTCTCCAAAATTCATATGTTGAAGCCCTAGTGTGTTGAAATTTAGCAGGGGGGTCTTTGGAAAGTAATTAGGGTAAGATGAGGTCATGAGCAGGGAACTCCCCATAATGGGATTAGTGTTCTTATTAAAAAGAGAGAGAGAGACCAGAGTGCTCTCTATCCCTCTACCTCCATACCCCTCCACCCCCAGCCACACACCCCAATTTTCAAAGTGGTCATGTGAGCACACAGCAGGATGACAGCCATCTGCAAGCTAGAACAGAATCTGCTGGCATTTTGGGCTTCCCGACCCCCAGAACTGTGAGAAATAAATATTTTCTGTTTAAGTACCCAGGCTGGGGTATTAGGTTGTAGCACCTCAAACTGACGAAAACACGAAGGAGCCTCCAGATGATGCCAGCCCCTTACTACTTCAGACACCTAAGCTTTCCAGCTGAGACCTCACACATCTTAGAGCTTGGACAAACATTACTTATTTTCCTGTCAGAATTTCTGACTCATAAAATCCTTGAGCATAATAAAATTATTGCTGTTTTACGCCACTAAGTTTAGGGTGTTTTGGTATGAAGCAACCACCAGGTCAGGTTATTACCAAAGGAAAGATTCTCTATATGGGTTCAAGATTATCTAGAAATTGTTTTCTGAGCTGATTAGATTTAAAGGCATTAATGAGCTCATTATTTATTATAAACAATAACTATAATAATAATAATAATAACAACAGCCCACTACTACCAGCGGTCTTTAAAATAAAAATCCCACTGGCAGCTCATGGCATGCAGTAGCAAAATAGAAAGACAGGCTTTGGGTGATCAACATTGCTATCAAAGGACACTGTAGTGATATCAAGAAGTACAATGGGGTTGGCTGACTGTTTGTAAGTGCACTTGAGAACTGGAGAAAAGAAACCATCCACACAAGTCTTTGAATTCCTAACTGAAAGTTCTGATAAGGGAACAGAAAGCCTCTGTCTTCCATAAAAAAATAAAAATCCTTTTATTCTATTGTCAGAGGGCTGAAAATTCTGAAAAGCAAAATCTAATTCTGTGCGTGGGTGAGTTAAAATGAAAGTATTGCACAGACCTTTATGTTAAAGTTGGGGCAATGATTGGGAGGGACTAGAACCTTGAAAATTGAAACGGGGACATATGGGTGGTTCCCAAAGAAGCTGGAGACTTTAAGCCCCTAAATGCGCTAAAGCTTCCTTACTAGAATCAGCCCTTCCACCCCTGAAGAGGTTAGACTTCCCTGGCTCAGACATCTCCCAGGGAGCCACAGACCTGTCTCTACTACCTTTCTTTGCTTCTATATCAATTACCAGGACCAAATCCCAGATGCCATCCAGGCCTTCCATAGACTTTTTCCCCCCACATTGCTTAATGCTTAATCTGTATAAGAAACCATTTATTCTATATCACTCATGGTTCTGCTTCTCTAATCCACTCCTGACCAATTCGTTGAGCATAGGAGAGTTAGTCAGAAAAGTCCATTTCATGAGAGGAGAAGTACAAAGGAAGAAAAAAAAATAGGCACCTAGACATAAGAGAGTACCATGTTGTAAAGTCAATTAAGAACTGGTTCTTTCACATGGGTCACTTACTTCTTTTGGAGGAACATAGTTAGGATCTATGCCTTTGGCAATTGACAGTCGTAAAATCCGGGGAGAAGGATCAGGTATTTGAAAAGAACTTCTTACTACATTATCATTGGTGGACCTATATGCAAATGGAAATATAAAATGTCATATCTATTGAATATGGGGACAATAATTGAATTTGTCATTGCTATAATCAACTTCCAGTCAATGATACATACTGTTTCCATCTTAGGAACACCTTTTCCCATAATCATAGTGCTCTTTCAGATTAGTGTTTCTCAAAATTTCTTTACTATAATCCACAATAAGTAGTATATTTTATCTTGTGATATAGTATGTACATGTGGATTTGTGTATATAAAACAAAATCTGAATCTCTGGTATGATATTAAATAGAAATGGTGAAAACTCACAATCTTGTATTGTTCTGATCTTAGGGAGAAAGTATTTCACCATCAATTGTATTTGTTGAGGCGTTTTTACATATGTCCTTTATCAAATTAAGTATATTCCCTTCTATTCCTAGTTTATTGAGCATTTTTATTATGAAAGTGTGTTAAATGTTGTCAAATGCTTCTTCTTGGTGTACTGAGATGATCATGTAGATTTTTTTTCTTCTACCAATTCAGTGTATTACATTTATTTTATTGATTTTATCATTTTGAACCCAACGTATTATTCTTACATTTCTGGGATAAAACAATCTTAAGAAGCACAATTTTTTTATACCTTTATTTTATTTATTTACTTACTTATTTATTTATTTTTATGTGGTAAAAAAACCCAGGGCCTTGCATGTGCTAGGCGAGCACTCTACCACTGAGCACAACCCCAGCCCAAGAAGTACAATATTTTTATATATTATTGGATTTGATTTTTTAATATTTTAATGTGAATTGTTGCATGAACATTTGGATTTGATTTGCAGTTTTGGTTTTGTGGTTTTGGTGTGGATCTCTGCATATATATTCACAAGAGATATTATGTTTAAAATATATAATGGGGACTGGGGCTGGGACTCAGCAGTAGAATGCTTGCCTAGCATGTTAGACACTGGGTTCAATCCTCAGCACCACATAAAAATTAATAAAATAAAGGTATAGTGTTCATCTACAATTAAAAAATATATACTTAAAAATATATAATAGTCTTTTCTGGTTTTGTATGAGGATGATACAAATATAATAGAATGAGTTAGGAAGTGTCTTACTTTTGGGAATGAACTGATGAGTATGTTAATTCTTCTCAAACATGTAATAGAATTCACCAATAATTCATTTGCATGTAATGAAATTACTAGTCCTGGGTGATTCTTTGCAGGGAGGATTTTTGAAAACTATTAATTTGATTTCCTTTACTGTTGATGGGTCTGTTGAGATTTCCTATTTTTTCTTGAGTCGTTTTCAGTAGTTTGTCTTTCTAGGAATATGTCCATTTCATCTAGACTATCTAATTTGTTAGCCTTGTAATTGTTCCTAGTAATCCCTTATAATCTTTTAATTTCTATAACATCAGAAGTAATAACTCCTTGTATATGACCCCTTAGAAAGGTTTCTTATTTTTCCCCCTGATTTTACTAACTTCAGTCTTCTTTTTGTCTTGATTAAACTAGCCAAAGACTTGTCAATGTTGTCAATTCCCAAAGAATCAACTTTTAGGGGGTTGTCATTTTTCTCATTTTCTAATCACTATTTCATTGATTTCCACTCAATCTTTATTATTTCCTTACTTCTTTATGTTTAGAGTAAGTTTGCTTTTCTTTCTAATTTCTTAAGGTGAAGTTATGATTTGAGATCTTTTTATACTTCTTATGAATATACGTACATACAGAGATCCATACCAAAACATCAGCAAACTAAATTCAAATGTACATGCAAGATTGACATCAAAATACTAACAAACCAAATCCATTAAAATATAAAAATACTATGCTTCCTGACCAAGTCTGTTTATCCTCCACCCCTCTTTGTGCTCTTCTAAAATACACTGTATGTCTATCAACACAGGACTATACTATTGTTTTATGCAGCTGCCCTTCAATCATGCAGGAGAATAAAGAATTATAAACAAAAAGTACATTATATTGTCTTTTATATTTAATGAAATTTATTTATTGACACTTCTTATGTAAATTCAAGTTATTATCTAGTGTCTGAAAAGACACTTGAGGGACTCTAATATTTCTTATATAGCAAGTCTTCTGGTAATTAAGTCTCAATTAAGTTTTTATCTTGAAATAACTTCATTTCTCTCTCTCTCTCTCTCTCTCTTTTTTTTTTTTTTTGTGTGTGTATGTGTCGGGATACTGGGGATTGAACTAAAAGCACTCAACCACTGAACCACATCCCAAGTCCTTTTGTATTTTGTTTAGAGACAGGGTCTTAACTGAGTTACTTAGAGCCACGCTAAGTTGCTGAGGCTGACTTTGAACTTGCGATCCCCCTGCCTCAGCCTTCTGACCTTCATTTTCTTTTAAATATATTTTTTAGTTGTAGATAGATCTCAAATCATAACTTTACCTTCTTCCTATTCTTCCTCTTTTAGACACAAAACTTTTGCTTTATTTATTTATTTTTATGCTGTGCTGAGGATCGAACCTGGTACCTCACATGTAGGCAAACGCTCTACCACTGAGCTAAAACCTCACCCCTGTCCTTCACTTTTGAAGGATAGTTTTGCTAGATAGACGATCTTGGCTGGTAGTCTTTTTCTTTCACTGCTCTATGTCACTCACTGCCTTCTAATCACCATGATTTCTGACGAGAATTCATTCATGAACCTTATTGTAGATCCTTTGTATGTGATGAGTGGCTTCTCTCTGGCTGCTTTCAAGACTCTTTTTTTCCTTGCTGTTGAGTTTGCTGATGATGTGGCAAGCTGTGACTCTCTGAGTTTTTCCTCTTTGGAGCTTTTGTTGAATTTCTTGGATGGCCATGTTTTTCATCAAACTTTGTGTGTTTGGGACCATTGCTTTCTTCATATATTCATTCGGACTCTTTATTTCTCTCCTCTCTTTGTAAGATTCTCCTTGTGACTCTGTTGATACACTTGATTGATGGTGTCCCACACATCTCTGTGGGGAGCCAGAAATGAATTGTGGGCTTGTCTGAGCCATCTCTAAGCAGAGGTGTGCCCCTCAGAGAATTCTCAGTGTCATCCCACCAATGCTGCGTTGCCTTGGCAACATCCTGCTCAAAGAGAATTCTGTGATACCCCAGAATTTATTGGCTCAGACAGCCCTAGGTTCACTCAACTCCCAGAGGTACAGAGAGATACCAGAGCCCAAATAGCCTGGAGGCACCAGCAGCCGGAGGAGGAGAATTAGTGTGCAAGTGATGAGTCTCCAATCAGGCCAATTTCCTACAGCCTCTTGCTTCTTGTTTATCTTGAAAAAGTTTTTCTCACAATAAATCTGCCTTTGATGTGTTTCACTACAAATAAACACGCGGGCCCTTTTTCCTTTGTTAGAATCGGACCCATCAGGTCTTTTCTGCCCATCAATCCCCTCCTTTAACTATATTTCTTATGTCTTTTGTCTTTCTTTCTTTCTTTTTTTTTCTTTAACAGTAAGTTTCCTTTCTTTCTTTTTTTTTTAGTTGTAAGTAGACACAATACCTTAATTTTATTTATTTATATGTGGTGCTGAGGATCGAACCCAGGGACTCACGCATGCTAGGCGAGCGTGCTCCCACTGAGATACAACCCCAGCCACATCTTTATTTCTTAATACTATTTTTTCAGCCTTTTATTTCCAGCCAGCCCACACCTCTGCCCAGTTTATTTATTCCCTTCCCATGCAGATAGGGATGAGAAGTCTCTGAGCCTCTGTCCATTTTACTTCATTCTTCTCTGTTGCTCAGAACTGATCATCTCAAATGACCTATTTTCATGTTTGCTGATTCTTTCTTCTGCTTGCTCAAATCTGCTGGTGAGCCTTCTAGTCAATCAGCCCCTCTAGTGCCTCAGAGCCCAAGCTTGTGTAGCGTACATTTTTTTTTTTTTTGTATATCCCTGTATCTCCACTAATCTTTGGATTAGCTACAGTTTCTGCTTTGTTTGCTTTCATACAACAAACTTGAAGGTCAAATAAGAGACTGGTTAGAGAACGATCCCCCCTCCCACTCCAATTTCCATTCCTGGAAAGCTATTCAGAAAGACTTTTCTAAAATTAGCTGACATCTGCTGTAAATTCCTTCTTGTACTGAGATGGATATAAATTAATTTTCCTTCTTCCTCTTCTTCCCATTCTTCCTCTTTCATATGCCATCCTTTTTACACACTTGAACAGAGCTATCCCTGTTTCCTTGGTCTCTTCTCTAAGCTAAACATGTCATTTCTCTTAACTATTTTTCATATAACAGTTTCCAGAAGCCTCAACATCACATTTACCTCCTTCTGAACAAGTCTCAAATGTATTGTCATCTTCTTAAGGCATAACCTTGACACTGGTTACAGAGACCCAGTGTGTCCTAACCACTGCAGCACACGAATGCATTGTTGCCTCCCCATGTCTGCACACCGAACATATTCCACTAATGCAATCTGATGTTGAAGTACCTTTTCCAACAACCATATCACAATCAGCTGGGGAAGGCAGCTCCTAAGATGTCTTTTAAGGAGAAGGCGAAATTCGTCATTCAAAGCAAAAGCAAGTCAGCAAGATGTAAAAGAACATCAAGTTCTGCAAATTGCAGAAGCCTGTGATGTTCATTTGCTGATTTCCCTTTTGGTTTTATTCTGATTTTGTGGCACTGGATGACCAAACCCAGGGCCTCATAAATGCTAGGCAAACACTCTACTCCTGAAAAATTTCCTTTTAATTGACTAACAATGATAAAGTCTAATGTGAATTTTAGCTTCACCACAATTTGAGTCAAATGTAATTATTGACGATAATCTTCAGATTAGCTACAGTTTCTGCAAATATTTGGCTTTTTTTTATCTGATGCTTTGGAAAACAAATGGACTTTTAGCTCATGAAATTGCACACACTCAAAAAACTGCACATATTGAAATTAGAACAAGAGTATTGTGACATTTAACTAGATTGAGTCAGGATTTAGGAAGACTCTCAAGATACCCTACCGACTTAGTAGAGGCTGTCTTTTGAATCTGTTGGGCTGTGCCAGCTTCTGGGTCCTTTTGGAGGGCTGGGTAAACAAGGCAGATGGAGGTATCTTCCAAATTACAGACTCTCTTCCACAACTGTAGTAATATTGGGGCCTGCAAGTTGTATAAGAGAAATGAGTGAAATAGGCATGAATTCAGATCATCACGTTATTTTTCAGCTTTGATCCCCAGACCTAGAAGAGCAGGTATGAGAGTATTTAGGATAAATAACAATATTGTTCTTATTATCCCTGCCTCTTCGTCTTTTCTTAATCAAAATGTATCATCAGTGGAAAAGGAAGTGATCCTGACTCTTTCCGGCCATGGGTTAACTCAGACTGCAGCGTCTCTTCTGATTCTATTCTTTCTCAGAGCACCTCTGTTTTTTTAAGAAAGGGATCCTTGCCCCTCTGCCCACGCCTCCGTCTACTTGCTGCTGCTGTGGGCCTCAGTCTCTGTGTTAGCCCGCATCTCCTTCCTTGTGACCCTTCAGGCTTAAGGCGGGTCCATACCTGCATCTGTTTTCAGGGGCCTGACAACTGCCAGACCTGAGTCCGGTGACTGCAGAACTACCCAGCCCCACCCCCACCCCCACCCCCACACACAGATGAGTTCAAACAGGTAAGGAGTTTCCAGCACTTACCTGGGTTATCTTGGGGCAGGAAATAGCAGTTCAGTTTGGGAATCAGAGAAACAGAAGGAAGAGGTGGTTTTGAACAATGGGTCGCCTTAGACAGATTAGATTCAGGTAAGGGGACCACAGGGATTAGAAAGAAGAGGTCACTAGACAGCCAATGAGCAGCACAGAGGCCCAGACAGTGGGTCAGAGATTAAAAAAAAATAATAAAATGGGAGACAAACTCAATCACTCCACATTCCGTCAGTGAGGAATGGCGAACACCAAATGCCATAAAAATGTGTACTGACCATGTGACTTATGCCTTATGCTGCCAACAACTAGAAGTACATGGGTGCCTTAGGAAATGGAGAAAATAATACATTTTATGTAGCTCTGAAGATTAAATAAGTAAAGTCATTTTATAATTTATAAAGCACTATTCAAATATGACTTTATTCATCAAATTGTGTATTAATTTCTCCCTGTGTATTAATTTTCTCCTTCTATTATATATTTTCTCCAGTTATTATATTATTGCATATCAATGAAATGCAGTGCTACTAACATTCATGTGTTTTTCCTCCTCCTGTAATTTTCCACAAGACCAAGTCTTATAATGCCATCAATTAGCAGGTACTCAAATATCATTTTAACATAGAACATGCTGTATTTTTCTCATTGTAGAAGAAATAAACACATATATAATTATATTATACAAATATCTACACATATAATTACATATATATTATATATGAGAATACTGGGGATTGAACTCAGGGGCACTCTAGCACTGAGTTACATCCCAGCTCCTCTTCTTATTATTTTTTTATTATTTTTTAGTTGTTGATAGACATTTATTTATTCATTTGTTATTTGACATTTATTTATTCATTTGTTTGTTTGTTTATTTATATGTAGTGCTGAGAATTGAACCCTGTGCTTCACACATGCTAGGCAAGTGCTTTACCACTGATCTACAACCCCAGCCCAATATCCCAATTCTTTTTATTTTTTATTTTGAGACAGAGTTTCACTGTTTCCCAGGCTGAGCTAGAACTTGGACTCCTCCTGCCTCCACCTCTGAAGTTGTTGGGATTACAAGCACATGCCACCATGCTTGGTTAATAATAGAAATTGTTAATGTGGTATATATACACAATGGAGTATTACTCAGTCATTAAAAAAAGAATGAAATTATGGAATTTGCCAGTAAATGGATGAAACTGGAATGTTAAGTAAAATAAACCAATCTCAAAGAACAAAAGGCTGATTGTTCTCTCTGATATGCAGATGCTAACACACAATAAGTGGGGGGAAGAAAGAATAAAGGTTCATTGGATTAGACAAAGGGGAATGAAGGTAAGGGACAGAGATGGGAAAGGAAAGACAGTAGAATGTATCAGACATCACTTTCCTACGTTCATATATGAATACACACCAGTACAACATGACCTCCACATCATGTACAACCCCCAAGAATGGGAATTTATACTCCATTTATATATAATATGTCAAGATACATTCTACTGGGACTGGGGTTGAAGCTCAGTGGTAGAGCTCTTACCTCGCATGCGTGAGGCCTTGGGTTCGATCCTCAGCACCACATAAAAATAATTAAATAAAAATAAAGACATTGTTGTTCATCTACAACTAAAAAAAATTCAAAAATACATTCCACTGTCATGTATATCTAAAAAAACAAATTAATTTTTTTTTCAATTTCTTGAGAGAAAGAGTGCATACTAGCACATATTCAAAATAACACTGGGTAGTATTTTGGAATAATTTTTATCCTTTTTCCCCTTATTCATATACTCAAAAAAAAAAGTCCTTATTGATCAACAGTCACAGTGTGAGATGCTAAGGAAAGAAAGAGTGAAGAACATGAAAACCTCTGTTCTCTTGGAGCTTGAGGCTGGAGTGATGAGAGACATTATTAAGGAGTCAGTCATGCAGCAGGGATGGAGGCTTCCCAGGCAGGCTTGTGAGGAAGGAAACTTAGTGTATTAGTCAGCTCTGCATCACTGGGACCAAAATACCCAACAAAAACAATTTAGAGAAGGAAAATTGCATTTTGGCTCATTGTTTCAGAGGTTCAGTCCATGGTTAGCCAATTCCATTACTCTGGGCCCAAGATGAGGCAGAACACAGTGGTGGAGGAGCATGGCAGGGGAAAGCAGCCCAGGAAATGACAACCCGAGGATAAAATATATACCCCAAAGGCACACTCCCAATGACCTACCTTCTCCTGCCACTCCCCACCTGCCTACAGCTACCACTCAGTGAATCCATATCAGTGGATCAAACCACTATTAGGTTAAGGCTCCCACAGGTGCAAAGAAACAGATGTAAAAGAATAGCAGTGTCTCAATAAAATCAATGGAGACAGTGAGGTAACATCTGTTAATATAGAATTTTATGACCAACAGAAATACAGTTCAAAATGAAAGTGAAATAAGGAATTTTTCAGACACTCAAAAGCTGAAAGAATTCATCAGTAGCAGATCTGCACTTTCAGAAACATTAAGGAAAGTTTTCCAAAGAGCATAAATGATACCCGATAAAATCTAGATTCGCCTCAAAGAACAGAGTATGGGAAATGGTAAGAATGTGGGTAAACATAAAATGCCTTTTCTTATTTTTCAAAATATCTTTAAAAGATAATTTAATGTTTAAAGGAAAAATAAAAATGCATTGTGGGATTTATAAGATAATGTAGAGTAAAATACATGATGATAACAGCCCCGGGGCCAGGCAGGAGGAACGGGAGACATACTACACCACACAAAGCGGTACAACGTGAAGGTGCGTACTACAGAGCCCATGCAAAGTTCAAGATGTGTACTATGGATCCTGAAGTCATCACTATAGAACAAAAAGTAAAAGCTGTAAACTGGGCACGGTGTCACACACCTGTAGTCCCAGCTACCAAGAAGACAGAGGCAGGAGGATAACTGGAGCCTAGGTGTTCAAGAGAACCTGGGCAACAGAGCAAGAACCTATCTCAAAAATATTTGTGGTTCAAATATGACATCAAAAGAGGTATTAAAAAGTATTTTGAAGCCAGGCATGGTGGCACATGCCTGTAATCCCAGCAACTCAGGAGGCTGAGCCAGGAGGATTGCAAGTTCAAAGCCAGTCTCAGCAATTTAGCAAGGCCTTAAGCAACTCAATGAGAACCTGTCTGTAAGTAAAATACAAAAAAGGGCTCCGGATGTGACTCAGTGGTTAAATGCCCCCGAGTTCAATCCCCAGTACTAAAAGAAAGTATGAGCTTAATGAAGTTAATGAACTTAATGAAGTTAATGAACATTTTGAACTTAATGAAAATGAAGACACAACATAGCAACATTTGTGAAATCCAGCTAAAACAGGACTTAGAGGAAAATACATAGACTAAATAACTATTAGAAAGAAGGAAAGGTCTCAAGTTAATGATTTTAGTTTCCACTTTAAGAAACTGGAAAAAGAAAAGCAAATGAAATCCAAAGCAATCAAAAGAAAGAAAATAATTTAGAGCAGAGAAGAAATAAATGGAATAGAAAACAGTAAAATAATAGAGAAAATCAATGAAATCAAAAATAGATCGACCTCTAACCTAAATGATCAGCAAAAAAAATTAAGTATAAAAAAACATTATATAAAGTATATATTGATTATCTCAAAAATTGTAAGTAGACTATATATAAAATGCACACATATACATAGCAAAAAAAAAGACCAGAAGGAAATATAAAAAAATTTATCTGAATTATAGGCCTATAGGAGATTTTTGTCACCTTTATTTTTAAAAAATTTTTTGTAGTTGTAGATGGACAGAATGCCTTTATTTTTTTATTTGTATATGGTGCTAAGGATCAAACCCAGTGCCTCACACATGCTAGGCAAGCACTCTGCCACCGAGCCACAGCCTCAGCCCTGTTTCCTTTTAAACATCTTTTTTATATAATAGGAAATTAAGTATAATAAGAATATAAAACAATATGAAGCAAAATATGATACACACCTAACGTGTGCTGAGTTAAATTCAATTGTAACATGTCACCAAAAATAATGGTAAAAAAATAAATAAATTTTTAAAAATAAATAAAACAAAAAGAATGGTAAGACATCATCAAACAGGCAAGGATTATTCATTATTCAAGAAGGAAGATGTAATTAACAATGTACAACTGGAATTCTCTTGTTCAGACAAAGTGATTCCCATTGAACCTGTTTTTTTCAAAAACCTTGTTGAAAAAAAATTTTCTTTGCAATACTTAGAATTGAACCCAGGCTCTCGCACAGGTTAGGTGAGCGTTCCACCACTAAACTACATCCTGAACCCTCTTTAATGTTATTTTGAGTCAAGGTCTCACTAAGTTGCCCAGGCTGACCTCAAACTTGCCATCCTCCTGCCTTAGCGTCCTGAGTCGCTGGGATTACAGGTGTGTGCCACCATACCCATTTTGAGTTCATATTCTTGAATAAACTTTTAAAAGCAAACAATTACACCAATGATTGCACATTATAAATGTCATTCTGAAACAAGTGTCTCATTCAACCAACATTTGATTAAAAAGGAGTCCTGTCCTGTTTTGAACATGCTGAGTGGGAGGTTTCCCTGGCTCCATCCCCACCCCCAGGAGCCCAGTACATCTGAGATAAGAGAGAGGAGTTGAAGATTTGGAGGTCATCACCACACAATTAGAAACAAAATCCATATGAGAGGACAGCCTTGGTTTTGGGAATTGTTTAGAGCAGAAAGAGAAAGAAGTCAATTGGGAAATGGCAGAAAAGAAAGAGGAACCCACCAAGGACGTTGAGAGGGCAGGCCAGGAAGATGGGGGGGAGTGCATCGTGGACAGACAGCATCTCCCAAGCAAGGCAAGAACTTAGAGAAAGGAGTGGCCTGTCCTCTGAAGTAGTCCCAACAGGTGACTTTGGATATACCTTCAACTTCTAATATGTCTTTAATACTAAAATCAGGGATCCTAACTTGAAAAACTAATGGCTTCTATAAAACTCATTAAAGACACCTTGAAGATCTTGGGGCTCAATATGTAGCTCAGTGGTAGAGCCCTTGCCCAGCATGTGCAAGGCCTAGGATTTGATCCCCACCACTAAAAAAAAAGCTATTTTATAACACTGTTATTTTATTTTTAAAAATTCTCATAAACCAAAGCATTATGAAATGTGATCCGAGTCTGGATCTTGCTCTGGAAAAGTTTGACTGTCATATGAGATTGGAAACAGACACAGCTTCACTAATCCTCAATACATTTTGATGGTAGATTGAACAATGCAGGACTCTTGGGAGAAAGGCCTGGGTTTTATGTTCATTTTCTTGAAGGAATCATGGCAAAGTGACCTCATGACACAAACACCAACCTGTTAGGTACATAATGCTTGGAGACTGGCTTGGGATGAGCAAGGTCCTTGAGTCTTTTGGATGGCTGAGTCTTCAAAGCAGTCTCACGAATGGGGCAAATGGGATCTTGATTTCCCCAAAATAGTTTTCTGTTAAAATACACAAAGATAAAATGGTGAAAAAAAAAAAAAAGATTCACTGAGAATGAACATCTTATACATAGCTCTTGACAAGTCTATGTGGGTTTTACTTCATTTCAAGAACTAGCCCCATCAAAGAACTTTAAAATTCCCAGTCATCAGAAAGAGAGAAATCATGGACATCAAAATAAGAATAAAATAAGACAATTTTGTCCACTATCTTTTTTTTAATTAATTTTTTTATTTATAGATGACAGCAGAATATATTACAATTCTTATTACACATATAGAGCACAATTTTTCATATCTCTGGTTGTATACAAAGTATATTCACACCAATTTGTGTCTTCATACATGTACTTTGGATAATAATGTCCATCACATTCCACCATCATTTTTAATCCCATGTCCCCTTCCTTCCCCTCCCACCCTTCTGCCCTATCTAGATTTCATCTATCCCTCCTCCCATGCTCTCCCTCCCTACTTGTCCACTATCTTAAAAATGGTCACCCAAAATAACCTATTAGAGATAAGACAGTTCTATTCCTGCCCTCAGGGAATCAACAGTCTAAGTTACAGTCAGGTGGGCATCAATTGGACATGCCCTCCTCTCCACTGCACTCCCTGTTGGGCGAAATCTTACACCAGGTGGTCAGAAAATAGTCACAGAATAATGTTAATGACTATGTTTTGTGTGATATTTACTGTGTGCCTGGAACTGTACTAAGTGCTTTACAGATATCAGTTCATTTAGTCTCAACAATCCTGTGCACTAGCATGAAGGAGGGCGGGGAGAGAGAGACAGACAGAAATGTATAGGATTAACCTGAAAAGGCTTCACAGAAGAAAGTTGAAGGGCACAGACTGCCAGAAATGAAGCATGTTCTGTGGCAGGAATGGGAATAATTGAGTCTTGAACCAGGAGAGTTTGGGTGCAAGTGGAGAGTCCTGCTGGGAAACAAGGAAGGAGCACTGCTGGGTTGGGTAAGATGGCAGAAGGCAGCCTAGACGGTCCCTCAGTAACCCGGCTTTGCCCATAACTGAATTGGCCTGGCGTGTGGCTCAGTACTTGCCTGGCATGTGTGAGGTCCTGGCTTCAATTGCCAGCACCAGAAAGAACAAAAAAAACAAAAAACAAAAAATTGGATTTGCCAACTGAGTTCATGTCTTTCAAAGTATCCAGGGGTTTCTTTCCCTACTTGCCTCAACTTTGTCTCTGATTTTGGATATGATCTTTTTTTCTCTGATCTGCAAACATCATCCAGAGTCATCTTAGAAACATCAATGCCCCCACTCCCTACATTCCGCAGATTCCATTTCAGATCTGTTGGTTTCTCCTCATCTCCAGCGCTGCTTCTCTTGTTCATGCACCCATCATGCCCACTTCTTTCTCCACACTAATGCCAGAGTGATCTTTGTAAACACAAACCTGATCGAGATACTGTTCAAGACAGTGCAAAGGTTTCCAGTGACTTTAGACTGAAGTCCCAACCACCCGCCTCGCTATGGCTTCCAATGCCCTCCTCAGTTGTGATCAACAGCGTCCCACTCAGCCCACCTGTTCTTCCAGCTCCTGTCTTCATCTCTTGGAGATTTTTCTCTTGAGTAGTTGATTGCTACTCACTAGAGTTTCTCAACAAAGGTTTTGGTTTTGGGGTGGGGGCGCGGGGGAGGGTTAATGGGGACTGAACTCAGGGGCACTTGACCACTGAGCTACAATCTCATCCTTTGTTGTATTTTATTTAGAAACGGGGTCTCACTGAGTTGCTCAGAGCCTCGCTTTTGCTGAAGCTGGCTTTGAACCTACGATCCTTCTGTCTCAGCCTCCTGAGCTGCTGGGATTACAGGCATGACAATGTGTCCGGTTCTCAATAAAAGTTTGGGGCTGGGGACATAGCTCAGTTGGTAGAGTGCTTGACTTCCATGCACAAAGCCCTGGGTTCAATCCCCAGCACCACACACAAAAATGTCTGAATTTGGCATGGCGAGGTTGCACACACCTGTAATCCCAGCAGCTGGGGAGGCTGAGACAGGAGGATTGGGAGTTCAAAGCCAGCCTCAACTCAGGGAGAACCTGTCTCTAAATAAAATACAAAATAGGGCTGGGGATGCAGCTCAGTAGGCAAGTGTCCCTGAGTTCAATCCTTAGTGCCAAAAAAAAAAAAAAAAAAAAAAGTTTGAATGAATGCATGGTGAAAACTGAGGATTCACCTGATGGTGTCATGCAGCAAGTACTGGGGAGGAGAACCAGGGCCAGAAAAAGGGGAGCTGCAGTGGAAAGGATGGGAAAAATACAGAGACAGTGAATAGATCTGTGGTTGCCAGGGTTTCAGAGAGTGGGGAGGAAGGAAAAAGAATAACTGAAGAGAGCACAGAGGAGTTGGGGGAAGTGGAACCATTCTGTATGATACTGTAAAGGTGGATCCATGACATTATGCGTTTGTCAAAACCCATAAACCAACACCCAAAGTGAACCCAATATAAACTATGGACTTTAGTTAACAATAATGTATCAATACTGGCTCATCAATTGTAACAACTGTAAATGTGAGATATGAATAATAGGGGAAACTGATGTAAACTGGGAACTCCCTATACTTCCTGCTTGATTTTTCTGTAATCTACCTTCTCTTAAAATGTCAGGCTTTATTCAGGAGCCAGAGAAGAAAAAGGGGATTCCTAAGGCCAAGCATGGAAGGGCGGAGGGTCCAGCCTGCCGGAGACCCAGAGAACAGGTGTGTTCTAGGCAGAGGCTTAGAGACCCCAGGACTGGGTGGTACAGGTATGGATCTGCAGAATGGACACAAAAGTGTCAAAAGAGCATGGAGTCACACTCTGGGCAGTGAATCTCAAAACATTCTGCTTTTTAGAGCCATCTGGGGAGCTTTTAACACTCCCACAGCTGTACCCTAGACCAATTCAGTCAGCATTTCTGGGAATGCCATCAAGGCAACCATCAGTATTAAAGTTCCTCAGGTGATCCCCATGTTCAAATTTGGGAATTGCTGGCCACGGATTAGCCCGAGATGTCACGGTGACAGTATTGGCTCAGTGGATACAGTTAGGTAGAGGTGAGTGGATCCACCTGGGACACAGGATTAATGGCAGAGTAGGATAAGACTTATCTACTTGATGTAGCAAACACAATCATATCAAACAAGACCACAGAATAATGTCTTACCTATCTGGAGTTCCCCATTGTTTTTTGGGCTCAGAAAGATCTTGGATTCTCCTTCTAGAAAGAATACTAACAAATACCAGCTGATTAATTTAAAAAGAATGCCTAAGAAATACAGTTACATTAGATGACTCCTACTCAAGGAAATCTGTCTGTTGGGGAGGAGGGGAAATAATGCTACACTTGAGATGGTTTGAAGAGTGTAGAAGGATCCCAAACTACTATGGGCTCAAGATTCTCACTTGTAGAGATTAATATAGCACATAATAAATTAAAGACAATAAATATACAACATAACAAAGAGCCTATAGGCTCTAGAAGATCCTAGGTAAAATCCATACTTGTTAGTAGGAAAAAACCTGCAACTAGCATATTAAGTTAATTTGTAGATGGACTGGAAGCACTGGATTGTGAAGAGATTGTACAGGTAAATTTCAGACAGGATGTCTGTCCACCTCTGGCAAAACTCTGAAATGGACAAAATACACTTTTGGTACCACTCAACCCTCTTCATGTCCCACTCTGTTCTCTTAACCTTCCTGATCATTCTTTTTCCAGCTGTGGCAGACTAAGTTTGGGTTCTCTAAGTATCTATATGTTTCCATACATTTCCAACCCTTCTTTGCAGTTGTTTGGAGTCACATAACTGGTCATGTCTAAATTCAGTAGAAGTGTTGGGTATCACTTCCAGTGTAATGCACTTAGGAGCAAATGTGACGCCCCTACTCTCTCTCTTCTTGTTGCCGTGACCCTGGAAGTCATGTATTCTAGTTAGCAACAGAGCTACAGGGTAGAGGAGGACCAACTAATTCACACTATAGCACGAGGGAGAAATAAATTTCTTTTTTTAAAAAAAATATTTTTAGTTGTAGGTGAACATGATATCTTTATTTATTTTTTAATGTGGTGCTGAGAATTGAACTCAGTGCCTCACATGTCCTAGGCAAACACTCTACCACTGAGCTGTAACCCCAGCCTGAAAAATAAATTTCTGTTGTGTTAATGTTAAGTCATGGAGAGTTTTGCATCTTGTTTGTTACTGCAGCATTGCCTAACTAATGCAGACTATATACCTCCCATATGTTACTGAAGTTCATATTATAAATATTTATGTACTTGGTTGGAGCTTGAAGAGCCCAATAACAAAATCCTTTTTGTCCATCACAATTAGGAGCCAAAAGAAAAATAGGTACAGGATTTGGACAAATAGAATAAAAATACTATCACTATTATTGATAAAATTGGGTGGAAGAGAATAGTTTGGATCCCTGACATACTGAATTGAATGTAGGTCCTAGAGCTTCAGGCTATTCACTGCAGGGGCTAAGCTTGCTATGTGATAGAAAGCAGATCACAAACATTACCACTGTGGATAGGTCCCAGAGAGAGGTCTCAGAAGAGTCCAGTTCTCTTCCCCAAATCTATTAAATTGATGGACTCCCACACCTGAGAAGCTTAATTCATAAGTGAGGAAATAGGCCAAGTGAATTAGCCCAAGGAAGAGCTTTGATGAACAGTTGATGCTGGGAGCCATTAGCCAAGTAGGTATGACAATTTCCTTGCCAGCGTACCCCATGTTGCAGTGACATTGAATGTAGGTGACCTTGCTCAAGGACCAAGGCGGATTAGGGTGTTCCCGGTTTAAGATAATCGTGTTTAGGGCGTTCCCAGTTTAGGTTCCAGGTTTAAGGTTTAAGATTATTCCTGCTGGGAATAGGGCGTATCCTGCTGCCTGAGTTCCCCTTGAGTTCTCACGGGATTCAGAGTATATTTTGGGAGACAGAAGCCCAGTGGAGGATTTTGGGCAGAGAACGTGGATTTGGGCAGAGAACGTGGATTTCCCCAGAACGTGATTGTAGACGGCTGGTGTGAGTTCGGGAATAAAGAGTTGCTGTTTGAATCTACAAGCTGTGTGGTGGCTCGTGATTGTGTGCCCAGCCAGACTGCGGCATTTGTGCCCAGCCAGACTGCGGCAAGTTGATGGGAAAAGCTCTCCAAAACTTGCCTGAGCTCTGTCATAGGCTACAAACTCTCCATGTTAAAATAAATCCTGGCCCTGCTCAGGTGGGATTTGGTTGATGACATAGCTCCTACAAACCCTTATGTGAAGAAATACCTCCTTATTAAAAGTCATTTGATATACCACGGACCTCCTTTCAGAAAGTGGGAAGAGTCAAAGGGGGAGTAAAAGTCAGCAACTCCCAAGATTGCACATTCACAAAACTGAGCCATCTAGTCTGCAGAACAAGCTAAAATCCATTAATCCAATTATCTACTTCCAAATTGTCTATTTTCAAATTATATCCTGTCTGAAATTTACCAGTATAACCTCTTCACAATCCAAGGTTACCAATCCATCTATAAATTAACTTAATAGGCTAGTTGCAGCTTTTTTTCCAACTAACAAATATGTATTTTAGCTAAGATCTTCTGGAGCCAATAGGCTCTTTGTTATGTTGCGTATTTATTGTCTTTAATTTATTATGTGCTATATTAATTTATTATTTATTATGTACTATATTACATGGAGCTCTCATGTACTGCCCCTTGGTCCATAGTAGACTTATTTCATCTATAGCCTTGACTTAGTTATGTATGGGAATTGTATAAGCAAGAATTCTAGGCTGGGTTTGTGGCTCAGTGGTAGAGCGCTTGCCTAGCACGTGTGAGGCACTGGGTTTGATCCTCAACACCACATAAATTATAAATAAATAAAATAAAGTTATTATGTCCATCTACAACCAGAAGAAATATTTTTTAAAAAAGGAATCTATGTACAAACCAGTTCATAATATTAAGAGTGGAACATCCCCTAGAAGCCAGCAAGGTGGTAGCAATGACAAATCTCAGGGACATGGGATTAGTCCAACAATTCTCCCAAACCTTGGAGATTCTAGGTTTAATTTTAACAGGAAGTTCCATCTTTAAATTATTTTTTATTGAGACATAATAGCTGTACATCTTTACGGGATACATTATGGTACTTTGGTATATGCGTACAATGTGTAAATCATTGAATCAGGCTACTAAACATTTCTCACTTTCCAAATGTTAATCATTTTATGTGTTGGAAATTTCATATCTTCTGATCATTTGGAAATACATCATAGATTGTTTTAACTAATAATTACTTAGACTATGTCATCGAAAGCCAGAAGGAATTCCCCTTCTCTGTGTTTTGGTGCCCCTTATTGTCATTTTCTGCTCTTTAGGTGAATACTTCATTCTTTGAGCTTTATTCATTCAATAAATGTTCCAGTATTTGCCATGAACTCAGTAATGTTCTAAGGCTAGTTGTACACTGGTGAATAAAACAGACAAAAATCAGTTTCTTTCTCCTTTCTCGCCTGCATCACCTACCACAATACCTTGTATTTAGTAAGTGCTGATTGGATTAAAGTGAACTGGTTTTTAATTGTTTGAAATATAACTTTGTTAAGGGTTCTATAAGGAAAAATCTTGGAGCTCTCAACCCTATATAGTGATATAATTAAGATAGTTTAAATTGTTATATTGATCCAAGACACTGCTAGATAAAATACAAACTAGAAAGTAATAAAAATGGTGAGCCACTTCCACCCCAGCTGCTCAAGCCCTTTCTTACCAATATCACTCTCTGAACTTTCCTAACTTCCCCCTTTTCTATTCCAACTAACCTGTCTGCACATTAGTCTCTTAGGACTCAATTTCAGGTTTCCTAGCTTGAAGTTCCCAAATCCTTATGGGATTATATATCCCCCTAAGGGCAATAATGGGAGTCTAGAATCTTTAGATCATCTCAAAAAGTCAAGTAGAATCCTATATTATCCACAAAGAGACTGCAGAGGCTACCCAAAATACCAAATTTGTTTCTGAATTATATCTTCTCCATGTTATTTCATACTGACAGTAACGTCTAACACTTATATGTGTCCTTGTTTTTTTTTTTTAATTAATGAATACTTGTTCTGTGAACAATGAACATTTTTAAAAAATATATTTCAAAACATGTGATCATAGTTGTGGACAATTAACCAAAAGATTCTTTGACTGTGAAAAGATTAGCATCCCTTATGTAACTGATAGAATACAACCTCCTAGCCACGCCTAGTCATGTTCATCTAGAAACAATGAAGACACTGTTCATTGCCAGAAAGAACACTCATGTCCTCATTCAATAGAGGAGTGGCTTTGCCACGCAGGTACCAGATAATCCCCAATGGGAGAGCCTGGGGCAACTTTCCAGGGAGGCTCAAGGGAGCCAAAAGCCAGAGTTGCAGACAAAACATCTTATTATATATTCAGCTTTTAAAGCAATTTAGCTTCTGACTTCAGACATCATCCCTGAGCCAAGACTTCCCCTGCTACCTTCTTTTCACCAGCAAAATAAGAGGTTTTGAATTTGTTTGTTTTTTAAATGCAGCCTTTTATGCAAGTCTATTGACAGTTTCCTAGTTGTTCCTGTAGACAGTTAAATTGGGTTGTTATTTCAATTGAAAATGATCTCACTAACATGGGTTTCCCTTCTCTCTTGGGAACTGCATTACCTCACAATGTCTTTTTAATGAGGATTATTACATTGCTGTCCCCTTTCTGCAGTGATAATTAGTCTCCTATGGCTTGTCAATAGCTAAAGAAGTTGTTTTTTTTTTTTTTTAACCTTTACTTTGGGTGCCTAGCAAAAAATACATGTTTGTAGAACAACCATTATGGAAATGATTCCAGGTCTCTACTAGTGGGGCAGTCTAATAGCGCTCTCTCCTCTCTCTCTCTCTCTCTCTCTCTCTCTCTCTCTGTCAGAATGCTCTTATCCAGAAATTATTTTATTTCATAACTAATTAGACCTAGACATTTTTATATGGAAGAAGAACTGCTTAGAGGTAGATAACAGAGATAAAACAATTTCCTCAAATAATCCACCCCAAATTAATGAATCAAGCAAAAGCAAGAAGCAGTTAGAAATAGTAACGACAAAAAATCATCACCGGTGTCTTCACAATCTTTTTTTTTTTTAAGTATAAAAACTTAGTATGTATAAATGATCTTTACTACCTATGTAGCCATAGGAAATCTTGTTAACTCAGGAGACATTACTTGAAGGAATTGAACTCAGGGGTACTTAAACACTGAGCCACACCCCAGCCCTTTTGTATATTTTATTTAGAGGCAGGGTCTTTCTAAGTTGCTTAGGGCCTTGCTAAGTTGCTGAGGCTGGCTTTGAACTTGAGATCCTCCTGCCTCAGCCTCCCAAGCCACTGGGATTATAGGTACACACCACCACACCTGGCAGTTTTTTTTTTTTTTTATGTTACTGGGGAGTGAACCCAAGAGTGCTCTACCACTTAGCTATATCCCCAGCCCCCCTTTTAAAAATTTTACTTGAGACAGAGTCTTACAAAACTTCAGGCTAGCCTGTCCAGAACTTTTGATCCTCCTGCCTCAGCCTCCAGAGTAACTGAGATTACAGGCGTGTGACACTGTACCCAGTCGCACTTCACTTCTTATTTCATATACCTTCTTTCCTTTTCCCATAGGAACTGAGGTTGGAAAGGGGCTGTGACAAAGGGACAGAATGGGAATCTCCTTTCCTAAACCTCCAGACAGACTTCCACTTGGAATGCCCCCAGGAGTTGGCCCTGCTTGGCCAGCCCCCTGGTCAAGGTGTGTGAGAAAAAAGAGCTACACTCTTACCATTTCTTTATAAAGTCACGGATGGCAGGGTCTGGTAAAAGAAATAAAAGCAAAAATTAGGTTCAACAGGAATCAAAGGTATGATAAACATAGCATCACAAATCAAAAGGGGAAGGAGGAGGCTGGGGCTGTAGCTCAGTGGCAGAGCACTTGCCCAGCACATGGGAAATACTAGGTTTGATCCTTAGCACCACATAAAAATAGGAAGGTTTAAAAACAAAGAATGCTTTTTAAAAAATCCAAATTAGACGGGCTGGGGTTGTAGCTCAGTGGTACAGCGCTTCCTAGCATGTGTGAGGCACTGGGTTCAATCCTCAGCACCACATCAAAATAAATAAATAAAAACAAAGGTATTGTGTCCATGTACAACTAAAAAATTTTTTTTAAAATCCAAATTAGAGAAAAAATAATCACTGGATTTCATAATCATGGATTTTAACCATCTAGAGTTAAAGTCAATAAAAGATAGAAAAACAGGTTAAAATATTTAAAACTTGAAATTTCTGTGTGTCAAAAATTAAAACAGAGAGAGGAAACAAAAATTTTGGAGAAATATCAGGCAGCAAATAAGGTAAAAGCTGAGTAGTACTAGTATTCTAAGAGTATAAAAGCATCAACTAATGAGAAAAACAGTAAGAGGTACCAAAACTGAATAGGCTAAAGATAGAACCTGAATCCATATATGAACATCTGTCAAGTGGGGGCCGGGGCTGGGGCTCAGCAGTAGAGGGCATGCCTAGCATGTGTGAGGTTCTATCCTCAGCACCACATAAAAATAAATAAAAAATATTTATATGTGTATATATAAGGGCTAATAAACATAAGATAAAACTTTATTTTTTTTTTAGAAAGAGTGAGAGAGAGAGAGAATTTTTTTTAATATTTATTTTTTTTAGTTTTCGGCGGACACAACATCTTTGTTTGTATGTGGTGCTGAGGATCGAACCTGGGCCGCACGCATGCCAGGTGAGCGGGCTACCGCTTGAGCCACATCCCCAGCCCCTAGATAAAACTTTCTTATAATCAAAACAATCAAAATCAAAATGAAAAATATTTTACATTAGCAAATTTCATTGCAAAGGATAATGATCTGGAAGGGTAAGATGAGACGAGCACTCTTGTAACTGCTGCTAAAAGTTTACATTAGTACACTTTATGAAAAATAATGTAGTAGTATGAATCAGCAGTATTTTTTAATCTATTTCTAGAAATGTACCCTAAGGAAATAATTCCATGGGGGCAAAGATTCATGCTCAAAAATGTTCTGTGTGGTGTCTTTGAAAATGGAAAATGGACAAGCCTGAGATGACCAAAGCAAATGACATGGTCAAGCAAGTGGAAGTTTATTTTTAGAAGGTTTTTTTTTTATATATATAATGTGAACTATCATAAGGCCGAGATACCCAAAGGCTTGTCATAATAGGCCTCATAATGACAGATTGTCCCCACACAGATTTTGGGCGTTTTTCATCACATCTAAGAATTCTAACTGAAAAAAAACATTTTATACCTGTTGGAGTGTTTTTCATAAAATAAAGCAGGTGCTTTCTGTTTCTTTTCTTTCTTTTCTCTCTCTCTCTCTCTCTCTCTCTCTCTCTCTCTCGACAGGGCCTCACTGAGTTGCTGAGGCTGGCTATGGATTCACAATCCTCCTGCCTCAGCCTCCCAAGTAGCTGGGATTACAGGCATGTACCACGACACCTGGGAGTTCTATTTTTTTTTTTTTTATTGTACTGGGGAGTGAATTCAAGAGTGCTCTACCACTGAGCTATATCCAAAGACCCCTTTTTTAATTTTAATTTTTTAAAAATACGTTTTACTTGTAGATGGACATAATATCTTTATTTATTTTTATGTGGGGCTGAGATTCAAACCCACTGCCTCACGCATGCAAGGCAAGTGATCTACCACCAAGCTACAACCCCAGTTCCTTGTTTTTTATTTTGAGATAGGGTCTCACAAAGCTGCAGGATAGCCTGGAATTTCTGATCCTCCTGCCTCAGCCTCCGGAGCAGCTGGGGTTACAGGCGTGTGCCACCGTGCCCAGCTAAGCAGGTGCCCTCTGGCATCAGAATGGATCAAACCCCAGTTTGTTAGTTTCTCAACTGTGCAATGTGGGTAGATTGATTTCTCTGAGATGTTTCCTACTCTCAGATTGGAGGATAATAGGTCTGTAAAAATTACAGACACACATATATAAATTACATATACATACGTATAAATGTGCACACACATAGACATACACATATATAACACTTTGCATATAGTAGGTGAATGGTAATTGTAATTATTAGTTACAATTAGTTACAATTATCAATGGCTTTCATAGAGTGCTGTAGAAAAACTACTATTCACACAACTGTGGATTGTGCCTCTATGTGCAAGCTTGGAGTGAGTGTGGAGAGGAGACGAATGAATAAAATATGCCTGTCTTCTCAAGGAGTTTGCAATCTACAGGAGACAGGTGAAAAACTTGGGGGGAAAATGTAAATGGAACTTTTAAAAATTTTTTAAATTTGTTCTAATTAGTTATACATGGTGGTAGAATGCATTTTGATACACTGTACACAAATGAAGCATACCTTCTCAGTCCTATAGTGGTACATGGTACAGAGTCACACCTGTAGTATTATCATACATGTATATAGAGTAATAAATGTCTGTCACTCGCCCGTCCTTCCCATCCCCATAACCCCACCCCACCCCACTTCCTCTGCCCAATCTAAAGTTCCTTCATTCTTCCTTAGTCCCTCTCCCACTATGGATCAGCATCGGCTTGTCAGAGAAAACATTTAGCCTCTGGCTTTGGGGGACTGGCTTATTTCATGATAAGCATGATATTCTCTAACTTCATCCATTCACCTGCAAGTGCCATAATTTCATTCTTTTTCAGGCTAAGTAATATTCCACTGCATATATGTACCACAGTTTCTTTATCCATTCATCTGTTAAAGGGCATCTAGGTTGGTTCCATAGTTTAGCTATTGTGAATTGAGCTGCTATAAACATTGATGTGGCTGCATCACTGCGGTATGCTGATTTTAAGTCAGCAATTTAACTGGTCTTGGGTGTGGCCTGGGACCACACCCAAGTATAAACTGGGTATAAACTGAGGAATGGGATACTGGGTATGGTGGTTCCATTCCAAATGTTCTGAGGAATATCCATACTGCTTTCCAGAGTAGTTGCACCAAATTGCAGTCCCACCAGAAATGTATGAGTACCTTTTTCCCGACATCCTTACCTACACTTATTATTGCTTATATTCTTTTTTTTTTTTTAATATTTATTTCTTTTAGTTATTGGCGGACACAACATCTTTGTTTGTATGTGGTGCTGAGGATCGAACCCGGGCCGCATGCATGCCAGGTGAGCGCGCTACCGCTTGAGCCACATCCCCAGCCCCAATGCTTATATTCTTGATAATTGCCATTCTGACTCGAGTGAGATGAAATTTTAGTTTTGATTTGCATTTCTCTAATTGCTAGAGATGTTGAACTTTTTTTTTTTCATATGTTTGTTGATCAATTGTATTTCTTCTTCTGTAAAGTGTCTGTTCAGTTCCTTAGCCCAGTAAATGGAACTTTTGAACTCAAGTATTTTCTATCCCTCTACTTTTTAAGTCTACACTGACTGAAAGCTATGAAAAAGGAAGGAGTAGTTTATGTTCTTATGCTGACATCCATGAGAGTTATGTTTGTTCCATGGATTTTTCATGGATGTATTAACTTTGGTTTTCAGTGTTATATACACAGTATAATAATGACCATCTCTAAATACTGACAGTGACAGCTGGACATGGTGGCACATGCCTGTAATCCCAGCAACTCAGGAGGCTGAGGCAGGAGGATTGTAAATTAGAGGCCAGCCTCAGCAATTTAGCAAGACTCTGTCTCAACATAAATTAAAAGGGTAGGGATCTAGCTCAGAGGTAAAGCATCCCTGGGTTCAATCCCTATTATTTAAAAAAAAAACTGAAAATATGAATGAATAACACTCCTTCCTATTGACCTCTCTTGCCAGAATGTCTCCTCCATAGCTTTCACTCTTTCAAAAAGATTTTTCTGGTGTTGTCTCATTAACTGGTAGGATTGAATAGCTCTCAGAGGGCCAATGTTAGCTAATGTCCTAAGCAAAGCCATGTTATAATCATCTCCAAACTTATCTGTGCATTAAAATCATCTGAGGATTAAAATCAACGAAAAAATAAATATTAAAAAGGTCCCAGGCCACACCCAAGACCAGTTAAATTGCAATGACTGGAGGTGGGACACAGGCACCTGCATTTTTTGAAGCAGACAGGTCTGGGGACCAACATGATATTACTTAATGGCTAGATCACTGTCTGTGGGATCCGACTGCCTAGAACCAAATCCTAGCTCTAACTCTGATCCTGAGCATATTTACTTCCACTCTCTGTAATTCACAAAGTAGTTCTCGCCTCACAAGGTTGTTATGTGAAAATAATAAGTGAGATAATAAATGTTAAGCACTCTGCATACTGCCCCAATCATGGTAAATACACAATAAAGGGTAGCTATTATTAATTCTAAAAATTAGTATATTCTTTTTAAACTTCTGCAGATTAAACACTCACACACACACACACACACACACACCACACATTTAGAGCTGGGATTGTGTCTCAGAGGTAGAGCACTCACCTAGCCCATACAGGGCCCTGGGTTCCATCCTCAGCAACACATAAAAATAAATAAATAAAGGTATTGTGTCCAACTACAACTAAAAAATAAATTAAAAAAAAAAACTTAAGAGAAACACATTTAAATTATTGTAAAGTAGTTGTTTAGGAAGCATTTCCCCTAAGGGTTCCAAAAATAAAGATAAATATTATTGAAGTGTAAAACCAATTATGAACATGTACTTGTCTGAGTGAGCTATGCCACTAACATACACCAAACATGTTTGTGATGACAGACTTTATTGAATAAAAATGAATCCACAGGTTACATCACTTTCAGTGGCAGCAGTTCACTGAATATTTGTAGGTCACCCTGTCGTCATAAACCAGGCAAACACAAGTTTCTCTTATTCCAAGGGTAACTACTAATATCTGTAACACTCTAGTTGCACATCAATTACACACACAATTACATACACAGGTTACAGAAAGGCTAAGAAGTTTAAGGTAGCCCCAGGGGTTCAAAGTCAAAGAACAGATACAATGTGAGGAGTCACTGTAGGTGGTCAGATAAGATCAGGAACCAAAAAACAGGAATTTATTCTAGGCCCAGCTCTGGAAGGCAGTTTCAGAGTGTCAACTTAAGATGTCAGCTTGGCGTGGGCCTTGCATGGTCATTACAGGCAGGAGAAACCATGCTCTGCTGAAGCCAGAGGACAGAGATTCGGAAGGTTGTCATTGAGGTGATTTTCCTGGGAGAGTGAGTGACCAGGTGACAGGGTCAGAGTGCCACCATGCCCGGTCTCAGGGTACTTCTCCTTTTAAGGGCCTTGGATGAGACGGTTACCTTTTTTGGAGGTCCAGTGTGTTTGATAAGCGGATAGGTCTGGTTATTTCAGATATGAGATTGATACATCCGTGCATCCATGTTCTTCTGATTAGTTCACAATAAGTTCACAGGAGGTCCTTTTCATTAGCATGCTTAATTTATCAGTTTGTGCTTTGTGGCTGTGCTATTCAGATGGTAATCATTTGCTGGTACAAACCAGGTGTAGAGTCATTTGAACTCCGTACTTGTTCTCAAAATGGAGTAACTCATGGGAAACTTCTGCTTTATAAAACGGAGTAGCTCAGGGCTAGGCAGAGCCTGAAGCCTACTGAAGCCTACATCCCGGCCTGCTCTCTACAGCACTCATGTGTCTTCACTGGGTTCTTTGTCTATACCCGCCCTTATTTGAGATTGCTTACATAAACACACACAATTATACTACAGTAGGGTATATCTACTTTAAGATGAAAAATTCCAGGACAGAGGCACAAAAGCAAAAGGGAATGGAAAATAAGATAAAATGAGAAATCTGTAATAAAATCCAGCACTGGGGCTGGGATTATGGCTCAGCGGTAGAGCGCTCGCCTAGCACGGGTGGGACCCAGGTTCAATTCTCAGCACCACATAAAAATAAAGGCATTGTGTTGTGTCCATCTACAAAAAAGATATTCCCTCCCACCCTCCCTCTCTCTCTCTCTCAAAAAAATAAATAAATAAATAAATAAAATAAAATAAATCCAGCACTGCTGATCTGACATTCAACCATTGAAACTTCTCTTACTTCAGTAGCCCCCACCTCTGGTTCTGTTTTTCAGGGGGTCTGGTCAATGAAAGCCCAAAAACTATTAAATGGAAAATCTGGAAATAACAAATTATAAGTTTCAAATAATTTTTATCAGTATATTGTTATAATTGATCAATATGACAATTAAGACTATTTTATTGTTATTCAACTGTTTTTCGTAATCGTTTACTGTGCCTAGTTTATTTAAAAAAAACCAAACCTTTATAATAGATATTAACACATAGGGAAAAAAACAGTGTACATAGGGTTCAGTACAATGAATGGTTTCAGGCATCTGGGGACCATCTTGGAAAGTATCCCCCTGGATAAAAGGGAACCACTGTATAGAAATGTGGAGGTTTGGGACAAGGAGAGGGAGCAGGGGCTTCATCACCATTTATTTCTTGGTTTTCGTCTCTCGTGGGTTATCCGACCTTTTGCAAATGTGAGCCCAGAAGACTCGCAGACTATACGATTTGTCTACCGCGGGGGCTTGGTCTTTATGGACACCTCCACAGTCCTTCACCTTTTTCTGAAGTGCCACACGACAGGCCTTGGACCTCAGGTGTGTTGGCCACCAATTTGAGGACATCATCTAGGAGACACACAGGTGCTGCTTGTGAGCTGAACATTGGATCCCTGTTGCAGGTGGAGATGTGGCTGTGCAGGTGCAGGTGTGGGGGTGAGGTGCAGATGCATCACAATCTCCACCAGCATCTAGCGGTGGTGGAGGTCCCCAACCCCTGGCGCCTGGGGCGGCTCTGCGAGAGCAGGTTCAGACAGGTGAGGGGGCCAGGAGGGCTGCGTGGGTGGCTGCACCCTGCCCGAGGCCAGAGCCGTGCACTGCATTAGATATTGAAATCTTATAGAAATTTCTTCCGTGAGGTCTTACAGATGTTACACAAGGCATAAAATAAATTATAAGACTCGATCAAGGAAAGGAAAACAGAGGTTTCTTTGTTTCCTATTTCAAAGTTTGCTCTTGGTATGTGTTCCATGAAACCCAAGTTAAAACAAGAACATTCCCACTAACTTACTATAAATGACTGAAAATAAGGCAAGATTCCCCTCCAAACAATTATTCTTCAGAAAAATGGAGGTTACCTTAAATGTAAGTTATAATAAGAACCCATCTATGAGTCACTTTCTCAATTTTTTATTTTTCCAGTAAAAACTGGTCAAGAAAAATATATTAGCCTGAAACAACCTCAATAAATGCAAGAATGGGATCATTACAGAGTTCTCCCTGTCAAAACCAGCAGGGGGAAAGTAAAACACAATTAAAAAGTAAAATAAAATTAAAGTGGAGGGGAAGAGGTGAAAATTTTAAAATAGATTTTGCAATTATTCTTGGAGATCTTGTATTACAGTGGTGTTGGGTGCTGCTCTAAACAAGCTTTAAACATTATTTTAAAAAGCAAAATGTGAACACAAAACACGACGATCAAGAACAGATGATTGTACATGGTAAAACTTTACTCCAGGGCACCTCCAGGGCAATTTCTTTAAGCTCTGGCCGTGGCATTGCATGAATGGGTTCTGATGACTTATGGCACGATTTCCAGCAAGAACATCAAGCACAGGTTCAAAAGTGCCCCGAATTACTCCTAAGAAAATAGCAGTATCTAGGCAATATCCACTGCTACAACTATCAGGGAAAGGTAGATGGTGGGATCAAGCTGACCTCACCTGAACCCACTCATCGTCTTAAATTCATCAAGAGAGGGAGAGCCAGACTTCACATACCTGGCTCCAAGGGTGAGGCCGGAAGAAGCACACAGCACCAACCACCAATAATTCTTGCCAAAAATAATTTACTCTGAATCTCAGCGAGACTCTTAATCTATAACCATGGTTTGCAAATAAATTGGGGAGTTTAAGACATCACAAAGAATAAAACAAATTCAGAATATAGGATATTTTATCCAATTTTTCTGACAAATGGCACTTCAAAAAGATAGTGTAAGGGAGAGTGATAAAGAATAACAGACTGAAGACACTGTAACTCTCAAGTACACTGTGTGGCTCTTGTTCCAGTGCTCGTCAAACAAATCAGCTGTAATACATTTTGAGATAAATTAGGGAAGCTTAAGTATTTAGTAAGTATTACCTGGTTTTAGAGAAAATTTGTAAATTCTTTTTCAGTGTAATAATGTCATAGTAATTATTTTTCTTAAATATTTAGCAGTCAGAGATGCACACTGAGGCATTTGTGGGTGAAATGACATAGTGTCTTTTATTATCTTTTTTTGAACTCAGAGGCACTCAACTACTGAGCCCTATTTTGTATTTTTTTTAGAGACAGGGGCTCACTCAGTTACTTAGCACCTCACTTTTGCTGAGGCTGGCTTTGAACTTGTGATCATCCTGCCTCAGACTCCCAAGCTGCTGGGATTACAGGTGTGTGTCACTGTGCCCAGTGGTTATTATTTTCTTTAAATAAATTTATACTATAGGATTGTCCCCAAAGTCTGGAAGAATCAGTGGGGGGGAATTACCTAGATGAAACAAGATTCAAGAAATGTTAATACTTAATGAAACTAGGTGATGAGTACACAGAGGTTTGTTATGACAGTCTCAACTTCCTGTGTTTGACATTTTCCATAATTAAAAAAAAAAGACTTTCAAGTTTCTATCTAAAATCACTTAGAAAAAAAAAGGATATGCCCTGAAAAATATGTTAAATTATTCAAATAGTGACATTAATGATATCAAATATGAGGTAAAAAGCTTTTTCATGAAATGACATTAGAAATAAAAAATACTTCTATATTTAACCATTTAATATGTCATCTTAATTTTATATGTATAACTAGATTAATGCAACTATAAATATACATTTGCCTATTTGGCCTTTATTCCTAAACGTTTATATATTGTATTAGACAGCTTTTCCTAGCTGTGACTGAAATACCCTACAAGAACAATTTAGAGGAGGAAAAGTTAATTTTGGCTTATGATTTCAGAACATCATGGGGAAAGGGCCAGTCCTGAGGAGCTCTGCTTACCTCCTGATGGCCAGAAAAAGGGTGGGGGAAGGGCCTGTGAGGCAGGACAACCCTTCCAAGCATACCTCCAGTGACTACCTCCTCCAGCCATGCCCACCTGCCTATAGTGACCACTCAGTCCATTCAAACTAGGATGGACTAATTAGGTGACAGTTCTCATAATCTAATCATTTCATCTCTGAATATTCCTGCATGAACAAAGGAATCTATGGGAAACACCTCATGTCCAAACTATAGCAGTTATATATAAATTGGCAAAAAAAAATCTCCTTATACTCAAAAATATACAGTAATCACACTTCAGCAACATCTTGTAATGTCAAAGTAAGTAGTCGTATCAACATACAGACTGTTAGAACTAAAGGTATCCAGAGCGATTGGCTAGTCTACCTTCCTCTTTCCTTAGAAAGGAAACAATTATGACAAAACAAAAGTAAATTCCAAGTTTCTGCCTCCTAGCTCAGTGCTCTTTCCAACAGCATCCAGCTTCTGAAATCCCCAGTACTTGGCCAGAGTCATGACTCAGGCACAGCAGTGTGCAAGCATTCAGATTTCTCTGGGAGCAGCAAGGAGGATTTCACACATCTAACTGGTCCTCCCTGGCTGATCTTCCTATAGTACAACTCCATTGTCACCTCCTGGCCCTGAAATATTCCCCAGATCCTTCTTCTATAGACAATAACTGCCAGGTGCGATGGTACATGCCTTTAATCCCAGAAACTCAGGAGGCTGAGACAGGAAGATTGCAAGTTCAAAGCCAGCCTCAGCAAAAGTGAGGCCCTGCCTTTAAATAAAATACAAAATAAAACTGGGGATGGGGCTCAGTGGTGGAGTGCCCCTGAGCTCAATCCCCAGTAACCAAAAAAAAAAAAAAGAAGAAGAAGAAGACAATAACTGCTGTTCTTCTTTCTCCCACTAAAGACCAGTCTGGCCCCCTGCCCGTCAGGTCACTGTAGTATTTCACAGACTGTGCATCAACTGATACAGCTTTGGTTGCTGGCCCCACTACTCTCTACCTTTTTATAAAATACTGAGTCTCAGGTTCCTTGTCTGTAAATCAGGGACAAAAATACTTCCCAAGGTGGGATAAGACTGAGAGATAATTGTTATGATTCAGCTGAATGTTCACATCACTCATCTGGACCCTGTTAAATTTTGTTATATTTATGTCTGCATTATTTCTCTTAGATTGTCAATGTGCTCTGCTTGATTTTACACTCCTTGAACCATGTGGTGTACATAGATGCATAGATGTCTTATTTCTCTCATTGTTTAGGAATACTAATTCCTATACCAACACTTACTGTAATGTTTACTGAGCACTTAGAGTGGGCCAAGCACTGTGCTGAGCTCTTTATCTTCATTGCCTTTACTTCTCTATCACCTAGAACAGGCTTCCCTGTGCAATGAGGGGGAGAACAGTGTGCTAGTGAAGAAGGCAAGGTTATTTTTATGGGGTCTGTCTGCCTGGGTTCCATCTCTGCTCTGTTTCTGTTTGTATGAGCTTTGGCAAGTCATTTAACTCCTCTGTGCCTCAGGTTCTTCATCTGTAAAATGAGGACACATATAGTACTTACTTCAGTGGGTTGTCTTTTTTTTTTTTTTATGTACTAGGGCCTGAACTCAGATACTCTACCACTGAGCAACATCTCCAGCCCTTCTTTATTTTGAGACAAGTTCTCACCAAATTGCTAAGGCACACCTGTCTTTACAAAACCAAAANTTTTTTTTTTTTTTTTTTTTTTTTTTTTTTTTTGGTACTCAGGATTGAATCCAGGTGTGCTTAACCAGTAAGCTACATCCCCAACTCTTTTTCTTTATTTATTTTTTGAGACAAGATCTCATTAAGTTGCTTAGGACCTCACTAAATTGCTGAGGCTGGCTTTGAACTTACGACCCTCCTGCCTCAGTCTCCTGAGCTACTGGGGATTACAGGCAGGCGGCAGGACCTATCCTTACATTGTTTTTTAAAGGCGTGCTCTCTCTCTAAGTTCTTCTTCTTTTTTTTTTTTTTTAGTTGTAGTTGAACACAATACCTTGATTTTATTTATTTACTTTTATGTGGTGCTGAGGATCGAACCCAGTGCATCCCACATGCCAGACAAGTGCACTACCTACTGAGCCACAACCCCAGCCCTTAAAGGCTCTTTAAAGTAAGATTCCTGCTTGCTCTAGGTGCACTGTTGTGCAGTCCTGTTATATAATGGGCATCACCATACAAACAACATTGGGACTCTCTTTGAAATACTAGGGCAGGGTCTGTTACTACAGTTCACTCTTTCTTGCTCCTCTTCTAAGCACACCTCCCTACCTGGTGCTGCTGCCTTAGAACCTTAGCTCAGGGTCATTTGGGAGAGAGAAAAGAGAGAGCATGGGAGAAGGTTGAGACTGCAGAGGGAGAAAGAGGATGAGTCCTTTCATATATTAAGCCACAAGGCTGAGGTTTCTGTTCCAACTAGTGCTCAGAAACACCATATTGCCACACTACCTATTTCGAAAAAGGATAAATTATGCCTCCTCTCACACCCCTAACTTTCCACAGATGTCACTTTTTGTCCCTTTAACTTCAAATCTATTTTTCATGTTCACTTTCATTTGGTTCATCCATGGGAAGATGGCACAGGCCACTGGACAGCCCCTGAGAACACTGAATTTATAATTTACACCATACACTGCATGAGCTGGCAAACCACGGAAGATGAGTAAGGAGAGACAGAAGAATGCAAGGTAGTAATAAAGATTAGTAGAATCAGCTGGGCACCGTGGCACATGCCTGTATTCCCAGAGGCTCCGGAGGCTGAGGCAGGAGGATCGCAAGTTCAAAGCCAGCCTCAGCAACAGCAAGACACTAAGCAACACAGTGAAGCGCCATCTCTAAATAAAAGAAAAAATAGGGCTGGGTATATGCCTCAGTGGTCGAGTGCCCCTGAGTTCAATCCTCAGTAACAAAAAAAAAAAGGTTTAGTAGAATCAATGAATCAGACCTCCGACCATCAATGGGTCAGACCTCCAACCATTGAGCAGGAAAGATAGGACATGGTTAGAGATCAAAGTGCTCATGACAGAGATTCAGGAAATGGAACAGCAATTGACAAGGGATAGAGTGGGGGGTGTCTGAGATGGGGAGAGAAACCAGATCATTCCACGTGAGGATGTCAAGGGATGTTGAGATTTTGGGAGGAGCCAAGTGGATCATCCATGGGGTTACTGAAATCTCCACATGCAATAGCAGGGGTGGCAGTAAACCAGAGCAGTTTCAGTGAAGTAGAGGAGAAAGAGGCCCAACCAGGTGACAGCTGAGGAGAGAATGAGAGGTGAGGAAATGGAGTCATTGAGCACAGACAACTCTTTTGACAAGTTCTGCAGTGAAGAACAGAAAAATGGTGGTGACGGTGGGGGAGAAAAGGTCTGAGGAAGACATGGGATCAAGAGTTATTTCAAGATAAGAGATTCTACAGTACTTGTGTATGTTCATAGGACAGATTCATTAGAAAGGGACAAAGTAGTTCTGCAGGAAGAGGGGATAACAGTAGGAACAAAGTTCTTCAGGAGACAATAGTGGAATCTAAAGCACAAATAAAGGATTTTGCTTTTCATAAAACAAGGCACAAAGCTGGTGTGGTGGCACATGCCTGTAATCCCAGCAGCTCAGGAGGCCAAGACAGGAGGATCATTAATTTAAGGTCAGCCTCAGCAATTTAGGGAGATACTGTCTCAAAATAAATAAATAAATACAAGAAAAAGGACCTAGATGTTGCTCAGTGGTAAAGCACACCTGGGTTCAATCCCTAGCACCAAAACAAACAACAAACAAAAGGTACATGTCTTCCCAGAAAAAAAAGAAAAAGAAAAGAAAAAGCAGAATCCACGAACCAGATGTGGGTAAGGCAATAGATTAATGGTAAGGAAATAAATTCATGATTGATTGCTTCTATTTTCTTGATAAAATTTGAGGCAAAGTCTGTAGCTGGATGAGGGTCAAAGATGTGAAGGTCAGAGGAGATAAAGAAGGTATTTAGTCATCATCTCAGAGACTGGGAAAACTAACCTACTAGGCAAATTGAGTTTGCTAGGAAGTACTACATGACCAGTTGTGATTTGTGGTAATGCAACTGAAATAAAACCATCAGCCTGATTGTGCAATTTGTATAGCAAGAGTAACTGCTAGGTGTAGGAAGAAAGTAGATGGATGGCTGGGTTTAACCAGAGTTGAGATTTTGGGCAGAGAAATGGCAGATAGCAGGAGAGCCAAAGGAGTGGCAGAAAAGTTGTAAGAGCAACCGCAATGATGGACCATGGAATTGAGGCTGGGTAAGGAGGAATCAGTGAGAACAGGGGATAAAAACTGGTTAGTCAGCTGGGCATGGGGGTTCACACCTGCAATCCCAATGGCTTGAGAGGCTGAGCCAGAAGGATCAAAAGTTCAAGGAAGCCTTAGCAATTTAGGAAGATTCTAAGCAACTTCATGAAACTCTGTCTAAAAATATTTATTTGCACCTCTTGCATGAAAAAAAAGGGCTGGGGATATAGCTCAGTGGTAAATTGTCCCTGGTTAAATCCCCAGTGTCTCCCTGACCAACCCCAGCAAACAAACAAACAAACAACAACAACAAAAAATGGTCAGTCAAGGGATTGGAGGTCCCATATGGATAAGAAAATTATTTGGGGTTGGATCATTAGTGAAAGGTCATGAGTGAACTGATGTAGTCAGAGCAAGGATTGGGGGGGGGGGGTCAGTACTGGGGATTGAACCCAGAGGCCCTCTATCATAGAATCACATCCCCAGCCCTTTTTATTTTATTTTAAACAGAATCTCACTGTTGCTGAGGCTGGCCTCCAATTTGCCATCATCCTGCCTCAGCCTTCTGAGATGCTGGGATTATAAGCATGCACAACCAAAGCCAGCTCCTGAGCAAGGATGTTTATCCCAAGTCCCATCAGCCCCAATACCATTTGAACTTGGGGAAGAGTGAAAGATAGTGGGCACTTAGGTGCACTGGGGAATATTTGCTCCAAGAATGTCTCTTCACTGGCAGCATGTGCCAAACACTGACAAAAATATCCTGTCTTCCAAGGTCCCTACCATTAGTTGGACAGTAACAGAAATGATGTAATCTTAAGTCTTAAGTGCAATAAAGGGGAATGATGGAAGGACCAACCAGAGGGATGCAGTGACTAGCTGCAGAGGAGAATTAAGAAGGGCTTCAATAAGGTAATAGCAGGTCTTCAAGGAGAGCTAAGGGGTCATCAGGTGATAGTGGAGGAAGAAGAGAGTTTGTCATTGCCAAGGTGTCAATATCCCATCAGAGTCCCTTGAAGTGCAGAGAGTGACTGCAGAGCAGTGGGTAGATGACACAAAACACTGCAAATTCTTGCGTGCACAACTTGACCCTAGACTTCCAGTTCTAGATGTGCAAGGTCGCAGGGGTGTGGGGAGCAACACCTACCATTCTGGGATGACCCCCGATACCGTGTCGGGCATCTGGTGATCAGAGATGGGGAGAACATCACCGCAGGGTTGTGAAACAGCCTTAACTCCTTGGCCTCGTGGGGCTTGCGGGGCTGGCTGCGCTCGTGGGGGTGGAGGGGTTCACAGGGATGGAAGGGTTCACGGGACTTGCGGAGCTTGCGCTGTTCACATGGCCTAACACATGGCCTAAGGAGCTTGTGAGGTGCACCTGACTCAAGGGTCTCAGAGGATGCGTAGTGTACCTGGGCCCTGGGTGGTGGGCGCTCCTTATAGAGTTTGTGGGGTCCAGAAGTTTGGCCGGACTCAGAGGATTTGGTGGATTCCATGGGCTCAGAGGTTTCTTCGGATTCCTTATACCTGTCGACCTCCTCATCCTCCTCATCCTCATCCTCGTCGTCCTCGTCGTCCTCGTCATCCTCGTCGTCCCCCTCATCCCCATCTTGCTGGTCTCGCCGCTTAGCCTCCTCCTTCAGATCGTCCTGCAAATCGAGAATCCTGAGCACTAAGGGTTTCTGGAAGGCTTCGGAGTTAGAGGACGTTTCTGTCTGCGTCACCTCAGACAACTCGGATGAACCTGAAAACCCTTGGCCCGCCATTGTGTCAGAAACCCTCTCGCGGAGGGTGGCCCAAGCCAAGTTCAAGGTCTTCAGGAGACTGAACTGGGTGGGGGCAGCCCAGGCCCCGCCCCTCCCCCCGCCCCTCGCGTTGTCCGGTTGTCATGGGGACCTTGGGCCTAACCCCAGCGCAGCCGGCAGCCAGAGCGTCCAGAGCAATTGTCTGCAGGGACCAGGCAAGATCCCCGAACTGAAACTCTTGGTTGCACAGCCCTGGGGCAGAACCTGTCAGCTTCCCATCTAGTTGCTTTACAACTCAGCAGAGGCAGATGGGTTAGATTTCAGAGGTTCCTCTATATAAAGGCTGGGAGCAGATGCAGAAAATTAAGACCTTCAATCACTAAGACAGTTTCTAGTAAATGCACATCAACCGAATAAGGATTGTGGGGAGAGGGCGGCAGCAGTGTGATGTTTGTTTAACATTTCAGAAAGATTTTTCCATTTTATCTCCACCTGAATTTCTACAAGCCGTCGCAAGGAAACACTGATAGGTTTTAAAATCCTACAACTTGTGTCCCATCTCAGGATATATGATCCATTGAAGTTTGCTACAAATCATTACTTTTATCTTGTGAAGAACACAATTGTGTCCTCTGTGTGTACATTAATTTGTTGTGATACACACACACACACACACCCCAGGGATTGAACCCAGGGGCACTTAACAACTGAGCCACACCTCTAACCTTTTTTAAAATCTTTGAGAGGGTCTCCATATGCTGCTTAGGGCCTCACTAAATTGCTGAGGCTGGCTTTGAACTTGCTATCCTCCTGTCTCAGCCTTTGAAGCTGCTGAGATTACAGGTGTGTGCCACGATGCCCAGCAAGTGTGATGTCTTTTAAACCCAGTATACCACAATTTTTGTAATCTTGGTTTTGGCACTGCCCTCACCCTTCTTTTTTAAACGAATATGCCAATATATTTTAAAAATGTAAGTGGCCTGGGCTTTTCATAATCTTTGAGAACTGCATTTAGCCTTTAAGTCCATGATGGTGTGGGAAAGAAGTGGTGGCTTTCAATAATGTGTTTATTTTCAAGGGAGGGGACTAGAGGTGTTAAGGAACAAGTCATCTGTCAAAATATATAGTAAACTAAGGACCCCTTTTGCATATTACTACATAATCCTTAGATATACTTTGTCTTATAGATGTGAAACATCTATATTCACATTTTGGATTGTGAATGTTATCTAGAATGAAACTAGGAGATTCTTTCTAGTCTGGCATATGCATATGTAAATCAGGAAATCTACTCCTTCAGACACATTTTGATATAGTGCAATATTGTACTGAGATTCAATAGCTAGCTATCTTCAGGGAGTTTTATAACCCAACCCATAAACAATCAGGAAAGAATTATATAAACTCACCTTAAAAAGCAGGATGGCCCCTAAATCAGAAAAAGCTGCCCACCACTAAAAGAAATGTCTTTAAATAGCCAAAGAGCATATCAGAAATATTTTGAAAAAGGGGTTTCAGCTAAAAAATGGATGTATGGGAGTCAAAGAGACTGCACCTATCAAAAACTGCAGAGGTTGGGGCCTGGAGTGTAGCTTAGTAGCAGAGGGCTTGTTTATGTGGAGGACCTAGGTTCGATCCCCAGCACCTCTTCCAACAACTCCCTCCCCAGCAAAAATGCAGAGGGGAAAGGACCTAAGCCAACAGAAAGCAACTGTTACATCCTGTTCTTCAGGTCCTCTTGATATGGATATATGATCTGGCACCACTATACTTCAAAAGATCCATGCTCCCAAGACAACTTTCTGGCAGCTCCCAGCTTCCCAGGGAGTCTGTTTACTGGGAGAGATTAGTAATGATCACACAGAAAGAAATCTGGTCCACTTTACAGTTATATATTGACGCTCTGGTTTTATACACCAACCACATGAATCTGACTAATGTCTTTCCTGAGAAAAATTTAGGAATCAATCTTTATTCTCCTTTTCTATCACCTTCTCCCCATATCCAATACATAAGCAACTCCAGTTAACTCTGAAAATACATGTCTTCAACGCATCCCTTTCTCTCCACGTCCAGTCACTGACCTAGTCCACCCCATCCAGTAGGCCTTCTGATTTCTACCTTTGTCCAGCTCCAGTCATAACATTCCAAACATTCATAGAGAGAGAGAGAGAGAGAGAGAGAGAGAGGACACACTTGTAGTATAAGTGGTCCCACAATCTAGTCCTTTTTCTCTCTAGTCCACTCTTCGGGTCATTACACCCTTGCTCTGTACATTCTAGTCTCCCTGTTCTTCTCTAGTTTGTCAAACTTTTTTCCATTTCAGCCTTTTCCTACACCTGTTCTGCTGTCTGGAGTTCACTTCTCACCACTCTTCCCATACTGGCTGTTTTCTATGCTGTAACTCTCAGGTTCAATACTACCCAAAGAGTCTTTCCAGCTCTTATTAATTTTTTGTATGTATGTACAATTTTATCAGTGAACATAATAAAATATTTTCAATAGCACAGAATTCAGCTGCTAGGATTTTAAAGAGTAAAATTTAATTATTATTTTTATTAGAGTATTATAATTATACGTAGTATTTGGGTTCACTCTGACAAAATTATACATAGCAGAAATTTTATTTCAATCCCCATCCCCCTTTCTTTTCCCCTCATTCCTCCCCCTTTTCTCCCTCCTCTACTGATCTTTGATTTCATTTTTTTAAATTGCAGTTGGACACAAGACCTTTATTTTATTTATTTATTTTTATGTGGTGCTGAGGATGGAACCCAGTACCTCGCACATGGTAGGCAAGCGCTCTAACGCTGAACCACAACTCCCGCCCCTAACTCCTTTATTTTTTTTTTAACAATTTTATTTTTATTTATTTATTTTTTTTTAAGAGAGAGAGAATTTTTTTAATATTTATTTTTTAGTTTTCGGCGGACACAACATCTTTGTTTGTATGTGGTGCTGAGGATCGAACCTGGGCTGCACGCATGCCAGGCGAGCACGCTACCGCTTGAGCCACATCCCCAGCTCAACTCCTTGATTTTTAATTGAGGTTTTCTATACATAAGGATGAATTCCCTCTGGTACATTTATATGTGTATATAGCATAATTTAATAAAATTAAATAAATTCATCCCATATTTCTTTGTTTCTGTCCTCCCTCTGTCCCTCTCATTCTCCTCTTTCTCCTCCACTGGTTTTCCCTTTATCTTTGATATCCAATCCCCTCCCCCCACTGCCTTTCTCCCCTTATTTTGTTCTAGCCTACACAAGAAAAACATTCCACCCTTAATTTTCTGAGTCTGATTTATTTCATTTAGCATGATTTTCTTCATTTCTATCCATTTACCTGCAAATGCTATTATTTTGTTGTTCTTTATGGTTGAGTAAAACTCCATTGTGTATATATGCCAAATTTTCTTGAACCATTCATCTATTGACAAGCATCTGGGTTGATTCCATAATTTGGCTTTGTGTGAACTGTGCTACTATAAACATTGTAGTAGCTGTTATTACTATAGTATGCTGATTTTAGTTTTAGTTTTTTCAGATAAATACAGAGGAGTAGGATAGCTGGGTCATATGGTGGTTCCATTTCTGGTTTTTTGAGGAAACTTCACACTGCTTTCCAAAGAGGTTGTACTAATTTGCAATTCCACCAACAGTGTATGAGTGTACCTTTTCCTCCATACCTTTGCCAGCATTTATTATTATTTGTATTCTTGATAACTGCCATTCTGACTGGAGTGAGATGAAATCTTAGTGTAGTTTTGATTTGCATTTCCCTGATTGCCAGAGATGTTGAATATTTTTTCATATAATTATTGACCATTTGTGTTTCTTCTTTTGAGAAATTTATTTAGTTCTTTTGCTCATTTATTGATTTTGTTATTTTTCTGGGGGGTGGAGTTTTTGAGTTCTTAATCAAAATCCAGGGTCAGAGGAGTAACTGACAAAAAATTTTTTCTCATTCCATAGACTCTCTCTTTACTCTCTGGATTGTTTCCTTTTCTGTTTAATTTGATGACATCCCACTATTGAGTCTTAGTTTTTATTTCTTGAGCTTTAGTGGTCTTGTTGAGGTAATTGATGCCTGCACCTATATGATAGAATGTTGACCCTATGTTTTCTTCTAAAAGTTGCAAGATTTCTGGTCTAATTCCTAAATTTTTGATCCACTTTGACTTTTGTGCAGGGTGAAAGATAGGGTCTAATTTTGTTTTTCTACATATGGATATGCCATTGTCCTGCACCTTTTGTTTAAAAGGCTGTCTTTTCTCCAACATATTTTTGGCACCTCTTTCAAGTATCAGATGGCTGTAAGTAGGTGGGTTTGTATTTGTGTCTTCTATTCCATTGGTCTTCATGTCTATTTTGTTGCCAGTACCATGCTGGTTTTGTTACTACAGCTCTGTATATAATTTCAGATCAGATATTCTGATGCCTTCTGCTTCACTTTTTTAAAAATATTTTTATTTGTATATTTACACAATACCTTTATTTTGTTTATTTATTTTTTAATGTGGTGCTAAGGATCAAACCCAGTGCCTCACACAGGCTAGATAAGCACTCTACCATTGAGCCACAACCCCAACCCCTGTTTCATTTTTCTTGCTTAGTATTGCTTTGGCTATTCTGGGTCTCTTATTCCTCCAATTAAATTTAAGGATTTTTTTTCTACTTCTGTGAAGAATGTCTGCTGGGAGCCATTAGCCAAGTAGGTATGACAATTTCCTTGCCAGCGTACCCCATGTTGCAGTGACATTGAATGTAGGTGACCATGCTCAAGGACCAAGGCGGATTAGGGTGTTCCCGGTTTAAGATAATCGGGTTTAGGGCGTTCCCGGTTTAGGTTCCAGGTTTAAGGTTTAAGATTATTCCTGCTGGGAATAGGGCGTATCCTGCTGCCTGAGTTCCCCTTGAGTTCTCACGGGATTTAGACAGTATTTTTTGGGAGACAGAAGCCCAGAGAACGTGGATTTGGGCAGAGAACGTGGATTTCCCCAGAACGTGTTTGTAGACAGCTGGTGTGAGTTCGGGAATAAAGAGTTGCTGTTTGAATCTACAAGCTGTGTGGTGGCTCGTGATTGTGTGCCCAGCCAGACTGTGGCATTTGTGCCCAGCCAGACTGTGGCAAATGTCTTTGGTATTTTGATGGGGATTGCCTTAAACCTGTATATTGCTTTTGGTAGTATGGCCATTTTGACAATATTAATTCTGCTTATCCAAGAACATGTCCAGCCCATATTAATTTTAAAGTATTCTAGTACCAAGTACAGTGAATGACTAGGAACAACTGATATTTTCCTGCCTAGACTCACTTCCCTCTTCTTTTGAAAGCAGACCACCTCCTTTCTATGAGAACATGGATTTCCTATGGTTTGAGGGAGCTAATCCTCCTTCCTACTCTGGATCCAGCCAATCTGGCCACAATAATCTGTTCAGGTATAAAGATGTGACCTCAGCAGAGCCAATCAGTGCCCCTCAATGAGATTTGCTGTCTGGCTGTTGAAAGAGGGTTCATAATATCCTGAGATCATGGGCTATATGAATAGCGTAGGCTTGATGTCAACAGCAATCATCTTACTACCTTGGTGAGGGTAACAAGAGTCTGAGTATTAATCCAGGCAGAGGTTAGCAGGACCAAGAGATGGAAAGACAGTCTTACTATCTCTGAAGCCCTGAGTCTACTCATGCTCAGGTTTCTCAGTATGATGAGTTTCCCCAAACCACCCTTTCTTTGGGGCACAAACAAATTTTTTAAAATAAATTAGGATCTATTTTTTAATACTTTTGTTTTATTTATTTGTTTTTATGTGGTGCTGAGGATCAAACCCAGTGCCTCGCATGTATTAGGCAAGTGCTCTACCATTGAGCTACAACCCTAGCCCCTGGGCACACATAAATTTGAGTTGAATTCCCATCCTTTTTAACTGAAAGATTCTTGGCACTTAGTTGGTGCTTAATAAATGTTGACCTTCTGAATAAATGAAAAGGCCAAATCACTTATTTGATTCAGTAACAAAATCTATGGTTTCTAAGTCAAGAAGACTGGCAGCAACACCAGATTGTGTTAAATCCTCCAAAGTATTAAGTGTTTCCTTTTGAGGCCTGATGGGAAGACTACCAGCCAGCAGCCTCTCTGACATCACACCAATCTGTCCTGGATGAGTACCATTTCCATTGAAAACCCCTGTGACATGTACCTGCATTGCTAGCCTGAGAGCATCTCAAGTATAGGGTCTCTGCTTTACTCATTCCCCAGCATCATGCAATGATGATCACATTGGTACTTAACTGTTCCCTGAAAGAAAAACTCCAGTTATTTTAGCAACAGCATTTGTTACCAAAATGCAGAAAATATCAGAATGTGAGGAAAAAAAAGACCAAACAAGGAAGAACAGACCTATCATCCCTCATCCTGAAAGCTTTTGGTATCACCTATGAAAAAGGCATCAAGGAACTATATAGGCCTCTGATCCCCATTAGAATTCACAGGGAAGAGAGAGCATAGAATTCAAACCCAGGGCTGGAAGTAGTCTACAATGGGCTAGATCCATTTATAGAGAGAAGACCAAGATGATTAAGGGATGTGTCCAGGAGTCCATTCATAGAAAGCCTCGAGAAAGAAGCTAAAATTCAGGGTTTCTGATAATCCTAAATCAATGTGTGGTCCCATTTCCATAGACCAAACAAAAGAAGGTTTGACATTAGACATCTGAGTGGCAGTTGTAATGGGATCAGCACAGTCATTCACTGAACTCAGGATGCTGCAGCCCTGACTCTGGAGAAGGTAAGAGACCTCACTCCCCTGTTTTGCCTCTCATAGGCAATTATTTTGCACAAACCTGTGTACGAAAATGCCTAAGTTAGGTTACATTCCATTGTAACCTAAAGCTTGATAGAGATGGTTTTGTGCTAACATTGAGAGGCTTAATCATCTTCATCATAGTTGGTTTTTTGGCACAGATTCCAAAAATGTAAAAGGGAGAATTTATATATACCACAATCCACTTTCAAAAATAATTATTTTTTTTAATCAAGGAAAAGCACTATAGTTGAAAGTTGAATTTCACATCAAGTCTGTAGGTAAATATCATTATCGGTTTACAAAACATCTCTAGTGAAGAAAGCATATCTATATATAAAAGTGAAATGTCAAGAATTTTAAAAGCAAATCCCCTCAATATTCCTCACCTAGTATGACAAGCTCCTAGAGACAAGTATTTCCTAACTCTTTCTGAAAGTGGTTGATTCTATTTCTCTGTGGGTTTGAAGGTGCTCACTTTCCTCATTCTACTATCCTGTAATTCTATCCCACAATGTTAATGGATCCACTTAAAAGAAAGACATATGGATTTTTACTTGAGAAGAAGACGCTTGTTAAAATGTTTTAATAGAAACTTAATAATACTGAAAAACCACAAGTGGGGTGAAAACATTCTAATGTTCACTTTACTTTTGTTGATTAAACATCCTAATTCTAGGGCTGGAGATGGAGCTAAGTGGAAAAGCATGTGGTTAGCATGTGCAAGGCCCTGTGTTCAAACCCCAGCACTGGAAAAATAAAAAATCCTAATTCACTCCAAATATGCTGTTTTTAAAATATGTTAATTGTACAACCAGAGATATGAAAAGTTGTGCTATATATGTGTAATAAGAATTGTAATGCATTCTGCTGTCATTTATTTTTTTAAAAATCAATAAAATATGTTGACTGGGTGTGGCGGTGAATGCCTGGAATCCCAGCAGCTAGAGGGGCTAAAGCAGGAGGATCATAAGTTCAAAGCCAGCCTCAGCAACTTAGTGAGGCCCTAAGTAACTTAATAAGATCCTGTCTCAAATAAGAAACAAAAAGAACTGGGGCTGTGTCTCAGGGGCTATGCACCCCTGAGTTCAATTCCTGGTACCAAAAAATAAAATGAAATGTTTTTGTTTGGTTAGCTGTTTGCAGTATTAGATTCAATCCAGGAGTATTTTACCACTGAGCTATATCTCTGGCCCTTTTTATTTTTTTTATTTTGAGACAGGCTTTTTCTAGGTTTCCCAAGCTGATCTCAAACTTGAGATCCTCCCCAGTCATCTTCCCCAGTCCCCCCAGTGGGATTACAGTCCTGCACCACCATGCCCAGCTATAAATATGTTTAAAGTTCAAAATCTAAATAAGTAGATACTCATAATGAATTAACATTATCTTTGTGTATATGTCATGCATTGAGAAAATAGGAAATGTCTTATTTTTTAATCGAAAGTGGAAACCTTTGGTTTCAAGCCTGCCACTCAGCATTCCCCAATGACATGTAGGTGGTGAGTCACACACAGTGGGCCTCGTCCTGCTTACTGCACATTTGCAGCCAGGTGTGCAATCAGGTCTTTGGCATCTTGCATAGTAGAAGGTATCTCTGAGCCATTCTTGGTCACTTGAGTTCCAAACAAGAACAATTTTCTGTCATTTCCCACCTCAGATAATGCTAATGCTTCGTGGATATCTGTAATGTGATAGGCTGCCTCGAGATCCTTCACCCAGAATGGAAAAATAAGAAGAAAAAGTTGGTTATTTTGCATTCCTTTGGGATATACAGACTTACTATTTGTCTTTATTGCTCTAATGACTTCACCATTTTAATACAGAGGATGTTGTGACCCCAATTGTGATGACACCAGTAGATGTTTGAATATAAATATTTTCACCAGAATTATGCCAGTATGGGGGTGGGTACTAGGGATTGAACCCAGAGGCTCTTTACCACTGAGTCACATCCCCAGCTCTTTTTATTTTATTTTTGAGACAGGATCTGATTCAGTTGCTTATGGCCTCACCAAGGTGCTGAGGCTACCCTCAAACTTGAGATCCTCCTGTCTCAGCCTCCTGAGTTGCTGGGATTTCAGGTGTGCACCATTGCACCCAGCTAATGCCAGCATTTATGTGTTATCAAACAAATGTTTTCTGGAATGAAGCTAAGCCAATCTAATACCTTAATTTTCTAAACAGAGTCATCACTGTTTTTAATTCAAGATTATTTTCAACAGAATCAATTAATACAAATTTACATTTATCAAAAGGAATTTGATTCATTAGTTACTTTTGGTTCATATCATATATTTCTAATTTTAGCACTTGCCATTGTGAGCTTTCTTTTCTGATCATTATTTCTACTGAACAAGAACTTTGGATCAAACTTTGGGAGATAGAGGGAGACAGACAAGAGACCAGGGAGGGAGCAGATCGAGAACAAAAATGGTAGGGAGGGAGGCAAAGAGGAGGAGAGAGGCAAAGAGATGCAGCAGGGACAGAATCCCCTAGAGAGAGCCGCCTGGGCTTATGCTGCATGCCACAGTCAGACTCCTAGAGGTCAAAATGGAAAGATCCAAATATACTCCTCGGCCTCTCATGCATCCAGAAGTATTTAGACAAAAGGTCTCTGATATTTCTTTCTTTATTTTATTTTTTTTAAAGAGAGAGAGAGAATTTTAATATTTATTTTTTATTTTTCGGCAGACACAACATCTTTGTTTGTATGTGGTGCTGAGGATCGAACCTGGGCCGAATGCATCCTAGGCAAGCGTGCTACCGCTTGAGCCACATCCCCAGCCCCTCTGATATTTCTTTTAAAAATATTAAATCCCTATTGTTTTTGAGTCCTTTGTTGGCATTTTCACATCTAAAACTGCATTTATAATTGGCTTTTTATTAATTTGCAGCATTTCTCTAAGCTTTAGAGTATCATTTTATCTATATATCTATCATCTATCTATTTATTGAGATGGGGTCTCACTATGTTGCCCAAACTGGCCGCAAACTCCTGGGCTCAAGTGATCCTCCTACCTCAGCTTCCTGAGGAGCTGGGACAAACTGGGGTGCCACTGCACCTGACCAGCAGAACAGTTTTCAAGTTCTAAAAATAATCCAATACTGAGTCATATTTTTCCTATACCAATGTAGACCTACCAAATTCCACCACGGGGAGGCTTCATGATGTGCTGTAATTAGTAACTGGGAGGTGGTTACCTTTCTGAGTACTGGTAGTCACATACATTCACTGACTGTTCTCAATCTGAATAATTTACTTGGTCTTAGAGCTTATAATAATTTGTGTAATGGTATTAATAAATCCAGTAACATGGATAATGTCCCATATTAAATAAGTTCACTGATTGAATTGGAGCAGAAAAAATAGGAAGAGAAGGGTGGTAGGTGGGAAGAGGGGCTCCCTCTAATGATATAACACATAAGGTATAAATACAGGGTTTATTCCATGCTTATATAATTGGGCCTTAATAGAGTTAATAATGCAAAGAGTAAAGATAAAAAAGATGACTTCTTTGAAAACCCTTACATAAAAACTTGAACTTGGGGCTGGGATTGTGGCTCAGCGGTAGAGCGCTCGCCTAGCACATGGGAGGCCCTGGGTTTGATCCTCAGCACACATGAAAATAGGTAGATAAAATGGAGGTATTGTGTCCAACTACAATAAAAAATAAATATTAAAAAAACCTTGAACTTAGCTAAAATAATAGACTAAATATTTTGGCCAAAGAATATAAACAAAGATAAATTGAGCTCTTGTTATGGTATGAATATGAAGTGTCCCTCAAAAAGCTCATTCATTAGGCAGTGCAGGAATGTTCAGAGATGAAATAATGAGCTTATGAGAGCTGTAATCTCATTAATGGGTCGATCCATTTGATTTATTAATAATTTAAATGGAATACTGACTGGTAACTGCAGGCTGATGGTGTGTGGCTATGGAAATAAGTCACATGGTGGTGATGGGTGGCCTTGGAGTGTATCTTGTTGTCCCTGGCGCTGTCTTGCTCTTGGTTGTCATGAACTGAGCAGCTTCCTCTGCCACACCCTTCTACCATGATATTTTACCTCCTCTTGGGCCCAGAGCAATGGAGTCAGATTGATCATGAACTGAACCTCTGAAACTTAAAGCCCCAAATAAACTTTTTCTCCTCTAATTGTTCTTGTCAGGTGTTTTGGTCACAGTGATGAAAGGCTAACTCACACAAACTAGAATATACAGATCTTTTCTCTTTAAGGCTCAATAATATTATAAATTTGACAATGAATGGCCTTGTTGATTTAATTTGATGAAGAGACAAATCACAAAAGAAAGTATTGATAAATTAAAAATAGAAATCTTCAATATGAAAATGTAAACTATAAGTAAAATAAAATGACATGGCACCAGAATGCTGAAGAAGAAGATAGTAGTAAAGCATGTGACTAACAAAGAATGCTTTTAAAGATTCCTATAATTCAAACAAGAAAAGATAGAGGGGCTAGAGGTATAACAGAGTGGTAGGAAACATGCGTAATATATGTGAAACACTGGGTTCTACCCCCAGCAACACACACACACACACACACACACACACACACTATAAATACTCTAGTAAGAGTTTGGAAAAAGATACTAATAAATTCACTAATACGGAGATCAATAAACACCTGGAAAATATTTAAGCTCACTAGCAATTAGAGAAATATAAATTAGAATAATAAAAAATAATTCTGCCCCATCGTATTGGCAAAAATACCAAGTACTGACAAAGATACAGAGTTCCAAAAACTATCACCTTCTGCCAATGGGAGAATGAACTGGTATAACATCTTTGGAAAGCAACTTGATAAGATCTAGTCCAATTTACCATTTATAAATACAAAAACCCAGTAATTGTTCTTTTAGGCATATGCACCAGGAAAATGTTCACAGAGATCTCCAAGGAGACACATATATTTGAAGACTCATTTGCAACATTGTTTATAACAATGAAAAATTGAAAATAATTCAAATACACAACAAGAAAATGGCAAGACTGTGGTATATTCATTCGTGCAATGGAATAGCGTACAGCTCACATTTATCATGACTTTTTAAATCTTTGCTATTATTTATTTATTTATTGTTTATTGATGTTGGAACTGGCAATAGAACCTAGGGCCTCATGCATGCTAAGCACATCTTCTACCATTGAGCTATACCTCCATCCCCAAATCTTTGTAGTTTATGGTATTTAAGATGCTCCTCTTAAAAATAAAAACAAAATAGCACGAGTGTTTCTTTCAAAATGTTAACCGAATGTCAAAATCTGCTGAACTAGTTTCCACAAGGGACTTCAACTAGGCTCCTACTTTGGATCATCATTTGGGATTAGTTAGTTTACTTCCACAAATATTCACTCATAGAAGTCATAAAAAAATAGTAGGAATTGAGCTGTTTTATAATCGGCAAACCTAGCCATTGAGAAAGGGACTTAAGTAATACTAAAAAAAGAGTGAATTTCCATAACATTGTATTACTTAAGCCCCTTTCTCAATGGCTAGGTTTGCCGATTATAAAACAGCTCAATTCCTACTTTTTCTTTTATGACTTCTATGAGTGAATATTTGTGGAAGTAAACTAATACTAAAAAAAAAAAAGTGAATTTCCATAACATTGTATTATTTTTAGTGATGAACACAACACCTTTATTTTTTTATGTGGTGCTGAGGATCGAACCCTGTGCCTCACACGTGTGCCACCAATGAGCCACAACCCCAGCCCTTGGAAATTGATTTTTAAATTTTTTTTAATTGTGAAAAGTGCACATAACAAAAGTTACCATCTTAACCATTTTTCAGTGTACAGTGCCATTAAATACATTCACATTGTTGTGCGACTATCACCCAAACTCTCTTAATCTTGCTAAACTGAAACTCTGTACCTATCAATTAATTCCCCCATTCCTCCAGGCAATCACCATTCTACTTTGTATCTTAGTGGATTTGACTTTTCTGGGAGCCTCAATAAGCAGAATTTTTCAATATTTGTCCTTTCTTGGCTGGGTTATTTCGTGTAACATGATGTCTTAAAGGTTCATCTGTGTTGTATATGTCAGAATTTCCTTCCCTTTTAAGGCCAAGTAATATTCCATTGTATGTAAGTACCATGTTTTGTTTATCTGTTCATCATTGGATGGACTCTTGGGTTGCTTCCACCTTTTGGCTACTGTAAATAGTGCTATATAAATACCTGTTTGAGACGTGCTTTCAGGGTTTTTTTTTGTGTGGGGGTGGGGCGGGGTGGAGATATATGCCCAGAAGTGGAATTGCTGCATCATATGGGAACCCTATTTTTTTTTATTTTTTGAGGAGCCACAATATTATTTCCCATAGCAAGTATACAATTTTACATTCCAACAGTGCACAGGGGTTCCAATTTCCCCATGGATGTTTAATATTTTTAACATGTGTATGAAATAAATTCAGGTCAATCTAGTTGGTCTAAAACAAAACTATTTCTTTATACATGGAAACCTCTCAAATACTTTGTTGGATTCAACCATTAATATATGTTTATTGAAATAAGTTCAACAGACCTTTGCTGAATTCCTACTACGCACAAAGCAGTCTACTTAGGAACTTCAAAGGACACCAAAATTCATAACAGTCGTATTACGCTCAAGGAGTTTATAACCCAGGGAATCTAATAAGTCAAATTGAATATGCAGCATATTATTGAGTATCTAGCTATTAAAAAAATAGAAATTTCTTGTATTAGTAAGCAAAGTATTGAGTGTGATTTATATTTGCACAGATTTTTACCTGTTTGTGTGCAAACACAACCAGAGGAAGGATTGGATTTGCTTCTGTTAGTTGGTGAAGGAATTTTTTGGCTTCAGGTAATCGATTGTGATCTGCTGAATCCACCACAAAGATCAGCAACAATCCCTTGAACAGGTACATTTCCCAGTAAGAACGAAAAGGCTCGCTGCCGCCAACTACAGAGAACAGTAGAGGAAGAAGACACCAACAAATCACAGGAGCATTCACCCAGGACAGTCTGGGCACACTGGACAGGTGTTCCAACAAAATTCCACTGTGTTAGAAGATACCTAATTCTGAGAGCAATCAGAGGGACACTGCTGGGAAATAGCCATTGGGAATGAGTACCCTTCACAAGTGGATCATTCATTTTGGAATCAGAAAGGATCTTTGTTCAGATATTAAATGTTACAGTGGGTGTCTTCTGATCCTGACATACACAACAGACTCACAGCCACTGCAAGTTCATCAATGGGAGTGGGCTACTGAAATAGTTAAAGGTGGTAGGTTAAAGCACAAGTTATGCTGGGCACAGTGGTGTATGCCTATAATCCCAGTGGCTTGGGAGGCTGAGGCAGGAGGATTGTGAGTTCAAAGCCAGCCTCAGCAACTTCACAAGTCTGAGTAACTCAGACTTGACTCTGTCTCTAAAAAATACAAAAAAAGAGCTGGGAATGTGGCTCTGTGGTTAAGTGCCCCTGGTTCAACTCCCAGTATGGGGGAAAAACAAACAAACAAAAAACACATATCACTCTGATTTTTAAATGGACTAAACTTCTTGGCTACCCTCATTTGCATAATTCTTTTCCTTTGTCAGAATCCCAGAATTAATTTCTATTTTTAATATTGCATTAAGAGGAAATATGATCTTAAGGTATTCAGGAATATTTGCCTTAGAATAAAAATGCCTTTAGATTACAGAAATTCATTCTACTGATTCTTCCCATAGGAAACTTTTTGGTAATGATAATATACAAAATGAATTTAGCTTTTATTTTTCTCCTAGTATGGGGTTTGGCAGACCATGGTCCCATATTCAAATCTAGCCAGCCACCTATTTTTGTATAGCTCACAAGCTAAAAAGGCTTTTTTACACATTTAAATGTTTTTTTTTAAAAAAAGAATACCATATTAAGACTGTGAATATTCTATCAATTTTAGATTCTAGTGTCCACAAATAGTTTTATTGGAACACAATATGTTTTGGTTTATATATTGTCTGTGGCTACTCTTATACCACAAGGGCAGTTTAGTGGTTACAACAGAGACCATGCAGTCCACAGAGCTCAAATTATTTACTACATAGCCATTGACAGAAAGAGCTTTCAGATCTCTGTAACAGCAACTTAACAAAAGCCATTTTAAACACTAATAAGAAAAGATTTACCTTTCCTTGTTTTCTTTTGCATCTCTCTAGGCTAGTCATTCTTCTAAGTATTTTGTGTTTTTCATTTGTTAAACTATTTTGAAAACTTCTAAGTAATTCAGATGGTTTTAACACAATTTAAACATCCATGGACATTGGGTTATTCCTCATTTATTGTTACCATAAACAATGCTGCTGTAAAGACTTTTGTATTTGTTTCCTGGTGTGGATATATGTGAAAGGAAGGCCAACTATGCTAAATTGTTTTCTAAAGTGGCAGGTTCCAATTTATGTTCCACCAATGGCCAATAAATTTCCTTTGGATTCACATTCTCTTCAAAACTTGGTATTATCTGATTGATTTGTGTGTGTGTGTGTGTGTGCTCTCGCACCTAATTTGAATTCTCTTGCTTAATGATCATTAAACATTTTTTCATGTTTACTTCTAATTTGTTTCATGTGAAATGTTTTTTATGATGTCTAAATTTTTTCATAAGAGTTCTTAACATATTCTGATTACTGTCTGTTTATTGGTTATATGTGTTGCATGTATCTTCTCCCATTTTGTGGCATCTTTTTTATGAGCAGAAGTTCCCAATTTTAATGTAATTGATTTACCCATCTGTCTTTATCCATTTTTATATCCTGTTTTGTATTCTGCATTTGTCTTTTTCTACCCTGGAGACATAAGATATTCTCTATTTTCTTCACAAAGCTTTTTACATTAGACTTTTATCCATCTGAATTTGATGTATACATATGTATATAAAGAGGCTGGTAAACAATTTCACTTTTTTCTCATGTGCCATCACCATTTGTTAAACAGCCTCTCTTTTCCCCAGAAGATCTCTACTCTGTACATTTGGTCACTTTGCTCATTCCTGTGCCAACACCACACAATGTTAATTTTAAAGCTTTATAGTAAGATTTGATATTTGACAGAACAAGGCTGTCTTTCTTACTCATTTCTTCAAGAGTGTCCAGCTTTTTTTATACCTTTATTCTTCCATGTAAGTTTTAGTCTCAGCTTCTCAAACTCTTAAAAAAAGTTTTATCGGGATTTTGATTGGAATTGAATTATATCTAAACATAAATTTGGAGGAGAATTAACATCTTTTTAAGTTTTTTTTTCAAAAAATTTTTTTATTTGTAGATAGACACACATATGTTTGTTTATTAGTTTATTTTTATGTGGTGCTAAGGATTGAACCAAGTGCCTCACACATGCCAGGCAAGCACTCTACCACTGAGTTACAGCCCCAGCCCATGAATTCATGGAAACTATGTCACCATTTATTTAGATCTTCTTTCAGTGTTTTTCAATGACATCTGCAAATGTCTATTATGTGTGTGTGTGTGTGTGTTTAAGTTTAGGACTAGCTAAATTATGTACATTACTATCAAAAATGATATCTTCTTAAAAATCATATATGCTAAGTTGTGCATAGTAGTGCATGCCTATAATCCCAGCAACTCGGAGAATCCTCCCAGCAGGAGGACAGCAAGTTTGAAGCCAGTCTCAGCAACTTAGTAAGGCCCTAAGCAACTAAGAAAGACCCTATCTCAAAACAAAAATTAATTAATTAATTTAAAAGGCTGGGGGGGGGCTGGGGTTGTAGCTCAGTGGTAGACCTACCACGTGTGAGGCACCAGGTTCCATCCTCAGCACCACATAAAAAATAAATAGAAGTATTGTGTCTATCTACAACCAAAAAAAAAATTTTTTTTAATAAAATAAATAAAAGGTTGGGTGTGTAGCTTTGTGAAAAAGTGCCCATAGGTTCAACCGGAGAAGAGGAAAAGAAAAAAAATCATTTTCTGCATGTTGCTGGATAACAGAAGTGTAATTGACTTTTTAAAGTAATTTGACGGGTCTTCTAAGTTTCCTTTAAAGAAAATTACAACATTCATAAACAAGAACTGTTTTGTTTCTTCCTTTCTAATCCTAATACATTTTCTTTGTGTTGAACTGACTTAGACTTTCTGGGTAATGCTGAATTAAAATACTCTTGTTGGTCCTGGCTTTCAAGGGGCCATACTTCTAATACTTTATGTTGAGGAATCCTGTGTTCTGAAGTGTTGGTGGGTTAAGGAATTGCCATTTATTTTTAGTTTATTAAGAATTTTAAAATCATAAACAGAATTGAATTTTGCAATTTTTTTCTGCTTTTATTGAGGTTATCATATATATTTCGCTAGTTAACAATGTAGTAAATGACATTTATAGGTTTTTGACAGGGGGGATGGGTACCACAGATTGAACTCAAGGGCACTCAACCACTGAGCCACATCCCCAGCCCTCTATTTTGTATTTTATTTAAAGACAGATGCTCACTGAGTTGCTTAGATTTTTCAAACGTTAAACTAACCTTTTGTTTCTGGAGAAGCCAAGCTTGGTCATGATATGTTTTCTCTTTCATATACTAACTGGATTTTGGTTTACTACAATTTTGTTTGGATTTCTGCTTCTATGCTCATGAATTTCCTTTTTTTAATACTTCTTAGCCTGGCTTTGGTTATAGTAATCTCACTGTGAGGAAATACTACTTTTGCTTCCTGTTGGGTAGGAGAATTTATGGAAGATTAAGATTGATAGAGTTTACCTATAAAATCAACTTATCTAGTGTTTTCATTATAGAGTGATTTTTTTTTTTTTTTTTTTTTTTTGTGGTATTAGGGATTGAACCAAGGGCCTTGTGTTTGTGAGGAAAGCTGAGCTACCAACTGAGCTATATCCCCAGCCCTAGAGTGATTTTTAGCTAGTGATTTCATTTTAAATTTTTAAAATTATTCAATGTCTTATTTTTATTTATTTTCCACATTTTTATTGGTGAACTATAGTTGTACACAATGGTATGATTTATTTTTACATATTTGTACATGCACACAATATAACAATATAATTTGGCCAAGAGTTGTTATTTCTTCTTGAATCTGCTTTTGTAATATATATGTCTATTGGCACAGATGTAAATATACTCTTGACATCTTTTTTCATTTGAGACATTAGTTGTGCTTTCTAGATTTTCCTGATAAATTTCATCAGAAGATTGTCTATTTTGTTTATCTTTCAAGGAACTAACTTTTGACTTTTCTGATCTTTGCTACTGTATCTTTGTAATTAATTTCATTGGTTTCTTTATAATCTGTTTCCTTCTACCCTCTTTGATTTTAGCCTGTTGTTCTTTCCTAATCTACATCATATATTTAACCCATAAGTTTTCAGCTGTTTTTTTCCCTAGCTATAAACATTTAAGATTGTAAATTTCTTTAAATGCATTATTATTTTTTTGTCATGCCAATTTTAACCAATACATTTTGTCATTGCTATTTTTACCAGTCATTTGTTCTGAGTATTTTTAAATTCCCATAATGATTTTATCTTTGAACTATGAGTTATTTAAAAGTGGACCTACCTATCATTGGAAGGGTTTTTGTTTTTTGGTACTGAGGACTGAACCCAGGGGTGCTTAGCCACTGGGCTTACATCCTCACCCTCCCTCCTCTTTTTTTTTTTTTTTTTTCTTATTTTGAAACAGGGTCTCACTAACTTGTTCAGGGCCTCATTAAGTTGCTTCGGCTGACCTCAAATTTGTGATCTTTCTGCCTCAGCCTCCCCAGCCACTGGGATTACAGATGTACACCATTGCACCCAGCTAATTCATTGAAGGGTTTTAAGTTAGCAATGGATTTGCTTAAATACATGGTTAAAATATTTCTCTTCACAAATGGACAAAAGCAAAAATAAAATGATGACTGCAGGAAACTGAGGAACAGGTGAGGGAGGTTTTGGCTCATTTGCAGGCAGTAGAAAAGGATGACACTGACAAATTCTAGTTATGCTTTGGAGATAGAAGGAGTCAATATGTTTCTCTTGTGGACCGAAGGCAGGGGTAGAGAAGGAGGAATCAAGGGTGACTCCCAGATTCTGCCTTGAGCAACTTGATGGGTAAGGAATCACTTAATGGCCAGTGGATTACAGGTAATGAAACAGGAGGGGATAAGTCAGACATTTTTGTTTAATCACATGGTTTGAGAGGCCCATGAGACAATCAAGTAGAGATGTCAGGAGACGTTTGGATATGTTTGGGCTAGATAGGTCAATTGGGGGGGGGGGCCATTATCATATAGATAGTATTAAGTGCCATGAAGATGAATCAAGTCATCCAAAGAGAGAGTGTAAGAGAAGAACCCGGGAGGCTAAGATAGGAGGATCACAAGTTCAAGGCCAACCTGGGCAATTAATGAGGGCCTCATCTACTTAGGGAGATCCTGTCTCAAAAAATAAAAAGGTCACGGGTCTGGGGATGTGGTTCAAGTGGTAAGTGTGCTCTCCTGGCATGCGCAGGGTGATGGGTTCGATCCTCAGCACCACATAAAAATAAAAAAAATAAAGATGTTGNAAAAAAAAAAAAAAAAAAAAAAAAGGTCAGGAATATAGCTCAGTGGTAAAGAACTGAGAGAGAGAGAAGACAAGGGAAGATCTGACCCAACTTTGGGGCACAGCAACATCTAGCAAGGTGGTGACTTCAGCGTTGCTGCACAGTAGGGACTTTGGAACTGCCATCTAGTTGGAAGAAGAAGTTTGGGGCTTCTATATAATTTCATTTGCAGAGAAGGAAGCACACTGTACTTACTTAGGCTGCATGTTTATTTGCTATAGTGTGGAAAGAGGGAGGCCCGTTATAGATTATAGGAGGGCATGCTAAAGCCTTCCTTTAACCTCCCCTGTCTCCATCAACTGCAAAAAAGGAGACAATTAAAAAAGCAGAAAGTGATTCCTAACTCCCTCCCTAGAGCACCTTAGTATTAAACCACACATGCATCCTAAATTTTATGTAAATCTGATCCAGCATCATAAGAATCCAGTTGATAACACCACATCTAGCTAAACATAAAAGAAGGCTACTAGATAACTAGTGAGGAAATAGAGCTTACTCTCCAGGAACTCCATTTGGTTGTCTTCAATGTCGATGCAAACGGGATTGAAACCTTGGGTGGGTGCCTTGCTATGCTGGACTTTGTTTAAAGCTAGAGAGTCGAGGATGCTGGTTTTCCCTGCTCCATCCAGGCCTAGAACTAGGATCTGCTTATTTTTGTCCTGTGAAACAAAAGATAAATCAATAAACCTATGCCATCAGGTCCTTGTTTTCCTGGCTCCTAATAGTGTGTCTTCCTGTGCTAGGACCTAATAATAATCATGGAATTGCCAAACAGAGAGGAACTTAACATTTTATAGGCCAAGACCAAACCACCAATCACCTAATGTTTTCACATAACCATTACTACTATGTGACTATTAATCTCACATACCCTCTCCATCCCCCAACTCTTGGTCAGTCTATCACATACACCAACACACATACACCAGTATTTATGGAAGGTTCTAGAGGTCTCAGAGTCAATTTCGAGACTTCTTGTTCATGTCCTTTGGAGATTGTACCAGAATTTGGTTTGGTTTTTGGGGTCTTGGGACCTCCATGGTGCACACATCCACTATACCACTCAGCATGCAAGCATTTAAGGTCTCATGTTATTATTAATCTATCTTTTCTTCACAAGTAGATAACTTGATTATAAAATGTTAGTGCAAGTTTCCCCTCTTATATTTTTAATGCATATTTTTAAGTATCATGATTTAATGATATTAAAACCTGGTGAACTGGAAGTAAACTTTAAAAAAAGCATCCTACCAATATGTCAGCCTCAATTTTTATTGCCATGGACCGAGGGACCACAAGGGCAGTCTCATGAGAAGACAGAAATACAGTTAAAAGTGCCTAGAGATGTGGTCTCTACAGTGCAAACATTAAAGATTAAGAAGTGAGCCAGACTGCTCAGAGGAGTTCCATTCTATTTCCCAAACAGCTTAATAAAGATGTTTCCATGGGTCTAGAGCCACTTTTTGGTTCTAAACAGTTTTAATTATTAAAGGAAATTTGATATCTGATAAAACACAGGCTATGTAGATCTAAAATACTAGCAATTATCTTTAATGGCACTGGTTTAGAAATAACAATAATCTTATACACCCTGCTTGTTCTGCTTGAACACCAAATGTTGACATTAGACTTAGATTGCATTTCTGGAGGGAAAAAAAGTGATCTTAAACAGTGTTAGAATGTCTATAACCACTTCTTTAAAAAAAAAAAAATCTATGTGAAAGTAAGACATTTTAAGTTCTGCCCTAATAGGTATTTGGGTAAACAACACATTTTTTTTTTTAAGTTGGACACAATATCTTTATTTATTTTTATGTGATGCTGAAGATCGAACCCAGGGCTTCTCACGTGCTAGGTGAGTGCTTTACTGCTGAGCCCCAGCCCCAGCCCAACAACACAATTTTTGAAGGCCATACATTTTAGAGTGAATTCTTTTTTTTTTATTTTTTAAAATATTTTTAGTTGTAGAAGGACACAACACCTTTATTTATTTAATTAATTTTATATGGTGCTGAGGGTCAAACCCAGTGCCTCACACATTTTAGGCAAGTGCTCTACCACTGAGCCACAACCCCAACCCCTAGAGTGAATTCTTGATGGCTCTGAAAGTGAATGATATTTTTATGGATCTCTCCTATCTCCATCCCTATGTCCTTCCCCATTCTCTCCATCTGCATCTACACGTTAAAATGCCATTCTTAGGGCTGGGGTTGTGGCTCAGTGGAAGAGCGCTTGCCTAGCATGTGTGAGGCACTGGGTTCGTCTCAGCATCACATATAAATAAATAAAGGCCCATAATAACTAATAAAACTATTTAAAAAATGCCATTCTTAGAAAGTGCTAGGGTAAGGAAGAAGGACTTGATACACAAAGGAGACTTTGTTGAATGCTTTAAAATTACATGGTTTAAAGCAGTAGCAGCACCAAAAAATGGCTGCAGGCATGGATTGTGTTCTCTCACCATTTGGAAGGGGCCCCCACTCAGGTTACCCCAACATATTTCATTACATACTCATTCCATGGTACATCCCTTCCTCATTTTAATATGCTAAAAATATGATGTTTTTAAAATCTATGGTATGTCCTATTTTGGTTGGTAGCATTTTTTTTCTTTCTTAGTGATTCCTAAAATAATGATGTACTAGGTCCTTGAAACATTGTGAGTTAAAAACAGTTCCCTACTCCTTTTCCAACCACATTGCCACACCTAAACCCATTCTACCTAGAAATTCTGCATTAATGATTTACATTTTGTTTATATTTTCGGTCTAAAATACAAACATTGGGCTGGGGATGTAGCTGAGTGATAGAGCATATTCCTGAGATTTTGGGTTCAATCCTCAGCACCAATTAATTAATTAATTAATTAAAATAAAATGTATTATCCTCGTGTCTATCCCCTCCTAGGGAAACCTAAGATAGTTGTAAATCAAGAGTTCAGATGCAAAATGTGATGCTGAACACGATCATTCTGTGTCAAAAGTAATTTCTTTAGGACTGGGGATATAGCTGAGTTGGTAGAGTGCTTGCTTCATTTGCATAAGGCCCCGAGTTCAATCCCCAGCACCACAAAAGAAAAAAAAAAAAAATGTTATTCCTTTAGCCATACATAGATCTACGTAGCCTTGTTTTACCAGACATCAAATATCCTGTAATAATTAAATTAAAACTGTTTAGAACCAAAAAGTGGCTCTAGACCCATGGAGCCAACCAGAAACACAGAGCCCATCTAGCTGACCCTCACAATGCCTGGGTTCTCACACCTCTCCGTTAAAAATTTGCGACGCCCCACTCCCCGCCCTTCTGGGTGCTGATGGTTTGAAAACCATGCAAGCAGTAACCACAGCGCCTTACAGAAAAGAGCCAGAGAGCCTCCAAACACATCCTGCATAAATTCAGGAACACTGCCGCTTCTGACAAGCGGAGAGAGCCTGCGTGCACGGAGCGTCCGGGACTGGTCTCTGTTGGCAGATGGTCTGGGAGCTCAGCGCTGAATGCCCGGCAGAGGCAAAAGGCGTCACTTTTGAAGACCAGTCAAGATCTCTGGTCCCTCAACATTAGAATCTGTTAGGACACAGGGTACAGGGGTGAAGCAGGGGAGAAGGGGAGGACAATGGGATGTTCGTAGCTCGATACAATCCCTCCGATCCTTAGGTGGAAAACCCTCTGTTGAGGCCCAGTTCCCCCTGCGCAGGTCTTGGGGTCTGACGTAACAGAGCCGGGCCTTGGAGGCAAGGGTCCCAGGTACCTGGTTTTCTACTGATGACTCCAGAGGCGTCTCTGTCTTGGTGCTGTCGCTCTTCTCTACCTCTGGTTTTTCTTTAAATTGCTCATTCTTGGCTGCTGTCTCCTTCCCTTGCTCTTTCTCCTTTTCCTGCTCATTACCTTTTCTTATCCACTTCTCTTCCTTCCCTTTCTCTTTCCCCTTCGACACTTCTTTCTTTCTCTCTTCTTTTCCTTTCACCTTAATTTTCTCCTTCGCCACTTCCTTAGCCTTCCCTTTCTTCACATTCTCCATTTCCACCGCTCCTGTTTGCTTTCTTTCCTCTGCGCGCCCGCGCGCAGGAGTTGCAGCCTCGGGTCCGGGCAGGTGTGGCCTCCTCGCGGGGCGCAGGGCGGAGACTTGGGTCCACAGGGCGTAGGCCACACCCGTGGTCACCACGGCCGCAGCTATTCCCAGTGCGTACAGCCTGAGGTCTGGCATTTCGCACTAGCTCGCCTGTCCAGGGCGACTGGCAGTTGATTCGCCGAACCCGGGGGGTGAGGAGGAGGGACCCCAAATGGAGTTGAAATGGGCGGGGGTTCTAGCGGGTGGACCGAGCCCAGCCCAGAAGAACCCAGAGGTCCCAACCAAGAGTTGGGAGAGCGACGGGCTTATCACTACTGCCGGAAAAACGTTACCTAGGCGTCACCAGCTCCGGAGGGAAACGCCTTCCACCTGAGCAGGGTCCAGAGCGACCTTAGCCTCCGACCTCTCCAGCTTCAAACCCCAGCCTGCTCTGCCAAGCTGGCGTCCTCAACCCGCAGAACGCCTACAGCGCCGGCGTCCTCCCTCGGCTCACAACCGAAGCCAAGCTAAGTTGTGTATCTCCCCTCCACAGTGCGAGTAAACGCCACTTAGCCACGTCTAAAGGCTGCAACCCAGGGTTATTGGTTAAGGACAGAGTAATATGTCTTAAATTCTAGTTTCAGGGCTGGGGATATAGCTCAGTTGGTAGTGTGCTTGCCTCCCTATGCACAAGGCCCTGGGTTCAAACCCAGCAGCCCCCCCCCCCCACACACACACACAAAAACCAACAACCACACACATTTGTTTATTTATATGTAAAATTTTCGGAGATTAAGTACCCCACCAGGATCCTGGCTGCTAACAAAGTCCAGGTTAGCAAAACCTGAACTAGGCAAAATAGTATAATTTACCCCAGGATAGAGTATGTAGTAAATTTGGCATCCAATGGAACTTTCAGAGGTGATGTGGGGGCTGCAGGGCAATTGCCTGTTATGTAGGAGGCCTTGGATTCCACCCCCTAGCACTGTCAATTAATTAAAAGTATAGTTTATACATGCAATAAACTGATTTTTCTTCATTTCAGATAGGCTTGTAAGGAACAATGAATAGCAGGTTTCACAAGCCTTGAGTGATGCAGTGGTTTTTGTTGTTGTTGTTAATATTTTGTAGTTGTAGTTAGACACAATATTTTTATTTATTTATTTTTATGTCGTGCTGATGATCGAACCCAGGGCCCAGTACTTGCTAGGTGAGCCCTCTGCCGCTGAGCCACAACCCCAGCCAGATGCAGTGGTTTTTAAGGTTAGCTGTTCAGAGTTTTATTAAAAAGACTGATTAAAAACTTTTAAATGCTGTTTTGTTTATACCCATGTCAACATGATATATTTTCAGCGGAGTTTAAACTGGGTTCCTGCAATCCCATTAGATTGGCTTTCTGGCTCTGCTGGGAGGGGAAGGAGACAATTTTAGATAGTTTGAAAGAAAATTCTTAGATGTATTTACCAGGAAGTCCTCCCCAAAATGCCAACACTCAAAACACAATTATCCATAGTCACTGCTAGAATATTTTATTTTAAAATGTGCCATAGTGAATGGATGTATCCACACTGGTTTTTATAAATGTACACATACAACATGTATATACAAAGTTATATATGTCATTGGTTAAAGCCCTGTCCAAAAGAGGAAATAATTGATGGTGTTAACACTTCATTTGACAATAACTTATTTGTTTGAACTGAAATTTCAGTTGCTTAGCAATGACTAATACCAATGGCTGCCAAAAACAATGACTAAATAGAGAACTGTAAATTTCACTGTTGTGCCTTAGGTCAAAATTTTCAAAGATGGATAATTTTCACCAAGATTCTGTTGCTTAGTTAACCTAAAAAATTATTATCTTTAACCATAGAAATTTAATGGAATTCTAAATAACAGATTTACTAACAATCATTCCTATACTGCAGTATATATTCAGAAGGAATAAATATTTGTCACTCTTACCAAGAGACTGTTCTGTTTAGCTCAAAAGTACAACATAATAAATCATTCTTATTTTAAGACCTCATGTTTAGATGCCACTGCAGATTCTGATTATGTTAAACAGAAAGGCAGCACTTCGTTTCTTATTTTAAAGATGGAAAGCCTTTTTAGAAACCCTTTGAAGAAGTTTCAGTAGATATGTTCAGAATCTAACACAGCAGCACGTTATTAACAAGGACAGAGTAATTTGATCACAAGGAAATACTCATAAGTCTTAAATAAATTATACTTGGGCAGCATAAAATGAATATTAAACAAGGGGAGGCACCCCAGTAACTGTCTCACAACTGTTGAATGTGAAGGTGGCTTGTGAACAAGGAAAGACAAGAACAACAGTCACACCACAAACTGATTGTAAAATACTTCATTACTTAGAGAAAGGTAATGAAAGGTCAAAACCCATAAGGAAAGAGAAGCCATTAGAGTATCTATTAATTGGGCCAAACAGTCCTGTTAGATCTTAATACTGCTTGGTATTGATTTCCTGTCTATGTAATGAAGTCAATGTTTTATGTTCTTGATAGGGGCTATCAATCTTTCTGATTAAGAAAGTCCAAACCCATCTGACCTCATAACACTAGGTCAAAGAGTCAACTTCTTACAACATTGATATATTTTGAGATATTGAATGGTGCTAAATCAACATTAACATAATCTGAGAATGAAAATGATAAGGGGCACAAAGGAACCATATACACATATGAAAAATATTCCATATTCCAGTATCACATGACAGAATTTATGGTCAAAATTATTTAAAACATTTACTTTAGTCTTTTTGTGGTCATTTAATTAAGTGAAGAACACTAGTGTTTTGGTAAGGTTCCTTCTTATCACATGATATTTTTAACTCAATACTTAGAATGCTCAGAAGATTCCACTTTCAGCCTCCTAGGGCCATGTAAGACATAATTTAAAGTGGGACCTAAAATAGCAACAAGTGTCTTCAGACTCTAGTAGAAACAGTTTCTGTTTAAATCCTGGGAGACCTTAGATAACATGCCTTATTTGTGAAATGGAAAAAAGATCAAATCAGCACACAAAGATAAAGGGTGCAACAGATATCAAAGTGGTATATGCCTGATCATCTCCAGTCCTCATAATCTGTGCAAACATAGGCAGTTCAAATTACCAAACCTGACTAGGCAGTTTGAGAAAGGTGTTTTCCTATTTGATGCACAAGAAATTATTTTATGAAAATACGTGGATATAAGATGGAGCAGTTCTGTGCTTCTTGCTGTGTTACCTTTATTATGTTCCTTGTATATCACTGAGGCTATTTAAAAACAGCCTGCAACAAGGACATTCTATCACCAGCCACCTTTTCCTCCTTTCTTCTTTTTCTGTTGCTGTTTCTTTTTTGTTGCTGGGGCTCCTGCAGGTTTCTGGTGTCTTGGGGGTATGATGTTACTTGTAGAGGCAGAGACTGTTGCTGCACTGCCAGGTCTTGGAGAGGTGGGTGGGCTGCTCACAGTTTTACTGGCATCCCTGAAATCATCAGACCAGAAATATTTTGGTCATTCATAAATTCAACAAAGAAAAAGGGTATATACAAGTGTTCTACTTTCCATATCTAACAATTTTCCACTTTGTTTAAGGTACATCTCTGATTCCTCACCCTTTTTCTTTTGTTTCTTTCTTTTTTTTTTTTTTTTTAGCAGTACTAGGGATTGAACCTAGGGATGCTCTACCTATCTAATCTATTGGAACAGGTTCTCACTAAACAGTTCAGGCTGGCTTGAACTTGGAATTCTCTGGCTCAGCCTCCCAAGTAGCTGGGATTAACCATACCTGGCTTTCACCATTCTTTGAACAAAATTTTTACTGTTTGTAACTAAAAAACTATATATCATTCATGCCCATTTTTAGAAAACTTAAAAAAGATTAAAAAAAATTATTCTGGGCATGGTGGCACATGCCTGTAATCCCAGTAGCTCGGGAAGCTGAGGCAGTAGGATCGTGAATTCAAAGCCAGCCCAAGCAACAGCAAGGTGCTAAGCAACTCAGTGAGCCCCTGTCTCCAAATAAAATAGAAAATAGAGCTGGGGATGGGGCTCAGTGGTTGAGTGCCCCTGAGTTCAATTGCCAGTACCAAAAAAAAGATAAAAAAATTAAGTGACTTATAATTCTATGTATAAATAACATTTTAATTTATTTATTAATGTTTACATAGTTAAAAGACTCAGTATAGTTTCCTTTTCCTTTTCAAACAAAAAAATATTTAATTTAATAATATAATCAAAGTTTTAGTATTTACAACATATTCAAAGCAGAACTATATTTTCTCTCTTGTATACTGCAAACATTTATCAAGGATATATGATTGTATACTTCTCATACTTAAAATATATTAACAAACTCTCACTAATATCCTTAAATCATTCTCAGAAACAATCTATGTTCTAAGCAAGTTCTATTATGAAGCCATGACTTACAGTTCAGATGAGGCCCCTGCAGTTGCTCCCTGGGTCCCTTTTCCAATCTGATCCTTCTTTTTACCCTTCTTTCTTCCTCGATAGTAAGAACGTTCTCTCATTGGTAGCCATCTTTCTGGATCTGGGGTAACTTTTGGGTCATAATTCTTAGGCAGTTTTCCTGTTTAACAAAAGTAATAAAGAAATGAGGGATATGCCCCTAAAAGTTTCAAGACAGCTTGTTTACACAGTGTATCTATGCCTGGGAATAAATAACACTACAACAGAAATTAGTCTGAGAAAGTTTTATCTGTAATAATCTAACTAGGGAAAAGTCCTCATTTCTAAGCATAATACAAGATTTAGAGGCTAAAGATTTCACAGCTTTATCTGTATAAAATTTTAAAGTTTGACAAAATACATTTTTAAGAAAAATAGCAAAAACCTTATATTCTATAAAACAGAGTATATTGATATCCTTAATATAGAAAGAATCCTTACTAATCAATATGCAAATCACTCAAGAAAAAAAATAGGCAGTTATCATTAGGGTAAGCCAGAGAAAATGAGTCATTAATCATGTAGAAAGATGCTCAACCTTACTAATTAAAAATGGGAAAGGTAGCTTTTTTTGTCTCAGCCGCAGACATCCCATCCAGTCTGAGGAAGACCTGGAAACTTCTGGGACACGTGAACCATGGCCACTGCCATATTGGCAAGCACCGGAAACACCCAGGAGGCCAGGGTAATGCTGATGGCATTCATCACCACAGGATTAACTTTGACAAATATCACCCAGGTTACTTTGGGAAAGTTGGTATGAGGCATTACCACTTAAAGAGGAACCAGAGTTTCTGCCCAACTGTCAACCTTGATAAGTGGACATTGGTCAGTGAACAGACATGAGTAAATGCTGCCAAAAACAAGACGGGAGCTGCTCCCATAATTGATGTAGTCCAATCGGGTTACTACCAAGTTCTGGGGAAGGGAAAGCTCCCAAAGCAGCCTGTCGTCGTGAAGGCCAAATTCTTCAGCAGAAGAGCTGAAGATTAAAGGTGTTGGGGGTGCCTGTGTTCTGGTGACTTAAAGCCACCTAGAGCTCTGGAGGTTCATTAAATGCTAACAAATACTTAAAAAAAAAAAATGGGAAGGGTAACAAAACTTACTAGACTAACATGTTGAAAGCAGTAATACGAGCTGGGGATATAGCTAAGTTGGTAGAGTGCTTGCCTTACATGCACAGGCCCTGGATTCTAATCCCCAACACACACACACACACACACACACACACACAGCAGTAATACCCAGTTTTGGTGAAATGATCACACTCAAACACCACTGGCAGAAGTATATAGTGATATATAACCTTTAAGAACAACTCTTTAATTTGACAATACCCATCATTTAGACTCCTAGAAAATTCCTGAAGAAGTCCACGAGCCACAAATTACACAAGACATTCTCTTTAATGTTAATATAGCAAAATAACTTAATTGTCGATCAGTGAGAAAGATTAAATAAATTATACCTCTAATACAGTAAGCTATACAAATAGGTTAAAAATGAGGCGCATGTGTATTTAATCATTTGGAAAAATCTTCACAATTTGGTCTAGAGGACTGAAACAAATTATCATAATATTATGCTCATACTGATTTTAGAAAACTGGTCATTTAGCATGTAAGTATGTAATTATATGTGTTTCAGTAAACAAGAAAAGTTAGTAATCATCTCTGAGATTATGCATTTGTGGCAGATTATTTTCCATGCTTTATGACACCCTATATTATTAGACATATATTATCACTGGCTTTGTTGTTTTCTTCTGTTTTTAGAATAAGTACACATCACTTTGCAAATTTTTTAAAATGTTTATCTGGAAATCACAAAAACAGAAAAGTAACACTGCATATTATTTCTACCTAATGTTATCAGTTGTTTGCTTTTAAGTAATACTAGTACATAAAAGAACTAATTATTGAATTTTTATCCATTTCCAAGTACTATGACAAAAGTAAAAAAAAAAAAAAAACCAAGTGTGATCAAAAATTTTTGGAAACTGGAAAACAGCCGGAGCACAGTAATAAACTTGGTGAAGATTTGGGAAATCTGAGACCTAAGATGGCAGTGGGCCAAATTAAGAAGTAACTGATTTTTACCCCAAAACTCAAGAACAGGTAAGTAGCTTCACTAGATGGAGCCAAATAGTAATTTCACCCACTCGTGCCAGAGATTGAAGAACCCAGCCCAAGCCAATCAATCCACAACATTCCCCTGGTTAATGGTTCAGGACTGACCACGGACCTGTGCTGGTCCAGTCGGATTAATAAGAAACGTTTGCTGAGTCTCTCTGTCCTGCTGAATGTAAGTGACAAGCATGTAGCCCTGTTTCCAACAAACTCTTGGGACTGTAGTTCAGTTTTGTTGTCAAAATAAAGAGATACAACTACTACTGAGTCAATGAGCCTTGATGTTAACTTTCCTCTAGACTCCCAGTTATATAAACAGTAATTTTTCTTAAGCCAGTTTGGAAGAGCTTTATGGTATCTATAGCTAAAAGATTCTAATGCATAGACTGTGTGCCAGACATCATTCTTAGAGCTTTATATGTAGTATCTAACTTACTCCTTTGAGAGGTATATATTATCATACTGCATTTTAGACTCAAATGTACTAATTTCAAACAGTTTTAAAAATCATTAGGTTTTGCTTCTTATTAAAAAAATAAAAAATAAAAAATTTGGGTATCTATGTTATATCCACAGTCACAGTGAAAAAATACTATGGTAACAATTTGAATTTGGACAATCTAACTTCAGAGTTACACTCTTTTAAATTAATAAAATTTTAGCTCACAAGACAAAAGTCAAGTATTCAAAGACACTAGAGAAGGGGGCATCGTGGTTATGTCTACAGAATTCTATTTAGGAATAAACGCAAGTTTATTTTTTTAAAAATATTTTTTAGTGTTTTTTTTTAGGTGGACACAATCTATTTTTTATTTTTATGTGGAGTTGAGGATCGAACCCAGCGGCCCCGCGCATGCCACATCCCCAGCCCTAAACTCAAATTTTTTATCTTTGTAGAAAGGAATCTAAAATTTGTTTTTCATTCTTAAAAAGCTTACCCTTCTTTTTCTTCTTCTTCTTCTTCAAATCTCCCTGTCTAAAATGAGAAGAAAAATCATTACCATCACTGTGCTAAAATATTTACTGACATTAAGTATGTGCAAAAGAACAAGCTGGGCACTTAATCATAAAGGTTATTTATTTATTTGCAGTGCTGAGAATTGAACCCAGGGCCTTATGCATGCTAGGCAAGCACTCTACCACTGAGTTACACCCCCAGCCCTTATAAAAAGTGATTTAAGATTTGGTACCAGTTCACCAAAGCTAACAAGCTGAAATATTAATTCAGGTTAAATTCAATCACACTTAAGGCATTATAACTTCTGGAAGATAGTTTAGAAAACACAGAAAAATGTTTTCAGAAAACAGACGCCAATTATGTTGAAAAATAATTCCTTTTTCTTTTGTACCAGGGATTAAACTCAGGGGCACTTAACCACTGAGCCACATCCCCAGCCCTTTTTATTTTTTTATTTTTGAGACAGGGTCTCACGAAGTTGCTTAGAGCCGCTAAATTGCTTAAGGCCTCACTAAGTTGGTGAGGACGATTTCGAACTTGCAATCCTCCTGCCTCAGCCTCCAAGTCGCTAGGATTACAGGCATATACCACAGCACCTGGCTTCACCTCTCTGTACTATTTTCTAAATAGTATATGAGTAGTATCTGAAGTGTAACTGGTAAAATTTTGAATCAACATGAAAATCTGCAACACCTCTTGGTTAAATAACCCTTCATTTTCCAAGACTTTACAGAATTGATAAACTCTTTGCCAGAAGAACATGTAAAATACCTACAGAGATTATCTCTGGAAGGATATTTTAAACTAGTCACCCTGGTTATAGTCCTAGGAGGGAGAGGCTGAAAAGGGACAGGAGGAAGATTTTTACTTACTCTCAATATTCTTTTATTTATTTATTTATTTTGGTGGTGGTGGAGGTGGGGGGTGGTGTTGGGTTTTTTGCAGTGTTGGGATTGAACCCAGCGCCGGTCGCATGCCAGGAAAGGTCACATACCAGGAAAGTTTCCTACCACTGAACTACACCCCAGCCCTATCTTTCAAATTTTGAACCATGTGAATCTGTTAACTTTAAAAAGTAAGTAAAACCTCTGTTAAGCACACTTCAAAATAATTGTTAAGCATTCTGAAAGCTACAATGAAAACAGATGAAAAAAAAAAATCTCTGTATATATTCACATGTGATATAACTCTGTGAGAACTATGAAACAGTAAACTAAAAAGATGAGACAGCAATAATTCCTGCCAACTCATTCTACAAGTCATTCAATTATGGAAGTCCTTTCAGGATATCCTAAAGAATAATAAATGCAATGTGTATGTAGTGCCATACTTTAATATTTCATCTCTCCCTCTGACTTTGAAATAGTATTCTAAATTCTGCACAGGCACACATACAGTTTCCCCAAGATTCTTTGCAATTTCTTATGTCTCTGCCCTTCTTATCTGCACAAATGCTACCTCATGAAGCTGCTCCTAACTTGCCACCATCCCCAGGAAGAGCTACTCCCTGTGGCATGCTCCGCTCTATCCCACACCATCACAGTACACACAACCTTTCCTGCAATTGTTGTTTATACATTTCATTTGGCTTTATTTTTTGTTCAACACTTAGCATATACATTCACATAGTGTAGCTCCAAAAGAGACTACACTTTTGCACTGAAAAGTTGAGCATAAGCCTAATGAAAATACTATGTTTAATTTTAAAACTTAAAAGTTTACATCCTGATTATTTAAGAGAAAATAAAGAACACTAAAGTTTTAGATAAAAATTGTATATTCTTAATAGTTACCCAACCCTGTTTTAGTAGAGAAAAAAATATTGAAAATATTTTAAAATGTTATTTGAAAATCCATTTAAGACCTAGGGTCAATTTATTTTATTTTGGGATTTCTGGTAAATCTTAAAATTAGAATTAAATGGAATTTGGAACAATGTAACATCTTTGAGGCTTTAATTCCTTTAAGTCTTAAAAAATTATTATAAGGATGATAATGCTTTTTTTATATAAGTTAATCATAGAAAAAAAAATCAATCATATATTCTTGCTTTTTCTTTTTCTTTGTGCAGTGCTAGGGATCAAACCCATGTCTCATGCATGCTAGGCAACTGCTCTACCACTGAGGTTTATCACCAGTCCTGAATTAAAAAAAAAAAAAAGAGAAAACAAAATTCAAAAGGCATTTTAAAAGAGGAAATAATAAAAAAATATGAAAGTCACAAAACTGGAGAAGTGTTTGATATCTTTCATGCTCTATTCATTCTGAATCAAAACTAGAATCATACATTTTACTATAGGTTTCTACTACCTACATTAAGATAGTAATACAGGAGAATCAGACTGTAAATTCCTTTAAATGAAGCTGGCCAACCTTTCCTCCAAATCAGCAAAATAAACCATCTGAATTTTGGTTCAATAATGCTAAATGATCTAAATGCACATCAATAACTTACAGGTAAATAAAGTAGGAGGCATCAAGCCAATGGAATATTTTAAATAAAAAGAATAAAATATGCCTACATTTAGTACATCAAAAGGTCTCTAAGGCTTTTTAAATTAAATGTAAGAAAATTTCCAAACAAAATAATTCTTCTGGGAAAAAAAAAACAAAAAAAGTAAACAATTTAAGGAAAATATTAACCACCTATATGTATAAACAGGAAGAAAAATATTTGGAAAGATACATTAAACTAATATCAGAGGGGCTGGGATTGTGTCTCAGCAGTAGAGCGCTCGCCTAGCTCGGGCGGGACCCGGGTTCGATTCTCAGCACCACATAAAAAATAAAAGGCATTGTGTTGTGTCCATCTACACCTAAAAAATAAATATTAAAAAAAAAAAAAAACAACTAATATCAGAGATTAGTTCTGAGAAGGAGGAACAGGGGTGGAAATAAGAAATAAGAGCTGGGCACAGGGAAAGATAAGGAAAAGAAACAAATTTAAGCTTTATTTACATGGAATTTTTGAGATGTAGTTTTGTTTGTTTTGGTTTTTCTTCTTTCTTTTTTTTTCCTTCTATTCTTGATATGTAGCTTTAAATTGTAGAATTTAAAGTCAACATTAGAATATTTTTATAAATGTTTTTAATTAGAAAAACATTACCCTTGTTCCTTCGGTTGACTATCTCCAGTAACTTTTCCACCCTTCTTCCGAATGTACGTAGCACCAGGAGAATTTTCAAGAGCCTCGACATCTACTTTTAGAGACATACTATCTGATGAGGGCAAGTGTTTGCTAAGACTGGGATAGAATAGGAGTTTAGGAACATAAAACACACAGGCACGCGCCTTTCAATATATTTGTGCCACTATAAAAATATTGTCTTTTTCTGATACCTGTCATCAGAAGCAAAAAATGTTCTAAAATCTACGGAATAATAAATCTGCAAGTTATGCCAATTATAAATATCTGTTCTGAAAGGAGAACTTGAAGAATGAAAATCTAATCATCTATAACTTTAGGGATATAGTTCAAGGTAGTTTCAAGACAACTATCAATAAAGACAGTAGAGGGGTGGGGATATAGCTCAGTTGGTAGAGTGCTTGCCTTGCATACACAAGGCCCTGGGTTCGATCCCCAGCACAAAAAATAAAAAAATAAAGACAGTAGAATGAACTGGATATAACTTTCCTATGTTCATACATGAATACATGACCAGTGTAACTCCACATCATGTACGATCACAAGAATGGGAAGTTATATTCCATATATGCATGTCAAAATACATTCTATTGTCCTGTATAACTAAAAAGAACAAATATAAAAAGATTATTTTTCACCCTGGGGGGAAAAAAAAGTTGCAACCATCAAGCTTATAAAACAGGTTTTTTAACTGCAAATGCTTTGACTTAGCATCCACCACCCCACCTCAGTTTCAGGAACACACACTGATTAGTGTAGCACATATGATCTAAGCTCTATCAGGACTCAAAATCCTCTTATCAATAATAAATGTTTCTAATAGTTCATAATTCATGCTCAACTATGCACATAAAACATGCTGTTGTCTTTTCATTCATTCATTATTATGTGCAGCTGGACTTGAACCTGGAGAAATATAGGGTTGCACCTTGTGGACTTCATTTTTGCTTTTGGAGCTAATAATCCCAAAGTGGATCCATCACTGTATTTTCCAATCACACTGATCAATAATTCTAATTTTTCCTTTTATCACTTTGGAAGGGAGTTATGAATTCTAGTTGAAATTTACAACATAAAAATACCTGGTCAAAACTCAGCCTCTAGTGCTTTATGGGGAGCTGTCTGAAACAATAGTCAAAAGGATACACTTTAGCTTTCTCTGGATCCACAAGTGAGTAAGCAGAAATAAGTTGCGCTAGGGTGTGAATATCTTTTGGATTTTGTCTGAAAGAAGAAAGAAGATAGTCACTGAACAGTTTGTAAAATAAGAAAGTAACACAAATGTGGAAAATAACTCCCTCATATCAATAACAGAAACAAAATGTGGATTTCTACATCTCCAAATTTTAGAGCTTACTTCCATAGCTGTTCTAGGTCACTAATTGCCTCCTTCTTCCGCCCATATTTGAGTTTGAAGTTTGCAGCTTCTCTTATCAATGACAAATGAGCAGGAGATTTGGGCTACAGGTCCAATTAAAAATAAATAATAAAAAAAAGTTAAGCCAAATATCTAGTAAATCAATGAAGTTGCATTAATTAAACTTTTAAAATGGACCTATCCATTAAATTCCTCATCCTAAGTTTTACTGAATGCCTAAAACAACAATCTCTCTCTCTCTCTCTCTCTCTCACACACACACACACACACACACACACACACACACAGATAGGTAAAGACATTAGTATAAGTAATCACCAATTTATGAAGTTACAAAACCCAGTTCTACTTAGGTTATCTGTGACTAAAAACATTCTCCTAAAACCAAATCCTAAATATATACCACCACAGTTGTCAACCATAAACATAATATTTCCCAGAACAATTATGTCTCTCCACTACCAATAGTATTAATAATATAAATGGCATTAGTGTGTACATATGATGGGAAGTTGGATATTGCCCATGCAGAGACCCACAATGGAAAAACTCAAGATGTTCCTATTAGATGGAGACATGATAAACAATTATTCCATATACTATTGCTCCAATAATTACTACCATCCATGGGCTCTCTAGCTACTTAAGATGAGCTCTATTACATGCAACCATGTTCTACTATCATTCTTATTTCATGTACACATACACAAGAAGGAGCTTCAAAAAACACAAATGATTGTTTATCTAAAACATGTCTTTATAACACTTTACTCCTTATTTACCTGATGGTTTTGATACCACTGGATGGCTTGTGTGAAGACCTCAATGGCACTATCAATATCTTCCTCATGGCTGTACATGGTCACTAATGCAGACACCTATACAGTCAAAGGTATAAATTAATGAATTAAAGCAGTGTCAGCTAACAAATGGTTTGGTAAGATCAGAAGCTGAGAAGTGCTTAGACACATTTACAAAGCAAAACACCACTAGACATTCAAGTGTATGATCAGCCAGGTATACATTAGTGTAGCTGAACTCCTGTTGATGAGCTCATGGGGCCTGAGCTGCATAAAGCCAGTGAAAAGCTTGTCCAGTATGCTTGAAGGACAGCAAGGAGGCCCACATGGCTAGAGTAGAAGGGGAGGGAAAACAGGAGAAGCAGTAGGAAATAAAGACAGATGAGGACAGAAACAGAGACAAAAAGTTGTATCTTTAATAAATATCAGGTGGGCTGTAGTTATAGCTCAGTGGTAGAGCGCTTGCTAAGCATGTATGAGGCACTGGGGTCAATCCTCAGCACCATATAAGAATAAATAAGTAAAATATAAGTTAAAACAAAAAAAAGAGCCAGCCAGGTGTAGTGGCGCATGCCTGTAATCCCAGCTGCTTGGGAGGCTGAGGCAGAGGATTGCAAGTTCAAAGCTAGCCTCAGCAATGGCAAGGTGCTAAGCAACTCAGTGAGACACTGTCTCTAAATTACAAAATAGGGCTGGGGATGTGGCTCAGTGGTTGAGCACCCCTGAGTTCAATCCCCAGTAAACCTCTCTCCAAAAAAATAAACATTAGTAAAAATAATAAACTGGCCAGAAAAAAAGACATGAATATAAAAAATGTAAGAGGGGCTGGGGATATAGCTCGGTTGCTACAGTACTTGCCTCGCAAGTATAAGGCCCTGGGTTCCATCCTCAGCACCACACACACACAAAAAAAGATATTAAGAGGAAAATAAACATTATACATATCTTCTATGGCAATAAATTCAACAACGTAGATGAAATGGACAAATTCCAGGAAAGGTAAAAGAGGGACAGATATTAAATCTTAAAAACATTTTATTTTCAGCACATTGTTATTGGATTCTACTATGAAGTGTAGAACAATCCTTAAAATAAGAATCAAGACAATGCACTAACATAGTTATTATTAGATATTTATTGAGTACTAGCTGCAAACAAATTGTGTTGAGAAAACAAACATGAGTAAAACAGTTTCCATTCAATAGATGTACATCCTACCACCACAAAATGTCTTTACTATGAAACAGATGCTTTCCTAGCTATATTAATGATCTAAACCTGTGCTATTTGAATAACCAGAGAACTAAATACTAAAGTTTGGCCACTATTACTAAATTATCTTAACTCAAAGTGACATGATATACAATTTAAGTCTAAGAAATTCCCTATACAGGTCTGAGATTATCTGAGGTTGACTTTCTTCAATAATTTAAGGACCTAATAGGGCCTGGCACATTTGACTGAATAGTAAACTAACAAAAAGCAGAACACAGAATGAAATTAAATTTATACCAAATAAATGCTATTATTCTACTATTCATACCTTATAAATTATACATAAGAAAATTAGTAGAAATTAAATATAAATGAACATCAGACATACAATTCCACTATCTTCTCAAGTCTTATAATATTTTAATTACAAACTCACCATGCCTGGTTTATGCTTTAACTCCTCTATACTTCTCAATATTAAACATGCTTTGGAAATATTACCTTAGGAGATTAAAAACAAAATCATTATTGAAATCACAGTCTTATATTTTGTACTATCTCTAGATATACAAGCTTTGGGTTCTTGGGGTTAATATACTCCTTCTGTTAATTTCACAGAAAAGGAAACTGACGTAAGAAGAAATAATGTATCTTGTTTAAGCTTACAAAATTAATAGCAGAGTTATTTCCAGAAAAGAAGTCTCTCAACTCCCATTCTGTTTCAGTTCTGTTTTTCTTTTATCACTCTGTAATTTGAATATAGTAGTAGGTGAATCCTTCCCTAAAGGCCTTGCTATATGTTAATATAGATATAAATGCAAAGGAAAATCTGTGGTGATAAAATTTTGGGTTTTCCACTCATTATAAACTTCAACAACTTTAAAAACAAAACAAATAATAATTAAAAAAAATACAAAAGACTCTCTCCAGTTTTTTTCTCCTCTCAGGATGATAAATAATCTTTGTAAGAATCAACAGAAACCAGGCAGTCAAGAGTGTTGGCAGGTGGGCACCTATAGTTCTAGCTACTCAAGGAGGCTAAGGCAGCTATATTAGGAAGACTGCTTGAACCCAAGAGTTCAAGGCCAGCCTGGGCAACATATAGCAAGACCCTGTCTCCAAAAAAGAAACCCAAACCCAAACCAAATAACACCATCACCACCACCCCTCCCCCCCACAAAAAAAAGATGAGGAAAAAAGGTAAAGGGAAGGGCAAGGAGCCAGGCATGATGGCGCACACCTGTAATCCCAGTGACACGCGAGGCTGAGGGCTGAATCGGGAGGATCACCAAATTCAAAGCCAGCCTCAGCAACTTAGCAAGGCCCTAAGCAACTTAGTCAGACCCTATCTCAAAAAAAAAATTTTTTTAAAGGGCTGGGGATGTGGCTCAGTGTTAAGTGTACCTGGGTTCAAAAAAAAAGACAAGTGAGGAAGATAAGGAAATGTGAGGGTAACAGGGAAATCAACACTATTTCTCAACCCTGTTTTTTATTGCTTCATTTAAAAGACTTTTTGGACATTTTTTCTTAATTGCCAAACTCCCCCAGTTCATGAAATTTTAATTTCAGCCATTGTAATATATGAGATTTTTTTGACCATTTACCACCCTCATTGAGAACCAGAGTGGTCTGACAGTTTTCTATAATGAAGAAAATGTCCTTTCAAGCCAGGAGTGGTGGCAAACTCCTGACAGGAGGATTGCAAGTTTGAAGCCAGCCTCAGCAACTTAGTGAGACACTTAGCAACTCAGCAAGACCCTGTCTCTAAACATAAAAAAGGGCTAGGGAGGGGCTGGGGTTGCAGCTCAGTGGTAGAGCGCCTGCCTAGCAAGCATGAGGCACTGGGATCCATCCCCAGCACCACATTAAAAAAAACTAAATAAACAAAATAAAGGTATTGTGTCCATCTACAATTAAAAACATATTTAAAAGGAGCGGGGCTGGGGATGTGGCTCAGTGGTTAAGCACCTCTGGGTTCAATTCCAGGTACCAAAGAAAGAAAAGAAAATGCTTTCATCTGTGCTATCCAACACAGCAGCTACTAGATGCATGTGGCTACTAAGTACTTCCAAGCATGGCTAACCCAACTAAATCTTAAACTTCACTTGATTTTGATTGATTTAAAGTTAGAGTAGCTTCATTTGGCTAGTGGCTAGAATGCTAGACAATAATAATTCTATTAATCACTCAAGGTTGAATCAAAATTACAAAACAAAAACACTGATAGTTTTCTGTAAGAATCAAACACATCAGTTCTCATTAAATCTATAGGTGGCAAAATAAAAATGAAAGATAAAGGGCCAAGCTGAACACTATTGGAGAGTACAATGCAAAATAATCCCTTTCTCCCCAGTGATAGATATAAATATGTATGTGTAAGTATAGTCTTTTGGACAGAGGAATACTTTGCTTCAAGACTCATTCTAGCAACTAAGGAATAACCAAAAGAAAGGGCCAACTACCTCACTGCAAAATCTGTTGGTGATCTCAAGTCTACTCATGTTTGAAACAATAATTTATGCTTTACCATTATGTTAAAAGTGTAAAATAAAATATTAATACCTTGGGAAATTTTCAACTGTGCCATGGTCAGCTTAATTTCAGCTGCATTTTCTGGATGCTGATCTGAAAATTCCTGAAATTGTTTCAGTTGAGAGAAAAAAAATCATTTAATTTACACAACTGCAGATATTATAATTACTTATCACTTATCTCAGCTATATAAGATTTTTAAATTTGGAAGTCAGGCATGGTGTTGCATGCATGTAATCTCAGCTATTCAAGGGGTTAAGGCCAGCATGGGCAATTTAGCAAGACTCTGTCTCAAAATCAAAACAAAAACAAAAAAATCTAAGTAACGAAGTTTTGAGTAGAATTCACTGAAGAATACATTACTAAAACACAAGTTACCCATGTTCTGCAAACTTACAGAAAACAAAGCTGTAGCATAAGAATAAACCAGAGTGGGGCTGGGGTTGTGGCTCAGTGGGAGAGCGCTTGCCTAGCACATGTGAGGCACTCTGTTCAATCCTCAGCACCACATTAAATAAATAAATAAATAAAGGCATTATGTCCACCTACAACTAAAACACAATATTAAAAAAAAAAAAAAAAAAAAAAACAAAAAGAGAAATTTCTTTCTCAGCACTACNTAAAAAAAAAAAAAAAAAAAAAGAACCAAAGTAACCCTGGAATTTATTTACTGGTACATTTTCTATTACTTTTCCCAACAAACTTAAAAGCTTATAAGTTATTATTATTAAGAAACAAGGCCATAACTGCCTGATACCTCATTAAAAATTCAAGTATAGGTCTGGGGGTGTAGCTCAGTGGTAGAGTGCTTACCTAGCATGGTGAAGCACTAGGTTTGATCCTTAGCACCACATAAAAATAAACAAATAAAATAAAGGTAGTGTGTCCATTAACAACTTAAAAAAAAACAAGTTCAAGTATAATGTCTTTACCTGAAGTAGCTCTATTGCTTTTGTATGCTGCTTTTCACGGCAGAGCTGGGCAGCCTGGATTAACACAGGCAGGAGATGTGCAGGACTTTGGGACTGTAAACCAGCAGATATTTTGCGACACTGTTCTGCCTAGAAGACACACCCCCAACCCCCACAAAAACAATCTGGTTAAAGAAATTAAAAGAAAAGAGGAACATATGAATATACCAAAGTGAATCTCCACATCATGTACAACCACAAGAAAGGATCCTAATTAGAATATAATATACTCCATGTATGTATGTCAAAATATACTGTCATGTATATCTAAAAAAAACCCAAATAGGTGAAGAACTACGCAAGCTTAGAAAAACAATGTATTGCATCTATTCTCAATTTTTTCTTATAAGAAAAAAAGATTTCCATTTACTGAATTTAAGTTATGTGTTCTAAAAGCCTTTAAAGGAAAAATTATACATGTTCATTTGAATGCATAAATTCCAGAATTTTTTTTAAAATAACATGTCTCAAGTATAAGCTTTAAAACCACAAAACACAAATATTTCTTACAAAAGTATTAAGAATAACTTGATTCGGTTCTAAATTATTACTGCCTTTCACTCTCCCAATAAAACCTTGACTCTAAGAGTATAAATTTCAAAATTTAATAAGAACGAATATTATAGTTAAAATTAGAATGCATATTACAACTAAAACTGCCTATACTTAGAAGATCCAAAAAAACTCCATCAAATGAATGCTAGAGCTAATAAATTCAGTGAAGTATCAGCAAGGCGCTAAACAACTCAGTGAGACCCTGTCTCTAAATAAAATATAAAAAATGCTGGGGATGTGGCTCAGTGGTTGAGTGCCCCTGAGTTCAATCCCCAGCACCGCCCTCCCCACCAAAAAAAAAAAAAAAAAATGCTAGAGAGGATGTGGAGAAAAAGGATTTTGGTCAAATTATAAGATTATACTGCATGCATGTACAAATATACAACAACAAATGCCATCATTATATACAACAATAATGCACCAATAAAAAATATAATGAGAAAAAAATAAAAGAGTTAGAACTGAACTTAACATTTATAATCTACAATTATGCACAATTAAAATGAAAGATGAATCTAAAATCTGTAATCATGACTGGCATCTTTGATAAGTTTGTTTTAATTCAGAGAGATCAGAACAAAGTAATGAGAAAGTCACCTCACTTAAAGATGTTAATGCTATTTTCTTCCCCTTAAAAGCCATATCCTTAAAGAGAACTGGGTAAATTACTTAAGAAAAAAAAAAATCTATGACATATGACATGATAAAGAAGAAAATAAGAAAAAACATTAAAAAATATATAAATAGATTAGACTAACATATCTCATATTACAAAAAGTTCAGTTAGGGAACCAGAAGCCTATTACCTACCTGATTTGTGTACATAGCAAGCAAAGCTTTGTTAAATTCTATAGCTTGCAATTGTTTCTTGGAAAGTTTAAACTCTACTCCTTCTGCATTGGTTAGTTTCACCTTCTTCTTGGAGTCAAAGACATTTTGGTCCTGACAAAATAAAATATATCCATCATTAATAGAATCTCCAACTTCAATTCTTTTGACACATTAAGGCCTTACTCCTCTTTCATTATTTTATATCAATATAACAAGAGAGCTTAGATGTAGTTATCTGGTTGGGCAGCTAAATCTGTCTTGGGTTATTGGTTCACAGATGTAGACAAAAATCTCTGCAATTCAAACCTACCAGTGTATATGTATTTATCCTACAATCTAGCCCCATTCCTTTAGAGCTTTAAAAAGGATTCTTATTTACAAATAAATGGTTTAAGTGAGAAGTGAGCTGCTTTGAAGAATAAGATTTTTTTCTTCTTTCCATTATTAACTGCTTGTTTTGCACTTAGGAAAAAAAAAAAAAGACAAACTGAGAACCTGAGTGTCCACTATCCAAATTTTGTAATACATGTATTTATTGACAAATAGGGCTTTGTAAATAAGCATATTTACTTGCAAACAGGTGATACAGCTGTGCTTGTAAAAATTAAATTATTATGGGCTGGGGTTGTGGCTCAGCAGTAGAGTGCTCACCTTGCACATGCAAAACCCTGGGTTCCATCCTCAGCACCACATAAAAAAATAAATAAGTGAAATAAAGGTCTAAAAATTTTTTAATTAAATTATTATACCATTTTAAAGATTAAAAGCAAAGAAAAAAATCCAAAACAAATTTTACTCTTTCTCATTATGAAGTTCCAAAACAATTTTAAGACAGGCGCAGTAGTGCACATCTAGTCCCACTACTTAGGTGGCTGAGGCAGGATCAATGGAATCCAGGAGTTTCAGGCCAGTCTAGGTAACACAGCAAACCACCCCCCAAAAAGAAACCCTCTTTTCTACTTGGTTCTCTTGTATCACTATTTTTATAATGCAATTCTTCATGCATGCCACTGCTAGACTTTTCTTAAACACTGTCATGACATTCACTTAAATATTCAAAAACTTGAATTTTCAAGGCCTACCATACCTTAATATAATTTAATAACCTATTTGTTTTTACTACCCAGCAAATATCTATACTCCTCCGTTTTCTCACTTTTCCCCCACAAACCATAAATATTTCTTTACATGTACATATGCTTGTTCTGTTGCTTAACCTTTACACCATATTCCTTCTTTGGAGTCAACTCAAATATGCCAACCCAGAGATTTTCCTTTCACCAAATATGGCAGTTATAATGTATAAAGACAAGAGCCGGGCATGATGGTGCACACTTATAATCCTAGAGGCTCGGGAGGCTGCGAGTTCAAAGCCAGCCTCATCAAACACGAGGTACTAAGCAACTCAGTGAAACCCTGTCTCTAAATAAAATACAAAATAGGGCTGGGGAAGTGGCTCAGTGGTTGAGTTCAATCCCCAGGTACCAACAAATAGAGAAGGCATAGTGTGGTGGGAGCAACTTGATCCCAGCAACCAGCCTCAGGAACTTACCAAACCAAATAAGTCTACAGACAAGAAATTTAAACATGCATTTACTTTTAAAAAACATCAGGATGAATTTTAAAGTACACAATGACAAAGACTTATTATTTTGAATAAAAAGTTAATAAATCTGTGAACTGAAAATTAAGTTCAATATATAAATTATATTTAGATAGAGATATGTATTTTACATAATATACTCTCCAAAATTATATATGTCAGATAAAAGGCTCCATCCTGACAAGCATCTCAAAATTCATAAACATAGGCAGTTATGTATTTCTGCCAAGATTCAAATACCAGCAGCAATGATAACCCCATTTAATGCCACCATCTCACATTTAGAGACCCTCAGCATTTTTGTGGAGGAGAGAAGCACCATCAAGACTTTCTGAGGAGAGAAGTATCATAAAGGAGCAGAAGGGACAAGCCTTGGAATTCGAGTCTTGGGATCAGGTGCTACCTCATATTGGCTATATCTTTTCAACTTTTTTCAGCCCCAGCTTAAAATCCTATAAACTGGAGATAAGGACTACCACCTAAAAATATTACTGTGATGATGAAATAAGATGGCACTTGAAAAATCACACAGCATATCAAGAGAAATCAAATGTTAGCTACTTCTATTTTCTACTACCTTGGATTTAAAATCTAAACTTGAATGTTTTTCCATTAAAATAATGTTCTAAGTTGTGATTAATTTGATTAGCACAATACTCTTAAATTAAGACTATGTATATTCAAAGACACTTGTAATATTTTCCACAGGATGAAAGGATGAAGATACAGCATGTGCCTACACCTCGTCCCCTTCCTGGAACTGGGGGTGGATACTCAAGAGAAAAAATTTATAATGAAAACTTATGCATTGAAACTCAGTATATGAAGAAATCACATAAAACAAGCATGCATTTAAAGTTAAAAGTCCAAACAACTTTTATCTCTAAGAAAGAGATTCTCTAAATGATCATAAACTTGGAGAATGGAGGCATAAAGTTCAGTCCAAGAGTTTTATTACTTGAAAACACACTGCAGAAACATCAACATTATAAGGGCTAAATACTCTCTGCTGTGATTTGCTAGACCTGGATTTTTTTTCTGTCAAGGAAAAAATAACACTTATCCTAGAATAAAGCTAGGGTAATCTGCTTTCAGTGTCATAGATATATAGGAAAATCATGGATATTCCATACCTTATTAATGGTAATGATGTTATTTGCAATTACAGCTAACAATCCCACATCAGTTGGCCTGTGAACAACAAGCAACAGTTAAAATTGAACAAACCTTTAAAGAGAAGCCTTATCCCATATAAAGGATACTTCCTTTTTAATGCACTTACTTTAGTTTTATTATCTGATTGTAAAGTTGCAAAGCCTCCTCGGTACGACCCTGAAGCTGCAGAATATAGGCCATCTGACCATGAATGATGGCCAGTTCTGCCTGTGGGTCTTCCTCAGTCCCATCCTAAGCAGGAAAAGAAACTTTTTTTTTCCTCTAAATTTTACAAACTGATTCACATATTTTACCAAACACTTGAAAGTTTTACAATCTTTAAGAAGACATGTAATTTCAGGTATTTTCCCTGAGGGTCAGTTTTTGAAAATATAGAATTGTCACCAAAAGAGATTTTTTAAAGGAAATATGGCAAAAAGATTCTGAAGAACATGACAACAAACAGGAATACCATGTATTACTTTATACAATATTCATAAATTTTAAAAACATAATATTAAAAATGCTTCTGTGTCAATTCTACTATAACTCTAAACCAAAAATTACAAAATTCTAATTAATAATATATAAAGAACTTCAAATACATAAGCAGGAGAAGAAACTTTTTTCCAATTTCCATAATTTTATAATTGAATGAATTCTATTAAAATCTAGGTAGCTCTCTTAACTGATGCTCTCTATCAACCCATATAATCCAATCCTTCCAGAAGTCTGGCTGATGTTCATGGATAACATGTATTGAGAGCTAAGAGGCTACTCTATTTTACCAACTCAGCACTGTGGGGACCAGGAATCAGATTACTGTATGTTGGTGACTGTATCCTGACCAGGAATCAGATGTTTGTTCCCAAGCACATTTTGTCAGTTGTGTTTGATAAGGAAATGATAAAATGAATTTTAAAATAAAAATTATATCTATAAAAGAAGCTTGCTTCAAAAATGTAAACTGTGTAAAAAACTCAGAAAGATTTGCTAATGATAGTTTCCTAAAGAAAATTACTTTCTGATTAGTTATGAGACAAAAACTTTAGAGATCAAAAAGAAAAAGTTAACATCTATAATGTCTCTGTAATGAAACTGCTTCTCAACTATATCCCCATTTTGTTGAATCATCCAGTAAGTGAGACAACTATAAAAATTTACATATAGTGCTGGGCACAGTGACGCACACCTGTAATTCCAGCAGCTTGGGAGGCTGAGACAGGAGGATCAGGAATTCAAAGCCAGCCTCAGGAAAAGCAAGGCGCTAAGCAACTCAGCAAGACCCTGTCTCTAAATAAAATAAAAAATAGGGCTGGGGACGTGGCTCAGTAATTGAGTGCCCTGAGTTCAATCCCTGGTACCCATCCCGCCCCCCCGCTCCCCCAAAATTAAATATAGTATGTAAAATATAAAACAATTATATAATGTTATCAATAAATAACGAACTTTTATTATAAATTATATCACGATGAATATTCTATAATTACATTATAATATTATTAGTGATGTTAGTAATATGTATAACCTCTAGATTATGATTTCCAATCTACTTCAATACCCCTGTGTCAATTTCATCGAAATATTGGCAAAACTGAAACTTGGGACTTAATGAGTTAAGACATTGTTGCACTTGGGGTTGGGGATTTAGTTCAATGGCACAGCACTTGCCTACCATGCACAAGACCCTGGTTTTGGTCTTAGGCCCTGAAAAGATTAAAAAAAAAAAAAAAAGGGGAAAAAAACAATATTGTACTTAAAAAAGAAAAATAAAAAGTGAAAACAAGAAATATTGGATTATATAATAAATATGCATCAAATTGCTAGGAGGACTCAAAAACCTTTAGTCCCACATCCTAAACTAAGAGAATAATTTTATATTTATATGAATTTAAAATAAAATGCTTATGGTAAATATAAATTTTTAAATTTTAGCTTATCACCCTAGACTTTGTCCAAGTTTTGACTTTGATCAAGTGACACCTATTTAACAAATTCATCATCTTTTACAAAAAGTAGGTAAATCATACAATGAAACCTCTAGTAATTACATTAGAAGTGTAAAATTTGGTTTAACAGAATACTTACAGAGTCTTCTGAAAATGAACGTCGGCAAAGATCTACAGGAAAAAAATTGTTTTAAAATTAGTATTGCTGGGTAATTCCGATTTCTTTTACCATGTCAAAAAGTAAGAACTAAATTACCGAGCAGAATATTTTAGTATAACAACAAGCAAATTTAAAATTTACATTAGCATCAAATATACTATATATATATTGATTACCCTACCTCTTTGGTACTTTTTTTTCACTTGTAGTATCTATGCTAAAAGTTTTTTTAAAGGGCATTTTAAAAATATGTAAATGTAGGGGCTGGGGTTGTGACTCAGTGGTAGAATGCTTACCTATCATGTGTGAGGCACTGGGTTTGATTCTCAGCACCACATATAAATAAATTAATAAAAGGTCCATCAACAGCTACAAAAATTTTTTTTAAATGTGTAAATGTAATAATTATTAATTACTAAACATTGATTATAGAAAAGCATTAAATGAAGAAAATAATCTTATCACCTAGAGATAAAACCAGCATTTCACTTTTTTTTTTAAATGAAAATGCATGGCTGCATCTTAAAACGAAAGTGGGGTATTCTGCATATTCTTTGAGCCTTTTCCCTTCTCCTACTTAATATAATGTGAACACCTATGTTATAATAAATATGAATCTATGTTATTGGTTTAATGACTACATGGTAATCTAGTGTGTGATTATACTAAAACCTAGCTAATCCTTTACTAGTACAGAAACTCATGCTGTTTCTAATTTTTTGTTCTTATAAATATACCTTTGGTTAACATTATACAGATACAAATGTGAAGTTATTTATTCCATCAAAATAAATTTCTAGAAATGGAATTCAGTCAAAGAACATGTAAATTTAAAAATCTGCCCATCACCAAAACTGCCCATTGCGAAATCTGTACTATTTTTACATTCAAACCTACAATATATGAGAATGCCCATCGCCATATCACTGTCAATATTGGGTGTGATCAAGAAATTTTCATTTTTCTTTCTTTCTTATTCTTTTTTTTTTTTTTAAGAGAGAGAGAGAGAGAGAGAGAGAGAGAGAATTTTTTTTTTAATATTTATTTTTCAGTTCTTGGCGGACACAACATCTTTGTTTGTATGTGGTGCTGAGGATCGAACCCGGGCTGCACGCATGCCAGGCGAGCGCGCTACTGCTTGAGCCACATCCCCATCCCAATGAGTGGTACATTTTTTCCCACCCCAGCCCCTCTTTCTTATTCTTAGGACAGGTTTTCTATATTGCCCAGGCTTGTCTCAAATCCCGGTGCAAGTCTCTTGCTTTAAACTACAAAGCACTGGAACTACAGACACATGCCATCATACCCTGCTTAAGAAATTTAAATTTTTGGTTTTTGTTTCAGTGCTGGTGAACAAACCCAGGGTCTCCTACATGCCACACAAGTGCTCCACCACATCCCAACCTCTAAAATTTTAATTTTTTATTTTGGTGGGGGGGAGGTTATCAGGGATTGAACTCAGGGGCATTTGACTACTAAGCCACATCCCCAGCCTTATTTTTTATTTTATTTATAGACAGGGTCTCACTCACTGAGTTGCTTAGTGCCTCGCTTTTGCTGAGGCTGGCTATGAACTCCCAATCCTCCTGTCTCAGCCTCCTGAGCCGCTGGCATTACAGGAATGTGCCAAACTGAAATTTTAATTCGTAAATGAATATTTTTCTAATCATCATGCTCTAATCTTTGCTCTTATTTATGTATTTATTTATTTGGTTAGTTTTTAAAGTATTGGGGATTGAACCTGGGGGTGCTCTACCACTGACCTATATCCCCAACCCTTTTTATGTTTTGTTATGAGACAGGGTATCATTAAGTGGCCAAAGCTAGCCTTGAACTTGTAATCCTCCTACCTCAGCCTTCTGAGGCTCTGGATTGCAAGTATCACCATGTACAACTGCTCTTTATTTTAGGCTTCAACATTTAAAAGTAAAAACAGACCCCATTTCACCTTTTCTTCCCTTTCCTCATTCACTGAAGTCCCCATAACATCAATTTTCTTGCTTTCAGGAAAAATGTGTACAGAAATCTAAATGTTTCAGGAATTGAGATCAGACATAGCTCTATAAATTTCTCCCCAAACTTTTTTTTTTTTTTTGGTGCTAGGTACTGAACCTAGAGTTTTGTGCATGCTAAGTTCATGTTCTTCTTATCACTTATTTCCCCAGCCCTGTTTTTCTTAATTAAAAGCTTCATGAACCAGGGGTGGTGAGCACATCCAGCATATTGGGATGTGCTCCAAGTTTGAGGCCAGCCTCAGCAACTTAGTGAAGCCTCAGTATCTTAGTGAGATTCTGCCTCAAATTAAAAAATAAAAGGGCTAAAATGTAGTTCAGTGGTAAAGCACCTGGGTTCAATCACTGGTAGCCCCCAAAAAAGAAAGCTTCATGACCAAAAATTATGTTGTATGCAAGTATGTATATCACAATTCATTTCAATTCTATATATAACTATAATGCACCAATTTAAAAAATAAAAAATAGGCCAGACATCATGGCACACACCTGTAATCCCAGCAGCTAGGGAGGCTGAGGCAGGAAGATCCTTAGTTCAAAGCGAGCCTCAGCAACTTAGTAAGGCCCTAAGCAACTCAGTGAGACCCTGTCTCTAAATAAAATATAAAAAAAGGGCTAGGGATATGGCTCAGTGGTTAAGCACCCATGGGTTGAATCCTCATTACCAAAAAATAAAATAAAATAAAATAAAATGAATTAATTTTAAAATAAATAAGTAAAAAATAGAAGGAAGACCAACAGAGGAGAAGAAGGGGGTCATGGGAGGGAGGAGACTGGGGAAAGAGGAAATACCTGGGATTGAAACATAGCAAACCATGTTATATGCTTTTATGAATATGTCAAAATGCATCCCACTATTATGTATGTGCACACACACACAAAAGCATACCATATTATTACCTATTTGAAATAGTAGTACAATAACAACTAGTATTACTAGTATAACAATAACTAGTATCTAGTTTTTTATTATAAGCCATGTACTGTTATAAATGATTAAAATCAAGTCACTTAATTTACATTTAATATTTACAGTAATTTGTTCAAAATTCTACTCCTCAAAGTTCAGACTTTAGAGGTGGGGGTTATGGCTCAGTGGTAGAGCGTTTGCCTCACACATGCAAGGCCCTGGGTTCGATCCTCAGCACCACATATAAATAAATAAAATAAAGTTATTGTGTCCAATTAAAAAAAATTCAGACTATAAGAAATGGCTGGGCACGGTGGCACATTCCTATAACACAGCAACTCAAAAGGCTGTGGCAAGAGGATATCAAATTAGAGGCCAGTCTTAGTCACTTGGCAAGACCTTGTTGCAAAATAAAAAATAAGAAGGGTTGGGATGTCACTCAGCGGTAAAGCATTCCAAGTTCAATTCCTAGTACCAAAACAAAACAGAATGTGTAAATGAAGCCAGGAAAAGTGCTACATGATTATAATCCCAGTTACTTTGGAGGTAGAGGCAGGACAACAAGTTCAAAGCTAGCACGAACAATTTAACAAGAAAGATCCTGTTTCAAATTAAAAAGGGCTGGGATTGTGGCTCAGCAGAAGAGCACTCGCCTCGCAAATGCAAGGCCCTGGATTCAATCCTCAGCACCACATAAAAATAAATAATAAATAAATGTATTGTGTCCAACTATAACTAAAAAATAAATATTTAAAAACAAAAGGCTGGGGCTGGGATGTTGCTCAGTGGTACAGCACTTGCCTAGTGTGAGTGAGGCCCTAGGTTCAAGGTGTGGGGGGAGGGTCAGATAAATGAGTGGACTGATTTAAGGATTAGATAGAAACATGGTCAAAAACAGGCAGCCAGCTGGACCTGGTGGCACATGCCTATAATACCAGCTATTTGGGAGGCTGAGTCAGAAGGATAGCAAGTTTGAGACCAACCTGGGTAACTTAGCAAGACCCTATCTCAGATAAAACTAAAAAGGGCTGGGGACGTAGATCAGTGGTAGAGCATCCCTAGATTAAATCACCAGTAAATAAAAAACAAACCAACCAACAAAAGATCATATGACCTTAAAATTCTGATGCCTCAGTAACTTCCATTTAATAATTTCACAAATGACAAACGCAATTTTTGTTAATACTCTACAAGCCAGGCGCAGTGGCTCATGCTTGTAATCCCAAGGAGGTTGAGACAAGAGAATCAATCACGAGTTCAAAGCCAGCCTCAAAAAAAAAACAAGGCGCTAAACAACTCAGTGAGACCCTGTTTCGAAATAAAATACAAAATAGCGCTCGGGATATGGTTCGGTGGTGGAGTGCCCCTGAGTTCAATCCCCAGTACCAAAAAAATAAAGAAAGAAACATTCTACAAAGTTAGAATCACATTATATTTACAGATAACATTAACAGAGCTGGGGATATGGCTCAAGTAGTAGCGCGCTCGCCTGGCATGCGTGAGGCACTGGGTTCAATCCTCAGCACCACATAAAAATAAAATAAAGATATTGTGTCCACCTAAAGCTAAAAAATAAATATTAAAAAAAAAAAACATTAAAAAACTTCCTACCTTCAGCTTTTTGTAGGATTTTCATTGCCTGGTTCAGCTGGCCTTGTCCTATCAGTGCACATGCAGAATTGTAGCACAGTTCATGTGTGCCTTCTTGGAGGCCCAAGTTCTCCTATTGTGGAGCAAAATACCAGTCAAACATTGAACATGAATGCTATTTCATGGCCATATGGGTACACAAGGGTACTCACTGGAACCACTTTTTCCCAATTGCTTTGAGCTGCAATCACTGCTGAAAGGTTTGTTTTCCTCTCTTCATCATAGTCATCTTGGGAGTTTCGGACAAGATCTCTATACACAGCTAAGCATTCATCGTAACGTTCTAAACGGTATAGCTGAAGGAAAAAAAGAAGTGAAAATATCAGAGGAGACTAATATGACATTATATCTTTAACAACACAGTAATGCTTTCTGGAACCATTAAGTAGGAAACCTAATTCATCATAATAAGGCAATCAATCATCTCTTCTATAATTTGAATATAAGTTTTATATGCTGTAATACTTTCAAAAAGCTACTAGTAATTAATCTTTTCTAAAATTAGAAAACTTAGAAAAGTAATTCTATTTACCTTTCTTTTTGAAATTAGTTAAGGACTGATATGGGTTGTGAAAGAAAATCTTTCTATAGAAGGCTATCCCGTTACCTGAATCAGAACAATGGAAAAATTTTTTCCCAATACAAACTGATTACTAAGTCCCAGTAAACAAAATAAAATGTTAACAAAAAAAACTTAGTATTTCCTAGGAATTCACTATGTACAATCTTCATTTTCTATTTCTCAGAAACCAATTATTGTACAGTTGTCTCAAGTACCTACAACATAATTCCTGCTTTTTTCATTCAAGTTCTTTTTTTCTATTTTCTTCCACTATTTGTGATCAAATTCAGGGCCTCACACATAGGGGACAGCACTCTATCACTGAGCTACATCCCTAACTTTTTGTGACACAGATTCTCACCAAGTTGCCCAGACTGGCCTCAAATTTCCAATCCTGCTTCAGCCTCCTGAGCAGTTACACCTGCCTCTGCACTCAGTTCAAGTTTTCCTTAAAGGACAGTAATAAATGTCACTCTGGGTCAATCAGTCCACTACGTGTAACAGCAATTGGTGCCCTTCATCTACCTCTGGAATTTATCATAAATTTATTCAGTTTATAAATACATTTATGCCCTCTCATCATGAATAGCCCTATTTTAAGACTTAATATTAATGTTTCAAAATTCTTCTGGTATAAATATTTTTATTAATAAAATATATTTTAATGGTGGCAGATGTAATCACCCAAATTCTTATCCATCAGAATTTTCTTTTCAGAATAAAATGCCAATTAAATACTTGAAATAAATACTGTTTCAAATCTGTGTAAGTATATAAGCTCACTGGCCTTCATTTTTCTAAGAAGTTCAATTTTCACAAAATAGATCTTTCATTTTTCTTAATTTTCTAACTATCCTGGGAGAGTCCTTTGTTCATTGAACACTATATATACAACTGTTCAAACAAAGATCAAGAAGAGGGAATATATTCAAACCTCAAGAACTGGTTTGGTGGCCAGTTTTGTGGAGCATCAGGATGGGCTGGGTTTCCTCATCCCTGCTCCATGCTACAGGTAGTCATGCTCACCCAGAATGATTGTCAACAGGTGTTTTAAAGCAGTAATTACCACTTGTCCATAAAGTTCCTTTAATTTGTCTGTCTGCTGGTTGGCACTTTCTATTGTCTTCAAGGCATTCTCAACTCTGTTCAGCCTGTACTCACAATATGCCTTCTCAAAGGAGAGAGAGTTACTGAAGGAAAAAAAAAAAATCTGGTTATTGCCTAACAATAAAAAGCACTCACTATATGCCAGACACTGCTCTAAACACATGATATGTATTAATTTATTTAATCCCAACAACAAAAGATAAGGAAATTTAAGTTAGTGACCTGTCCAAAAAATCATAGGCTAAGTAAAAGAAAATATTACATCCATTTCCCCAGCCTCTTTTTTTTTCCCCGACATTAACAGTTTTACTGGTCTTCTGAAACTAACAATTAAGAAGCTAACCATGAACCAAATAAACAATCAAATGTCTTAGACACAAAGAAAATCATTAATTTTAATGGGATATTTAAGAAGTTTCTCAAATATATTACTAAAATAAGCCATATGATGTTTCTTTTAAATTGTTCAAGAAGAAAATTATTAGCAAAGAAAAAATAACCAGAAGTTAAAAGAACATAGTATTTATAATCAAACAATTGATAACTGATACATCTAGGAAAGCAGCATTACACATACAGACTTAAAAATTCATCTTGGGGCTGGGATTGTGGCGCAGAGGTAGAGCCCTTGCCTAGCACATGTGAGGCACTGGGTTCAATTCTCAGCACCACATAAAAATAAACAAATAAAAATAAAGGTATTGTGTACATCTACAACTAAAAAAAAAAAAATTAAACTCACTTTTAAATTTCAAACATAACCCCTAGAGGAAAAGTACTATTTATCAAAACAAATGGCAATATCTTTTATTTACTTACCTAATAAACTTCTTGGAAAATTTCTCTATCTCACAAAATTGCCAATATTCAAAATTCTGAATTTAGGATAAACATGTTTAACAGTAGAAAACTGTACCCCTTTTCTTTTCTTTTTTTTTTTTTTTTAATTCTGTGTGTGGTGTTGATTAAACCCAAGGCCTTGTGCATGTGAGGCAAGCACTCTACCAATTGAGCTATATCCCACACCCTCTTTTTAATAAAGTGTTAAATTTAGTTTTTAATCTGCAATACATAAGAGGTTTTACTTCTACTGCTATACAGATTGAACCTATTCCTTCTTATCCCCTCCAAGTGATTATTATTATTGTTTCTCCTTCTAGTATTTGTTTTCACAAATACAAAAAAAGTATAAATAAATTTTTATTCTCTTCCTCCTATAAAAGGAGGTGTACTATATTCAGTTCTGCATCTCAGAAACCACTGTCCCATTAATGAATAAATATGCTACAACTTAATTTCAATACGTACTTCTTTTGAGGGCTAGGCAAGACTGTAAAGAAAAGTCAAATTACAGTAACAATTCATAATATAAATTAACATTTTGTAAAACAATAAATGAAAAAAAGAAAAAGATTACCTAAAAAACCCAAAACAGGGGCTGGGGTTATAGCTCAGTGGTTGAGCACTTGCCTTGCATGCATGAGGAACTGGGTTCGATCCTCAGCACCACATAAAATAAATAAATGAATAAATAAAATAAAGATATTAAAAAAAAAAAGACAGCAACAAACGAAACCAAAAAAAAAAACAAAACACCCCTACTACATAGTCTAAACACTATTAAGAACTACAATACTAAAAGATCTTAACCTAAAAACATACTTAACTAAATAATTTTCAATGAAGTTAGGCACAGAGGTCTGGCTAAGACTGCCACACCATCCTAACAACCTCTACCAGCTCTGATGCTTATCCACTCTACACTTAAATATGCTTACCCTACATGTTTTGTCTTCTGTACCTTTTTCTTTTTTTAACTTCTAAATTTTTGTTCCTATTTATGTTCCACATCTTTGTACAATTTACCTCTTTCTTACTGAGATTAAAGCTCTAATACAAGTGTTTTTAATAACTATACAACTAACTGCACCACTTACTTGGCTAACACTTTGGTGTGAGTATTGATGACATTCAAGGCTTCTTTGAAACTTCCATTCTGGATAAGGCAGACCACTTTACAGTGCAAAGCAGTTACATCATCCTTGTTGATCTGAAGTACTGGAGGACAATTTAAAGAAAGTCATTGGTGGTGGTGGTGGTGGTGGTGTGTAACCAGGGATTAAACCCTAGAGCACTTAACCACTGAGCAACATCCCCAGCCCTTTTTATTATGAGACAGAGTCTAAGTTGTTTAGGCCCTTGATAAGCTGTTGAGGCTGGCTTTGAACTTGTGATCCTCCTGCCTTAGCTTCCTGAGCCACTGGAACTATAGTTGTGCATTACCACACCTGGCCAGAAAGTCGTTTTTAAATCTATTCCCTTTGGGCTGGGGCTGGGGCTGTAGCTCAGTGGTAGAGCACCTGCCTCACATATGTGAGGCACTGGGTTCGATCCTCAGCATCACATATAAGTAAATAAAGATACTGTATGTTAAAAAAAAAAAAAATCCATTCCCTTTTCATACTTTTACCAAGTTTTCTGATCCCTGCCTCAAAGATGAGGTATTTCCAATTTTATTGTAATAGAAACGATGTTAAAACAGTTTTAAAAAAAAAAGTGATTGTCATCTGTAACTTAAGTGACAAAAAGAAGTTATGGAGGGTTGGGGATACAGGCTCAGTGGTGGAGCACTTGCCTAGCATGTGTAAGGTACTGGATTCGATCCTTAGCACCACATACAAATAAATAAATAAAATAAAGGCACTCTGTACATCTACATTTAAGAAAGAGAAGAAGTTATCAATCAGACTTAATTATTGAGAAAGATATTCATGAGGCATGTGCCAAAAAAGTGCAGTAAAATAAAGCAGCAAGAAGGAAGCTATTTCTACAGTTTCTTCATCTTGGGACCCGTGCTGCATCCTATATATTTCATGACTTCACAGGGAAAGAATAATTTCATGTAGAATCAGATACAGTGCAAGCTCGCCCCCAGGTTATTTTTTGTACCAGAGATTGAACCCAGGGGCCATTAACCATTAAGCCACATCCCCAGTGTTTATTTTTTATTTTGATATATGGTCTCACTAAGTTGTTCAGGGCCTGGCTCAGTTGGGGCTGGTTTTGAACTTTTTGATCCTCCTGCCTCAGCCTCCTGAGCTGCTGGCATTAGGGGCATGAGTCACCGTACTGGCATCCCTAGATGTCTTAAAGTCTTGGGAAAATAATTTAATAACCAAATCGGTTATTCTGATATACAGAATGAGCATGAGAACATAACTTATATTACAAGGTTATCAAGAACATGAAATGAGCCAGGTGTGATGGCTCATGCCTGTAACTCCAGTGACTTTGGAGGCTGAGGCAGGAGAATGGCAAGTTTGAGGCCAGTCTCAACAACTTAGGAAGACCCTATCTCAAAATAAAAAAATAAGAGGCTGAGGCAGGAGGATTGTAAGTTCAAAGCTACCCTCACCAATGGCAAGGTGAGACCCTGTCTCCAAAGAAAATACAATATAGGCCTGGGAATGTGACTCAGTGGTTGAGTGCCCCTGAGTTCAATCCCTGGTACCAAATAAATAAATAAATAAAGCTGGAGATGTAGTCAGTGGTAAAGAACCCCTGGGTCCAATCCCCAATACAAACAAACAACAAAAACCCACAAAATGAGAATAGTTTGGAAAAATCTTACAAATTATAAATTACTATAAGAACACAAATTTACCTTGTTGGCAATGTTCCCCCAAACCATTCAAGATTCCCCTTATTTACTAAGGTGACTAAAAAGAAGTAGAAAAAAGGACTCAGGTGACCTAGTTTCAATGCCACAGTGTTTACCCTCATAATTGCCTGTCATTCCTGGGCAACTAGGAGTTCAATTTTCAATCTAAGATCCAAGGAATTTCTAGCAGTTAATATATTCCTCCAAACAAACTGTCAGCCTTTGCTGATGAAATAATTTTTGCAGAATAACTTACTACCCTTCTATTAAGTGTAGAGTGTTAGTTGTGAACCTAGCCAAAGGTTAAGTTTAGGAATCAAATAATAATCAAATAAAAAAAATATATCAGTAGATATTTTTCCCAATGTCGGAAATCACCAAAAGTGCACTGTGAGCATTCATCACTACTTTTCACACCAACTCAGCAATAGGTTGTGGAAAATTATTTATACAGCCTTGTATGATACTACCACACCTTTTATGTTACTACTGCTCTGCAAAGCTAAACTGTTTTAGTAACTTCATTTCCAAATCTAACATATACAGGGTGCACCTTCAGTAAAGAAGAAAGACTGAAAACATTAAAATATACTTTCAATACTATACTGTAGTTATGTAGTAAAGAATAAAATTTAATGAGTCGCTCACAATAAAGGCTGTTAAAAATTTGAAGTGATCACTTAAGTGGGGGTAGGGGGGTGGGAACAGGCCAAACTTTTCTTCCGACATTATTTCAAACGTTAGTACTTTCGCATACCCAGTTTCTGGTTAAATGGCATTGGTGAGATTCTATGTGGGAATGACGGGCCTGACCTGAAGACCAGCCCTTCTCAGGTCGAATCCGTACAGCTTCCACCTTGTCAGCGCCAGCATGTCAATTACGTGTCCCAGGCACCTTCCTTCCCCCGCCCAGGCCCAAGAGATCAAGCACCCTGAACAACACTTGATCCCTCAATTCAAGAGGAAGAGCAAATGGAAAGGTGGCGTGTTTTCGAAATAAGGCAACAAAGGACTCAATAAGAAAACAGTTCGAAAGAGGCTCCAGGACCCGCGGTCTCTTTAAATCCCTCCCTTGCGTCCCGCGGGGTGGGTAGAGAGAAGTACACGTGGCTCTAAGCAACCGAGGACCCCCCAGTTGCCCGGTTGGCGCCGAGAGGCTGCGATCCGCACCCTCCAGGCGCTGGGTCAGTGCCAGGAGAACGCAAGGGTCTCCCGCTGCGCCGGAAACAGGTGGCATCCTCCCGCCGGCTCAGGCCCGCCCCAGCCTCCGCCCCACACTTACTCTTGTTGACGGTCTTGAGAGCGCGCGTGAAGTCGCCGTTCTGGCCGTAACGGTTCACTTCACTCCACAGCGCAGGCACTGAAACCCCCCCGCTGCCGCCGCTCGCCATCTTGGAGGAGACGGGGGAAGGGCGGGATGACCTCTGCCCCGGAAGAGGATCCCCCAGTCGGCCGCGCAGAGGGGAAGTTGGTGGTTGCTAAGCGTCACGTAGAGAGGAGTGTTGCTCCCCTTGCGTTAGCGTCGAAACCGTAATCTTCCAGTCTCGTGGCAAAAATTTCGCATGCTTACGGTCGATATACCTTACCCCAAGGTGGTCCTGAGTGAGGAAGTGCAGGATCCGGGAGGGGGTTTCGAAGGGGTTCACCAAATAGTTTCAGTTTCAGCGTGCATTTATAGGGCGACCGACGTGGGCCAAGTGTGGCAGGGGTGACGGTCGGCCAGAAATAAGTCTGCAGGGTGGTAAATAATAGAAACATTTGATTGAATGGCCTACTCTGCAGACATTTGTCCTGTCCGTCCTTCACAACTCCTGTCACTCTCTTCCTCCAACAACCTAGCTAACTCCTTTTTGTCCTAACGAATCTAGGTTAAAATTGCTTCTTTGAGGAAATTTTGGGCTTGCAGACTGGGCAACCTTATGGCTGTATTCTCTAAAGCTTTGTGTGCGGTGCAGATTAAACTTGCAAGCTACTAGACAAGCGCTCCACCGTTGAGCTACACCCTCAGCTCAAGGCTCCACCTGCAGCACTGATGATTCTTTAAGGACTATCTCACTCTGAGAGGTAGAGACCATATTTACTTTGCTTATACTACTGTATCCGTAGGATCTGACACCACTCCGTACTTTTTGTGAGTACTTTATCTAGTTGGTACTCAACTTTTATTTATTTATTTTGTACCAGAGATTGAACCCAGGGGCGCTTAACCACTGAGCCACATCCCCTGCCCTTTTTATATTGAGACAGGGTCTCCCTAAGTTGCTTAGGACTTCACTAAGTTACTGAGGCCCTCTTTGAACGTATGATCCTGCTGCTTCAGCCTCCTGCTGGGATTACAGGCGAGCGCCACCACACCCAGCATCAATTTTTAAATTTAATGAGATTTGCTTTATCTTTCTTACTTAATCTGTGAATTTGTTAAGGGCATGTATGGGCAGCAACTGGCTACGCTGTATGATGTCTGCCACATTTCATGTAAAAACCATGAGAAGAGTTTGGGACTTTCAATGACTCTGGAATTATCATAGGTTTCAAGCCATGTGCCTAGATATCAAGGGTATTATCCCAGATGATATTTGGTATACTCAAAATTGTGTGAAAATGTAGATTACGCTGGATTCTTCAAAGGTGTTTATGCCCCCCCTCGTAAGTCACTGTTTAGTAGTGCTTTTATAACTTACTGACTTTATATAAGAATTGGCAGTATAAGTTTGATCTGATTCACCTTGTAGATTGTACAAATGGCTGAAAAGTCCTGGATTTCTATTTCTTCTTATTTTAATGGGAGTTTTGTGGCAAACAGGATACATATATGTAGGTTTAATCTGCTATTTTTTTAGACAGTCTTCCAAACCAGAGTGATCAAATACATGATTTTATGTCTTACATTGTAGAGGATGGGAAGTCCAAGCTAAAAATACCAAGAGATTTGGTGTCTGGTAAGGCTGCTAAGGCCCCTGCAAAATTGATCTTATCTAGCTGTGTCCTCCTCATGTGGTAGAAAGGAATAAATCTTTTAGTATATATCTGATTCCACTCTCCTATCTTCTTGATAAACTCCTAACTATGAAGCCCAACATGTGAGGTCCATTGTGATCGGGCTTACCACGTCTCCAACCCACATAGGTCTTTTGTTACTGTTAGTCAGCTTTCCATCATGGTGACAAAACACCTGAAATAATCAACTTACAAAGAGTAAGCATTTATTTTGGCTTTTGGTTGTCTGTTGCTTTTGGGCCCATGGCAAGGCATTACTTCATGGTGTAGAGTGTGTGGTGGAACAAAGTTGCTCACCTCGTGGTAGCTGGAAGGAGAGGAAGAGAGAGAAAGAGAAAACCAGGGTCCCAACATTTTCTTCAAGGACATGCCCCAGTGACCTTACTTCCTTCCATGAACACCTCCAGAAGGTTTTACCACCTCCCAGTAATTGGCTGGTAGCCAAGCCTTTATTAGGAGGACATCCAAGATCCAAACTGGGTATGCACTCGGTATCCCTCTTATATGCTATACTCCTCTAGTATTAGGTTATGTGTTGGTCCATGTTCCATACCTCTGGGAATTTACACTTTATTTACTGGAGTATTTCACTGCCTTTTGTATATGCAACTGGTATGCATTACTTTAGTTGTTTAGGTATACAACTAACAATAAAGAAGACAACCCAGCTGGGTGCGGTGGCTCCTAGCTGTAATCCCAGTGGCAAGGGAGGCTGAGGTAGGAGGGTCACGAGTTCAAAGCCAGCCTCAGGAAAAGTGAGGTGTTAAGCAATTCAGTGAGACCCTGTCTCTAAATAAAATTCAAAATTGGGCTGGGGATGTGGCTCAGTGGTTGAATACACCTGAGTTCAATCCCTAGTACCCACCTTCCCCCCCCAAAAAAGAAGACAACCTGCTATACTGAGGGAACATATTTTCCAGTTGGGAGACATAGTAAATAAACAAATATATACTGTAGTTGGGGGATACTAAGTTCTATGAAGAAAATGAAGGAAAAGCGAGAGAGTGGAAGTAGATTGTGAGGAATGAAGAGTCCCTCTTTTTCATTCACAGTGTATCTTTTTTCTTTAGCACTCTAACAGTCCCTCTTCCTTTGTGTATTCATAGTCCCCTATCCTTATTCCATGTTGAGTAATTAACAGAATGTTTTGAAATTATCTGTCCCTGGAAGACTCTGGGACTTACTGTAGGCAGAAATCAGATCTTGTTCAACACTGCTTTTCCGGTGCATGTTATAGGGTTGGGGCTCTCCATAGAAACAGATGTGGGAGATGTTTAGAAATACTTTATGAAGGATTGGCTCAGCAATTATGGAGGCTGAGAAGTCATATAATCTGCCCTCTGTCTGCATACTAGAGACACGGGAAAGCCAATATTTAAGTTTTCCACCTGCAATAAAAATTCCCCTTCCTCCTGGGCCCTCAATAGCTTGGACTATTCCTATCCACATTGATGAGAGCAATTGTTTTCTTAACTACTCTACTTATTCAATTGTTAATCCCTTCCGGAAACATCTTCAGGGACATACCAGAAATGTTTTATCAGCTACCTAAACCCCAGATCCAGCCCTTTTTATTTATGAGACAGCGTCTCAGTAAATTGCTGAGGACCTCACTAAACTGCTGAGGTTGGCTTTGAACTGGTGATCTTCCTGAGTTGCTGAGATTACAGGTGTATGCCACCACACTGTTTTATGATTTTAAAAAAGCTTTCATGCACAGTATCTGATGTTATCATCTCACCAATTCTGCAAGGCAAGCCGAAGAGAAGAGATATTCAGTTCCAATTTACAAAAAAGAGTAATGTGCTCAAAAATATTTTAATTTTCATTATCATAATGTGAGATTAACTCCAAGTAGTTGAGATATGGGAGACTTGAGTACTAAAACACTATTAAAAGTATTTTTTTTAAGTATTTTCATGGCTTTCTATGGAGTGCTGGTCTAAAATGGCATAGTTTATGGATGCTCCATGACACATACTGTACATACTGCTTTCATGTTTTCAGAAACTAAATCAGCTGATGAGAATATTGAAGTAAGGCTAATTTTCAGAGTGAATTAATTCTACTCATATTAGCTTTTACACATAAATAGATTTTATGTGCCAGGATATACTTTATATATATATTAACTTATCTAATTCTCATATCCTTTGTAATTGAGTTTCAAAAGGCTTTAAAGCAAAAACAGGGCTAGGGCTGTAGCTCAGTGGTAGAGCACTTGCCTCACCACATAAAACATAAATAAATTAAAATAAAGATTTCATTCTCCCCTTCAAAATACTGTATTTTTTAAAAAAGCAAAAACAATTCTAAGCATGCTTTTATTATAAAAGCTTAAAAACTACATTCATTGAACAATTTTTCTTCCTCTATTTATATTCACCTACAAGCCACAGAAATTATAAAACATCCAGAGATGACAAACAGGGTTGTGTAAGTTACTTTTTACAAAACAATAGAAATATTTTCAGACAAATATTTACTCTAGACTGATGAGGATATAAGCATTCTACTATGAAAGTAATGGTAAAATTGATGACCACTCATAATGGTCCCATCCACCAGTCTAAAATCTATGCTTAAAATCTTTCATGTATTGCAAGAATTGTGTTGTGTGGAGTCTTTGCTGTAGAAGAGCAGAAGAATTGAAATAGTAACCAATTCAGAGTCCAGGAAACCGAAGTATAAATACGTGTTAAGTCTGTTTTAAAATTAGCATAAAATAGAAAACTATAATTCATCTCTAGCAGTTGGCTAGAGCATAACAGCATTAGAGAAACAAAGTGTAAAATGTTTTCTCATCTCCTGGAGCTTGAAATCCAACAGATAAAGTACTACTTGTTGCCACTGAGGATTATATAGTATATGGAGACTGAAGTCTAGTAACTAATAGATTTAACTGGTAAAAATAAAGACCCTTGGGCTGGGGCTGTGACTCAGACGTAAAGTGCTTGCCTGGCAAGCGTGAGACCCAAGACTAGGTAACCCCAAAGGGATCCAGTGAAATGAATAATAGTTTGGGTATGAGGTGTCCCCCCAAGCTCCTGTATTAATGCAGGAATATTCAGAGATGCAGTGATTAGATGAGACCTATGCTGGGAGTGGTGGCAGACACCTGTAATCCCAGTTCTTGGGAGGCTGAGACAGGAGGATTTAAAGTTCAAAGCTAGCCTCAGCAGTTTAGCAACCCTGTCTCAATATTAAAAATAAGAGTTGGGGATGTGGCTCTGTAACTAAGTGCCCTGGGTTCAATTTTTGGTATTAAAGTTAGGAGAAATGTAAGCCAGTCCATCTTAGTTTAGGTGTGGTATATAGATACCACAGGTATGATGTTCCCAGAGGAGGTGGGTAACTTAGGTATGTACCTAGGAAGGGTTCATCTTCCCTGCAGCCCCTTTCCATCCAACCCCCTTGGCTTCCTGGCTACCTGGATGAAGCAGCATTCCTCTTCCACACCCTTCCTTCATGATGTTCTGTCTCACATTGGGTCCAGAACAGTGGAGTCATTGGACCATAAACTGAATCTCTGAAAATGAGCCAAAATGAACTTTCCCTCAACTAAGTTGCTTGTCAGGTATTTTGGTCACAGTGATGAGAAGCTAACACACAAGTGATGAGATAGCAGTTTATTAACAGTTTGTTGAACTGAATCTCTGAAAATGAGCCAAAATAAACTTTCCCTCATTTAAGCAGTTTATTAACAGTTTGGAGGTGAGAAATAAGAATGTGTAGGAAAGGTCTTATCAAAATTTCATCTGTAGCAGATATTCTTAAAATTTTAGGAGAATCAGGTCTTTGGAGAAAGCTAACATTTCCCTGTTCTCATAAAAATACACATGCAGGGGCTGGGGCTGTAGTTCGGTGGCAGAGCACTTGCCTAGCACACGTGAGGTACTGGGTTCGACCCTCAGCACATTAAATAAAGACATGATGTTCATCTACAACTACAAAAAATATATTTTTAAAAATACACATGTAAAATCTTACAAATAAGTCCAAGGTAGACATCAGATTAACATTCAGGGATCTGTAATACTCTCAGGGCTGCACAATGTGATTTCAAAATACTGGTTTATAGATTGAAGATGAATTATAATGAGGATTTCACCAATGCTTAACAAAAAGAGAAAAGACAATGTAATGAAATAATGCTAAATCTATATAAAGACCTTCTCTATATTCTGTGATTTCACCCTTCCTAAATTTTGCATGCTTTTCTATGAACTTATAGGCACAGTAGTTGGTATTGGAAAGTGGCAGGTAATCACAAGCTACCCATGGTATACATAAGAAACTAATCCTGCCAGGCCTGGAGGCACACCCATGTAATCCCAGCAGTTTGGGAGACTGAGGCAGGAGAGTTGTGTTCAGAGCCAGTCTTAGCAGTTTACTTAAGTGCTGAGCAATTTAGAGACCCTGTCTCTAGATCCTCAGTACCAAAAAAGGAAGAAATCGTCCTTTAAGACCATTGGCAGGGAGGGGTGGCAGGCAGCTGCTGGGGTTATGGCTCAGTGGTTGAGTGCTTGCCTAGCACATGTGAGGCACTGGGTTTGATTCTCAGCACCACATATATAAATAAGTAAATAAAAGTCCACTATCAACCAATACAAAAATGTTTAAAACAGTATTAAGAGGACTATTGGGAAGGTGCCAGTAGAGCAACAGACCAAGAGAATAGGAAGGTTAGCAAGGGGAGTCAATTTACTATTGTTAGGTTACCCATTTCAAATAGGAATGTGATGAGCACAAGAAAAGCAAAAACACTGCAACAGAATCGACTTGGGTCAAATCACAGCTAAGATCCAAATAAAACACAACTGACCTCTTAGTAACCAGTGCTTCTACAGAGGTGCATCCTAGTTACTCTTACATTAGCCAAAAAACCCCTAATATTATCAACAGGGAGATCCAATTTCTGCAAATGATGGTAGGCTGGTGATTATTAGTGTGGCTAAAACATGTCTTATTAGAACTAAAAGAAGTTTGTGACCCACAGATGCACCCACCATGTAACTTATGCTTTTTTTTTTTTTTTTTTGAATTTTTAAATATTTATTGTTTAGTTTTCGGCAGACACAACATCTTTATTTGTATGTGGTGCTGAGGTTCGAACCCAGCGCTGCACGCATGCCAGGCGAGCGCGCTACTGCTTGAGCCACATCCCCAGCCCGTAACTTATGCTTTGAATATAGCCCTTGCTGCTCTGCCACTGCAACTTATTTTTAAAATGGAGGTGTTTTTCTTCCTCTCTCCTTGATTCTCCTTAATCTCAGGAGAAACATGATTACCTCTCTTCCCCATTTTAGGCAGATTTATCTGTCCTTGAGTACTCACCCACTATAGGAAAGGAGTAATTCAGACTTTGGGGATGGTAGCAGAAGATCTCAGAAATGACTATCCACCTCCCATGTTAATAAGTGAATTATAACTCCAAGAGTCACCTCTTTAAAGCTTCCTGTTCCTGCTGATGGGCAGAATCACAGCTTCTGGGACAGGAGTCCCCTGTTTCTCCTTTGCTAGCAAAACATAAAAACTTTTTTCTTTTTCTCAAAACCATGCCCTCATTATTGGATTGGCATTGGGGACAAGGACTGAGCATTTGGTAACAACCATATCAAGTTTCACAGTTAAGTTGAATTCAGTCTTTCATTTGGGATGGCAAAGGTGACTATTTTTCTTCCTGTGGGGAAATGTCCTGATAAACATCAGAGAAAGTATCAAAAAAGTCCCCTTTCCATGACTTCTACAGTGTCCTTTCATCTTATTTCATGTGTTTTCCTCTTTGGCCTGCACTAATCTCAACTTTTCTTTAAAAAAAAAAAAAAGAGAGAGAGAGAGAGAAAGAAAAAACTTGAAAATAAAAACCCAGGGTCGGGGTTGTAGCTCAGTGGTAGAAAGAATGCTTGTGTTGAGTTTCATCATACCACAAAAACAAAAGCACAAAGAAGATGTATTAATAGCCCAAAATACATGTAAATGCATATCATTTTCTGAGGTACAAATAAAAAACCATGCCTTCAAATTTGTAAAGACCATAAAATGAAAGGACTATGTTACTCTTATCACCCAAGATATAATCAATACTTTCTAAAACTTATAGGTTACAATACAGAAGGTCAAGTAATGACTTTGGAGCTTTATAATAGGATTTTATTAGCATTTAAAAAATGTTACCTAACAATGGTCATATAGTGGGGTAAGAGATTAATTTGAAAATGTTTCTACAATAATTTCACTAGCAATGAAGGAATATTAATATGAACAGATGAACTTTTAATCCATCCATCTAGAAGAGTTTATTCACTAATAAATTGTTTTCTGATCTAAAATCATCTTTTCATCTTGCTTTTTCTTCTGCAGCTGAACTAGAAATTTGTATTTTTTCGCCTAAAAAAATGAAATGACATATTCTTTCTTATAAACTATGTTCTCTGATTTTCCTGTCAGCCTGCTTCAAGAAAATCCATGTGTTCAGTATGCTTGCTCGCAGTTTGGCCCATATCAGATGGTTGTTTAATCCAAATATCTGAGCTGCAAACTGAGCCGATCCTTCTGGAGAAAGTATGGTGGAGCAGCCAAGACCTATAGTTCACAAAGGGAAAAGACAGAAAATTGAAGTGTCAGTTAATAATCAAAGTACAAGGGCTCAGTGATAGAGTGCTTGCCTAACATACATGATGCCCTGGGTTCAATCCCCCAACACCTCAAACGAAATGAATAAACAAATCAAAATGGTTATCTAGTGAACAAGACATCATAGAAAGAAAGATGAGCAATCTTTCAGGATCTTATGTACTAGTCACTATATGTTTTTTTTTCAAAAACACTGTCCGTAGTCAGGTGTAGTGGCACACACCTGTAATCCTAGAGACTGGAGAGGATGAGGATTATAAATTTGAGGACAGCCTCAGCAGCTTAGTGAGACCCCATTTCAAAATAAAATAAAAAGGATTAGGGTGTGGCTCAATGTTAGAGGATTTCTGGGTTCAATGCCCAGTAATACACATGCACACACAGATTATCTCTAATTCTAGTGACCAGAATGTACACATTTCCCAGAGTCCCTCTCTCTCCTTGAATAGCACTAGATAAAACCTGTCCTATTTTTGCTCATCATAGTTCCCTTTTCTTTCTTTCTTTCTTTTTTTTTTTTTTAGTGGTGCTGGGGATTGAACTCAGGGCTTTGTGCATGTGAGGGAAACACTCTACCCCATCTCCATAGTCCCCTTTTCTAATGTCCATGGACGATAGGTATATAGTTCCTCTGGCATAAATTTGATCAATAGCTTTATTTATAGCTTCAGTGAATATTAAACTCGAGAAGTTTATGTAATCAATGTGTAGTTAAGGATCTAGTGAAGATGATTAAGCACAAGATATATCTCTGGAACCATACTAAATCCATCTTAAAGGGAATAAAGAAAATAGGCATAAACATATTAGGACAAAGAGATAAACAAAAGTAACATTTTGACAACTGAAAAGCAAATAAAGTGGTAACTAACTTAATAGATTAAGAAAACAAAAGAAAAAAAAAAAAAAAAAAGAGAGAGAAGCAACCTAACTACTATCATAGAACCCTGCTAAAAGAGGAATTAGTTGCACCAGATACCTTTGAGGGAGGCATGAAGTGGGAATAAAAATTGGGCCAAAAAGAAGAGGACCAAACAATAAAAGTCTAAGAAGTAATTAGGCCCTCAAGAACTCTTTCCTTTGTCTATCTGAGTAAGTGCCTCAACATGGCAGAGTTTTCAATTTATCTGAGGTTAAACACTTCAGTCTCTGGACTGGGGGGATATCAGGCATAGTTGAGGCAAGGAATGATATAGTGAAAACAGGGAGTGAAGTTTACACACACAAGTTGAGATTCCCCCCTAAGCTTCCTGAATGCTGGCAGCCAAATTTATTCATACAGGCAAAAGATGGGGACAAAATTTCTCTGTGTAATTCTAACAAGAAAAGACCTAGTCACTGATGTGTGAGATTATTTGGAGAGTAACTACCAGATCAACCCACAGTAGAGCCAGTTTCCAACTAGTTTTCTTTTTTTTTTTTTTAACAGTACCCCCATACAAGCTCAATCACCAGAGTTGAAGAAATGAATTAATAAGACCACAAAATCAGAAGATGTTACTGCACAGATTAAACAATAAAATGATACTCTTGCAGGGGGGAAACTAAGAGAATAAAAAAGAGAGGGCTGGGGATGTGGCTCAAACGGTAGCGCGCTCGCCTGCCATGCGTGCGGCCCGGGTTCGATCCTCAGCACCACATACAAACAAAGATGTTGTGTCTGCCGAGAACTGAAAAATAAATATTAAAAAAAAAATTCTCTCTCTCTCTCTCTCTCCTCTTTCTTTAAAAAAAAAAAAAAAAAAAGAGCTACTAGACATGTAAAACTACTGTATTCAAAATGAAAAACTCAACAGAAGGTTAGGATGTGATACAAAATTGAGGCCATATCAGAAAGTACAGCAACAAGAGAAAGAAAATAGAAATCAAGGAAATCCAAATGTGAAGAATAAATTAAAAAATGACAGAATAAAGACAAAGGAGGGGTAAAAAATAATTCAAGAAAATTCTCTGATTTAAGGAATAAAGTATCTTATTAAAAGAGCCACAAAGCCATACACAATAAAAACAGACTTACCAAATCACATTTGTGTGAAATTTAAGAATAATCAGTACAGATAAAAGATCCTAAGTTTCCATAAAGAAAAAAATTCAAGCTGCGTGTGGTGGCACATGCCTGTAATCTTAGAGGCAGGAGGATCGAGAGTTCAAAGCCAGCCTCAGCAAAAACAAAGTGCTAAGCAACTCATTGAAACCCTGTCTCTAAATAAAATACAAATACAAAATAGGACTGGGGTTGTGGCTCAGCTGTAGAGTGCTTGCCTAGCATGTGCAAGGCTCAAAAATAAATATTAAAAAAAAAGACTTGGGCTGGCTCAGTGGGAGAGCACTTGCCTAGCATGCATGAGGCACTGGGTTCAATCCTTGGCACCCCATAAAAATAAAGGTATTATGTCCACCTACCACTGGGAAAAAAAAAAAAAAATTATAAAAAGACTTAACTCATGGGCTGGGGTTGTGCCTCAGTGGTAGATTGCTCACCTAGTGTGTGTGAGGCCCTGGGTTCGTACCTCAGCACCACATAAAAATAAATAAATCAAAACAAAGGTATTGTATCCAACTACGACTAAAAAATATTAAAAAAAAAAAAAAGACAACATATCAACTAAATTCAATATACAGACTGTTAGATCCTAATTTAAGCATCTGTAAAAACAGATGGGAGGGACTGGAGCTGTAGCTCAGTGGCAGAGCACTTGCCTAGCATGTATGAGGCACTGATTTGATCCTCATCACCAGATTAAAAAATCTGCTTTAAAATAACCCAACCCAAAAGGGGGGTTTATACATGAAACAAAACATTACTTGCTGAGTCTGGGTGATAGGTATATGAGATTTCATTATGCTATTCTCCACACTGTTATATATATTTCAATTTTTGTAAACAACAGTTAAAAAAAATTTTCAGGGTAACTTACCACTGGGTAATCGAAGAGAAGACCACACATCCTGAGCTCCCCAGTCTGATGTGAGGGGAGGACAGCTGATAACTGGATATGCAGTGTTACCAGACATCACTGGGCCCAAACCATTGCTTCTGCCTGCCACTGCCACAAATACAGTAGGAATGCCATCCCCTAGGGAAATCATAAGATGATTATTTTGCTAAGCATTTAAAAGACTTAACAATGTTTTTTTTTGTTTTTTTAAAAAAGAACGTGCCCTTATGTCTTAAATCACTCCTGGGTCAGGTATAATGGTGCATACCCATAATTTCAACTAATTGGGAGTTAAAGAAAGATGATCTCACAAGTTCAAGGTCAGCCTCAGTAACTTAGGGAGAACCTATCTCAAAATAAAAATTAAAAGGGCTGAAGATTTAGCTTAGTGCTTGCCTAGCATGTGTGAGGTCTTGGGTTTAATCTCTGGTATCACAAAATAAACAAAACCAATAAGTACACTCCTGGAACAATGACCATTACAAGTGTCAATCAACATTTTTTCCAGTAGGGAAATATTTGGTTCGGAACCCAGGAAGCTATTATTTTACATCAACACTGTCTTATCATTTCTTTTACATACTTATATTCTGAATATAAAACTATGTGGCTTCATTTTTAGTGTCTTCCAGGGAAGGTTAACCATTAAAGATAGCAGAGAGGATCTGCAATTTTAACTCAGGCCTCCTGGAACCTCTATGGGGCTTTTCTATTGGAGCACGTTAAGAGACAATGCTCAAAGGGATGCTTGTTAGATTAAGATATCAGAGATCCTCACAGTTCTAGTCTGATTTCCTTCAGGTTTGCATTTTCATTTCTTTTTTTCCTGCTTCTTTCTTTTTCAAGCACCCCAGATCTTATGCTCTTTGGAGGTGAGTATCTTGAAAGCATAGCATATTTCAAGACTTACCCTTGGGAATATGGAAAAGCAACTTTTTGGTATTAGTCTAAAACACATTTTTTTTTTTTTTTGGCAAAACAAACAACACCTAAAATGGTCTAATTATTTGAAGTTTACCTTCATACTCAGCTTTAATCCTCAATGTTTCATCTGGTCCTTTATGGGCAGATGTTACCCGAAGTTCACAGGGAATTCCATAATTTCCACAAGCCTTCTTGATTTTTTCACAGTGGCCGAGATCAGAAGTTGAACCCATCAGTACTACAACCCTGCACTGACTTTCTGATTTCAGAAGCAACTAAAATAGAAAAACATGGATATGAAAAAGAACAAGACAAAAATGGACAAACAGGAATGAGTACAATAACTTTTCTGTATAAAGGACAGTGGTCTTCATAATTAAGACCCAATGGAGAAGATTTTAAATCAGATATATAATATTTATTAATAAAATCCTCAAGCCTTTTAATTATTATTCAAGAAACTATAACCAACCATTTCATTCTAAAGATGTTTAACAGCATGATCAGCCAAACTAGAGGTCATATTATATATATTTGTAAGCTGGTTGTTTAAAACAATTAAAAAAAAAATTTTTTTTTTCTTGTGGTACCAGGGATTGAATTCCAGGATGCTTCATCACTAAGCTACATTCCCAGTCCCCCCACCCCCACTTTTATGTTTACTTTGAGAGAAGTCTCATTAAGTTGTTGAGGCTGGCCTGCAATCCTGCCTCGGCCTCCTAAGTTACTGGGATTACAGGTGTGTGCAATTGTGTCTGGCAACATGGAAATAATGTTCTAAAAGGTGATTATGATCATTGGATAATCAGATACTCCCTCGAACTCCCATGTAACTATAGTAATTGTAATATCATAAAAATTAAAGTGAAGGCTGGGGTTGTGGCTCAGTGATAGAGCACTTGCCTAGCATGTGTGAGGCACCGAGTTTGATTCTCAGCACCACATATAAATAAAATAAATGTCCATTTACAACTAAAAATAATATTAAAAAAAATTAAAGTGACATTTTATAATTATGTGAAGGGGACTGGGATGTTGCTTAGGCCTGGGTTTCAAAGACCAGTAACATAAAGAACCAAGTAAAATGGAGGGACTGGGGATATAGCTGAGTGATAAAGCACTTGCCTAGCATGCACAGGGGCCCTGGTTTGTTTCCTAGCACCACAAACAAAAACTTTTTAAATTAAAAAATAAAATTACATGGCATTCCATCCATCCTATGATGTTGGCACTGTAGTAGGGAATGGTAGGAAACGTAAAAAGTTTCTCCTACAGGGACAGAGAGTTGACAGGATCCCAGGTTTACCTATCAGGAACTGGAAACAATACACTTGCCAGTTACTAGCAGAGAGTTCTAGTATACCAGTAAGGGTAGTAGACTGGGACATTTCGTAAAGGTGTTCCTCTCTTTCAAAGTCACTGAAGAAGAGAAAAACACTATATCTTTCACATTTTATTTTGAAACAAGGTTTTCTTAGAAGAAAAACACATAACAGTACAGGTTTACTACAGAAAATTACCTCTACTCTCTCTGCAACCCACTCAAAGTTTTTCTTTACCATTTGGAGCCCTTCAGGAGTTACTTCTTTGAGGTCACGGTAAGACTAGAAAATAAGATAGGAAGTTAGAAATGATCCGGTTTATGAGTTTTGAGTAGGGAGTGTGATAACTTTTTAAATGAGATATATCTGAAAACGTATCTCAATATAGAAATTCATTCCTAAATTAGAGAAAGTTCAATAGCGAAGTAAAAGTTTTATTTTCCTTTAAGGTTAAGTGCTTTCTACACTAGCATCTACAATTAACAGCCTTGAGAATTCCTGTGTATTAAGCATATAGAGGATCTCAACCTAATTTTTATTAGGAAAAAACAGAATGGAGCTTGATTAAGACCAGAAGACTTGGTGTAGAGTCCCAGATCTGCCAGTTATTCTTGTACTTGTGAAGATACTATCCCCTTAGAGTCTTAGTTTTCAACTAGCCAAACAAGGACAATACTTACTCTGTTAGTTTTTGGAGAGTCAAGGAAGATGATAAACAAGAAATCTGCTTTATAAGTTTATTACTAATGTCCAAGATATAGGAGATACTTATCTTTAAAAGTAAATGGAAATTAACAAATCAAGATTCATAAGGATACACACCTTATCTTTCCTTTGTTTTTCCTGTCCCAATCTGATCTTTCAAAGGATAAAAATTCACAGCATTACTTACCTGTTTGTCTTTCTGCTGGCTTCGATCCCCTGATGGCCAGAGTCTCCAGGAATCATTATCAATAACATCAGCAAGAACAATTTCTTTGGTGATTATGTCAACACCAAATTCAATCTAGAAATGGCATATTGCCAAAGAACACGTTTTAAAAAATGATATTACTAAAGACACTTCTCAGTTATAATAACCTTTACTTGTAAATTTCTGTTTTCTAGTACCTTCATATCAACCAATGTACAGTTCTGGGGCAACCAGGATTTCTCCAGTATTTCAAAAATAGCTTGTGTAGCATGATTCATGATGTCCACTTCAGTTTGGCCTATAGTAACTCCAGCAAAGCAAAGTTTTGCAGCAATTAGCTGTTCCTCAGACCACTGTGGATCATTATTGGCATCATCCTAGGAATAAAGTATAGTACTATAATTACAATTTTTTTGAACTTTTCAGAAAAAAGTACTTCTCCTTGAGCATAAATTCCTCAGGAATATTCGTTTTCTCTAAAAAAAAAAAAATTTGTTTAAAATATCCTTTAGTTCAAAGTAATTATTTTTCATTCATTTGCTTTTTTTTTTGGTGGGGGGAGTGGGTAACTGGAGTAGAACACACTGGCACTAGACCACAGAGCCACATGCCCAGCCCTATTTGTACTCTGTTTACAGACAGGGTCTCACTGAGTTGCTTAGTACCTCACTTTTGCTGAGACTGGCTTTGAACTCACGATCCTCCTGCTTCAGCCTCCTGAGCTGCTGGGATTACAGGCATGCGCCATAGCACCCCAGCTAATTTATTTGCTTTTAATAGCTACTTTAAAATTCAAGATATTTAGGTAAGTAACTTTCTCTAGGTCATAAAGTATTTGAAAGAAATTTGTCTTCTCTCAATAAACAAATTTAAACATAATTTACAATTTTAATATCTATGCTTAACAAGATAGGAGGGGTAAAGTGGTTCAAACAAAGCCTATAAAAAATTATAACCATTGATTCCTATATTCTTATATAGTTTTGCTCAATATGTTTTCCTATATTAGAATACAGAAAGATTTTAACTGTAAATTTTGAATTAAATGTTATATTTCTTCCCAATTAGTGTTAAATTTTTAAGTTTGTTCCCTTTCTTAGTCAACTTGGTCTAAGGTAAGTACATTTTCTTTTAAAAACCTGATTTGTCATTGTTAATGAAAGTGTACTTTATTGGCATAAATATCTACAACATTCCCAATATCAAAAACTTCAAAATCTTTTGAGTTTATAATTTTAACTTTGCTGCTACCTTATAGTAAGACACAGAAGCATAAAATAATTACCTTGAAAAACATCTCCACTTTTGGTGGGTAAAACTTATATCCTTCCTTGACACCAGGATTTCTTTTGAGAAAAGAACCAGTTGCTATTCTTCTACAAACCCATTCAATTGGAATCATTTCACACTGGGGCGCAATGAAAGCTGTTTCTCCACATTTTCTGGTGAAAGCAGTTTTGATACCTACATATTGATTAAAAAAAAAAAGGCACTGAAATTTTATTTAATAAGGTAGATCAGACATTTATCTGCATTACAAAAGGAAACTAAATTTAGTTTGATGCACTCTCCAGTGCATGTTCTCATTCATTCCAGCAATTAAGGAAGCCTTGAAATAAAAACCCTATAACTTAGGAACTATGGATGGTCCTTTAAAGTTATAGCAATATACTCATTTTCAATGCAAAGAGGTATTTAGATACAGATAACAATTCAGGTTTGCAACTAACATTTTTTCCCCCACATTAACTTAAAATGTAAAACAGGATATTTTGGAAGAGGACAAACTACTCCAGGAATGTAATGACACAATGAATTTATGGTTAACTACTCTGTGAATTTGTGGAAGGCAGGTACATCTGTCCTGACTGAAAACAAATGTATTAAACCCCAAATGTGGTTTTAGAAAAGATTAGTGCTTACTGGAAGATAAAAGAAATGAAAGAGTAACTAGGAATATTTTGCATAAGGAAGGAAAGATACTAAATTATAAGATTAGAACTGCAGGAAACAAAGAACAAAGCTCTGTGGTTATAGATATGGAATCCAAGGCTTCAAAGATTGAGTGATCCAAGGAAATGAGGCCTCTTACACTATAGGGAAAAAGCCCAAATCTTTTAATAGCAGAGATTTCAAACACTACAGATCAACCAGTAGCTGACTGAATCACTGAAGAAAAAAATTATTCTATTCCCCTTCCTTCCCTCCAAATTGTCTCTATATGACATTTGGATGTTAATTTAGTCTTTTGATTTAATTTTTCTATCATAAATAGTTTTCCTTCAATTTTTAAGTAGTAGGGAACTCTAGAGATCTTTGATTAAGTCCAATTCCCTTTCTTGGGAAATGACAGGGTAAAAAGGTAGTTGCTATCTTCAAATACTTTTGGACTTTAAAATAAATGGAAGAGGGATTTGAAATTCTGTATTGTTTTCAACAGGCAGAGAAAAGAACAATCTATAAAATTTCAGGGAGGAACAGTTCATTAATTAGAGCTGCTAATACAAAGGTGGTCTTCTTTCACAGTTAAGACTGAAGATGGCCTAGCAGAAAGAAATTGCAGAGGGACAGTGTACTTGACAAAGACTGTAGCAAAATGTCAAGGTGTAAAGTAGTCACCCCCAAACAATAGGTTGTTAATTCAAACAATGCCATCTCCCCAATAGAGATCAATGTGATTGGGGGAGTGGGAGGGCGAGGCAGGGGAGCAATTTACCTCCTTCTTGTAAAAACTAAAAACTCAGCTGATAAGTATCATGTTGTAGACCTAAATAATGTCATTTCCCCATGAAAATAATCAAAATAAGAAAGAAATAAAAAAGAGAGAAAGGAGAAAGGAGAGAGGGAAAGACAGAAAGAGAAGGGGAGGCACTTACCTGCTTCTTGTAACAACTGAAAAATACAACTGGTAATTTTATTGGAGATTGCAGCTTTTCCTTCCAGATGATTCTTTCGGGCTGCATTTCCTGCTGTAATCTGGTCCTTGGACTGCAGAAGAACTTTTCCTGGACTATCTAACAATTCATACACTTCTTTTGTTTTACCCTCATAGAGTTTCTTACCAATGTTCAATACTGTAAACACAGAAAAGGACTCTATCAGATTTTAGTGAGAAATTTCCTGAATATTCAATATTAAAACATCTAGAATGACCAATCAGTGAACTAAGGAAGAACTTTAATAAAAATTAAGACATCTGCATAGAATCTTTTTTTTTTTAAGTTGTAGATGGACACAATACATTATTTATTTTTATGTGGTGCTAAGGATCAAACCCAGTGCCTCACACATGTCAAGCAAGAGCTCTACCATTGAGCCCCAGAGCATCGAATTTTATACTCAAGTTATTTTGTCATGTATCATCATGTAACCAAAAGCTGGTCTTTGTCTCCAATGCCAATCCAATAACGAGGACACGGTTTTGAGAAAAAGAAAAAAGGTTTATTGCTTTGCTAGCAAAAGAGAAACAAAGGCTGTGATCTTGCCCATTCCAGGAACAGGGGGCTTTTAAAAGTGATTCCGAGAAAATGAGATTAGGCAGGAGAGATCAGGAAGAAGTTTAGGGAAAAGAAAATCAGAGAGAAGCTTAAGGAAAAGAAGATTAAGAAAAAAAAAGTGTAAGTTTCAAAGCTACAAGGGATATATCAAAGTGTCAAGTGAATCCCTGTTACAAACACATAATTTTATGAAGAAGTCTAATTATTTAAACAATTATAGAGATTAGAAACTGTGACAAAAAAGTCACCCATGTTAGGATATGCAGAGCTAGACAAAATTCTAGGTTTCCTGATACCAAATCCTATATTCTATCCACTAGCAATCTATGCCTCTCACAGGTAAACTGAAACAGAATTAAAATTAAGCTACTTTAAATTAATATAACTAGTACTTTTTATACACAGAATACATTATTTAAATTAGCTTGTAGGGGGAAAAAATGCTGTATTTTTCTTGACTTTTGCTTTCCATGGCAGGCAAAATATTTAAGTTCAGCCAGTAGGTTTCTTGATTTCAAGTTAATATGCAAGAGGCTCCTTCATTTGCTTTTAAGTTAGCTCATCTGTAAGCATCCTTCTTTCTTTTTTAGTACTGAAGAATGAACTCAGGGGCAATTAACCACTGAGCAACATCCCCAGCCCTTTTTGTTATTTTATTTAGAGACAGGTTCTCAAGGAGTTGCTTAGGGCCTAGCTAAAATGTTGAGGCTTTGAACTTGCCTTGCAAATCTCCTGCTTCAGCCTCCTGAGCTTCTGGGATTACAGGCTTGTGCCACCTCTGCCTTCTTTGCACTAAGCAAGGAGCTAACCAACTCAGTGAGACCCTGTCTCTAAATAATATACAAAATAGGGCTGGGGATGTGGCTCAGTGGTCAAGTGCCCCTTGAGTCCAATCCCCGGTACCCCCCCAAAAATAAATAAATATACATTTTTTAGATGAAGATCTAAGATAATAGACGTTTAAGGACTTAAAATTTCCAAAGAAGGAGAAATCAATCCTCATGGTCTCCGAACTCTAGCCCAAGTTTTAGCATTTTCCGAGTGTATCCATGGATAGGTACTGTAGATGTATCAGAAAATGAGACCTAGAACCTGCTCTCAAGGGACCTAACCAAGTCTGAGCAAACCTGATATTAAATATCATAATAAGTATAATGTAATAAATACAGACTATAGGATCACATGTTCATAGCTGTGCCAACTAAACTAGTCTAGAAATCAAAGAAGTCTAGAATAAAGTGAAAATTAGGCTTGAGATCTGAAAATTGATTAAGATTTAGCCAAAAGAAAGTAAGGTATAATTAGTTGTGGTAAGAATCAAAAGGTGATAAAGGAGTGCATGGAACTTCAGAATGGCTGAAGCCCTGGAGCTCTAGTTGTATATACACTGCCGGGGGAGAGGGGCATGGGGAAGTAGCTAAGGAATAAAAAAGAACAGCAGCAAATAAGGTAGAAGAGTTGGAATGGGGCTGCATCACCAACTAGTAGGGGTAATGACTGAACAAAATACTGTCAAGAAAGAAAATAAAAATTTTCTTTTAGGGCACCGTTTAGGGCACTTAACATGGACCCTGGAGACCACTGTTGGATTGGGTTTGAGGCACATCAACATGGAAGCCCATCAGTCAAGCACATTGCACACATGCCCCCACCAAGTAAGCTGACCTTTGAAGTAGGCCAAACAGCAGTTTCCTGAAACATTGATAACCTCTGTTGACCTATAGAATGAACCCACTGCCTACCCAAAGACTAAGGCTGTACCCAATTCTTTTCTTATGAGGCAATTTATTTGGCAGTACCAATCATAATTCTGGATTAACAAGTAATGTAATTATAAACCTTCTTGTGCTACTTTGAAAAAAACCTCAAAATCCAATTCAAGGCTATTGAAATTTGTGTTTCTGGCTGCAGATTGCAATCCTAATTAGCTCCAAGAAACATTTTTTCTTTGTTCTCAGCCAAGCTAAATTTTATTCTTGATAGACACTGATGGCAATTCAGGGGCACCTAATTCAGAGGAATAATTTCTGCCTTCCTACTGTAATATCCAGACATGTTAACAAGGTTTAAAAAGCCCTTCAGGGTATAGCTCTAGCTTGCTATTCAAAACTCATTTCTCCATTCCCTTCCTAGAACCCCAACTTTCTTAATTTTTATGACTCTCATAAACCTTTTGACAATTTCTCTCCTAGGCCTGATACTAGACTCACAGATGAGACATTTTGCTACTCATACTTTAAGCTTTTTAAACCATGTTTATTCAATTTAGATATCCTAAGAACAACTAGGCTTTTAAGCACTGAAGTACAAGGATAGATCTGTATTTGAATCCAGTTTAGGATGGTACTGCAGCAATACAGACATGTAATGTCCTGATCTACGGAAAGAGCAATGGGCAAAGACTGAAGATATTTAAAAAACTGAGGAACAACTGATTCAGTAGGGAGGATAAATGAGAGGCAAGAGTCAAGAATGTGGCAAGATTAACTATAGGATAAATATGTTAACTTTAGGCTTTGAATACAGCCCTTGCTGCTCTGCCACTGCAACTTATTTTTAAAATACACAAGTTTCTTTCACTCCCAGATCCTCTCTAATCTTGCCCCTCCCTAATCTTCTCCATCACAGAGTTATTTGTCCTTGAGTACACACCCACCATAGGATTGTTAAGTAATCAGACTTTAGGGATAGGTACAAGATCTCAGAAATTACTATCTCCAAAATTAACAAGTGAATCACAACTCTGACAGGTAACACAGGGAATGTAACCTTTGAGTCACCTCTTTAAAAGCCCTCCTGTTCCTGCTGATGGTCAGAATCACAGCCTTTGGGACAGGAGTCCCGGGTGTTTCTCCTTTGCTAGCAAAGCAATAAACCCTCTTTTTCCTTTTTCTCAAAATTTGTGTCCTCATCATTGGATTGGCATCAGGGAAAAGGACAGAGCTTTTGGCAACACTACGAATGTGAAAATGACTTACCAGAAATTCACAGATGAATTCAGAAGAGACTGATGAGAACTGAGAAAGGTTCACAGAATTGAAATTTAAGATTTGCAAAGCATAGACTAATAAGATGAGAATTAAGAATATTCTAGGACTGTGCTGTCCAATAGGTAGCCACTAGTCAATGTGGCTGTGAATATGCTCCACATTCAATATGAAAAAAGGCAACATTTCTCAATATGGCTACTAGAAAACAAATTTATAAGGCTGGGCATAGCGCCTGTAATCCCAGAAGCTCTAGAGGCTGAGACAGGAGGAATCCAAGTTCAGAGTCGCTAAGGAACTCAGCCAGACCCTGTCTCCAAATAAAATATATAAGGGGCTGGGGATGTGGCCCAGTGGATAAGCCCCTTGGGTTCGAAGCCCATAGTAAAAAAAAAAAAAAGAGGGAGAGAGTAAATAAATCACACTTGGTTTTCATATTTTTATTAGCTAACACTGCTCTATGAAAAAGTGTGAGCAAAATGTGTTTAACAAGAAATAAAATTTGGAGAGGTAACCTGAATGGAACATAGATTCACAATGGAACAAAATCAAAGGACTTCAGTAGAAAAGACCTCAATATATAAGTTTGGATGAAAAGAACTTCTGACTAGTTTTTTTTCCCCTTTTCTTCTTCTTGTTGGTGCATTATAATTATATACAATAACTGGATTCCTTGTTACATATGCATACATGCACACAATAGAATAGTATATTTGGTCAATTTCCCCCAGTACCAACTGTATTTAACGGCTCTAGGGATACCAACTATAAACATTTTTAAGGAGAAGGACCTTTTATTTTTATTTTTTTATTTTATTTTATTTTTAATATTTATTATTATTATTTTTTTTAGCTTTTTGGCGGACACAACATCTTTGTTTGTATGTGGTGCTGAGGATCGAACCCGGGCGAGCGTGCTACCACTTGAGCCACATCCCCAGCCCGAGAAGGACCTTTTAGAAACTGTAAAGGCAAGTTTGAGAAAAATTAACATGTCAGTGGAATGCAATTTGCTTCAGTATAAACTTCTAAACCGGTGTGTGTGGATCAAATCACTCAGGGACAAAATAATTATGTAACTGCAAATTTTGACAAACGCAAAGTGAAGTAAGGAAAACTTTTTCGCCTATGGGCTTTGGAAATTTCTAAAGCTATCAAGGCATCAAAGAATACTTTCAAACCACTCAAAACTTAAACAAATTTTTCAGGTTAAATTATTAACCTTACGAAAAGAAGGGGATTAACCAATCAGGAAAGGCAAGCCTTTGGTTTGAAGAGTCTACGCTAAATTTTCACGTGCTTGTTTTGCAACATCTATTGATGACCTTTTCAAGGCAATCTTTGACTATTTCTCGTCCTAGGCACCCTCTTACTCTACTTTGCTCCTCTTCCTCCATCAGAGAAGCAGTTTTATGAATTTAGGAGAGTTCGGAGAGGCCCGGGGTGCTTCAAGTCCAAAGAAGGTCCCGGCGCCTGGGCCACGTGTGCGCTCACTCACAGGCCTACGTGCACGGCTGCAGGGAGGCCGAGCAATGCAAAGAGCTCACTGGAATCCGGCCGCGGAGCCCGCACCACCGCCAGAAGGCGGGGAGATCGTTGAGTAAGGGGAATAGGTCTCCTGTTACTCACTTTCAGCTGTCGCCATTATTCTGAACGGACTGGAAGCAGCGACCACGCTAGGAAAAGCGGCTGAAATCTGGAAAAGAAGAGCGGCAAGAGAGATTCGCAGGGCCGGGGAAGGAAGTTCCGCCCACAGACACGCCCCCTGGAGGGGCAGCGTAGCCGCGCGCCGCTCAAATCGAGTTCGCCTACACAGACCCAAATCGGAGGGTCTCTACCACTGGGGAGAAGCTTCGACTCCCAGAGCGCTTACGAGAGGTTTCCTGCCGCGCAGGCGCAGCGACGACACCCCGCCTCCAAGCCGCCCGGTACACTGTTCCTATAGAGGAGAAAAGTGGCGCGCACTGGCGGCCCCTCCCCACGCTGCAGAGCTTGTAGACTGGGGCCCCCTTCTTGCCAGAGGGAGCGGTTCATAGGTTGGAGCGTACCAAGTCGTGATGGGGGAAAGCAGGGAAAAGGACATGTAAAGTTTACATGTTCTCAGAGAGAAATGACTCCAACCCCGTTACTTTCATCATTCCCGATGTGGATGCTGGAAAATAACGGAGATAGCCACGTGCAGATAAAATAGGTTCTGGTACATAGCCAGAGGAAGACTGGCTCCACCCCCATGAAATCCGCGACTCCTCCCCTCGGCCGCGGAACCTCTTCTCCCGCTCTCCCTCATTGGTGGCCGTGGGGGACGGGGCCTGGTGGTGATGAGATGGTCACGCCCACTAAGCACGCGCCGCCGCAGTAGCCTAGGTCTAGCCGCGGGGAAGGAAGCGGCTGTCTATAGCGCCAGCCTCTGAGGCTCTAGGGCCGTACAGGCAGCTGTTTGGTCCTAGTACCTCGGCTGCGGCAGCGAGCTCCTCCACGTGCTTTCGGCAGCGACATGGAGCTGGAGGAATTGGGGATTCGCGAGGAATGCGGCGTGTTCGGGTGCATAGCTTCTGGAGAGTGGCCCACGCAGCTAGATGTGCCGCATGTGATCACTCTGGGACTCGTGGGGCTGCAACACCGGTGAGCAACTGGGTGAGGGGTAGGAGTGGGGGTGGCGAGACAAGTGCTTTTACATCTCTGTGAGCCGCTTCCCGCGTTCAGGTTTGGCGCTCCGTTGAGCTCCCAAGAACTAGAAGGACAGAGCACTCCTGGACCAGTACCTGCCAGTGGCATCCAACAGGTTGTGGGGGAGGGGAGTACCCTGCCTCCAGGGACTTTAGCCTGTCCTGGCCACCTTTCCAGGCCCTATTGCCCTTTAGGGACCCTCCCCTCCCCCTGGGTCTGTGCACATCTGCTGAGTCTGGCTAGTTTGTAAGGCTCGGGTTTGCTTGGACTAGCCAGGTCGGGGCTCATGCCCAAGTGCGTGCAAGTTCTGACCCAGGAGCTACACTTGTTATAGGCATGTGTGGAGTGGCGACTAGTCCAGGTCCTACAACACTTTCAGATTTTCGCGCCGGACTTCCAACCAGCACAAGCTTTTGTTTGCAAGGCCAGAGTTATTGGGCAGATTGTGAGTTTGAAACTAGTTACAGCTATAGGAACTAGAATCTTAGAGTCCAGACCCAGGGAAACAACTAGTTGGTGTTCAAAAGGAACAACGGTCGTAGAGTTCATATGAATTAGCAGGAAATATAACAATCTCAGGAAATCGATTCATTGATACACTTTTAAATATTGAATGAAAACGTTGGTAGTAAGATGGCAGAAATCAACTCTTCTTTAAAAAAGAGTAGTATTTGTATGCCAAGATACACACTGATTTGGAAAAATTGGGAGATCACTTCGAGGTATAAATAAATACAGCTTTGCTTCCATTCTTACTACCTGACCTAATATACCTAATGGGAAATTATATGATTTGGTTGGAGTAAGAAATGCAGATTTAGGCTTGACATTATCACTGCAGTTTTCATAAGGCAACATAGTAGCGACAACTTCTAGAACAGTTGAGGAACTGGGCTGTAACCCTTATCAGCAATATGGGTGCGGCATGTATAAATGCATTCCAAATGATTAGCTTTCCCTCACCAAATAAAATTATAAGTAGTCTTTTTGCTTTTTTTGGAGTCCCAAATACTTGAATTTGAGTTTGACATTTTGTGTACAATTTGTTTATTTAGTAGCTCTCAGAATTTGGGATGAATCAAAAAGAATCTTTTTAATATGAATAACTCTAATCTTGGGTAATTGTGAGTTGACCATAATGATTTCCCATTTAAAATGAAATTTGTTTCAGGGCGTCCCCCAGTGACTCTGGAGGCTGAGGCAAGAGGATCAGGAGTTCAAACCCAGCCTCAGCAATTTATTGACACCCTAAGCAACTTATTGAGGCCCTTTCTCAAAATAAGCATAGAAAGGACTGGGGATGTTGCTCAGTGGTTAAGTGCTCCTGGCTGGATCCCTAATACCATCCACCACCCCACCCCCGTGCGTGTGCAAAAAAGAAAGAAAAAAAATTTGTTGAATTAGATATATAATCCAAGGAGAAATTAAAATCTGATTACATGGCTCTGAGTAACATTGGTTTATCACAGTCTTAGAAGTTATTTTAAATACATTCCTAGGCGGGTGGCAATGGATCCGGTGATCTTACAGTTATCTAGTGATCTATGGGAAATAGATGAACTGATCTTAATTTGTTTTTTCTTAACTATGCTTACTTTTCAGCCAAAATGGCTCAGAAAGTTCTTTCCATCCCCGTTTTTGCCTCCTCTTTAAAAATGTGCCAGAAAGAAAAGGGGTAATTTGTTTTTGTGCTGTTGGGGGTCAACCCACTGTTTTAAAATTGAGTACAATTCGAGTCCTAGTTACATGTACTTGTTTACTACAGTTGCTTTTTTGTACTATCATTGCTTTTTTGTGAAAGAATTATGCTATTAGATAATACAAAATAAGAGCAATAAAGATAGAATTATGTGGTAGTATAGCAGTATTAAATGGATTCCAGGAGAGAGATCATGAATTGAAATCAAATTCCATGCATATATAAGTTTGTTGGGATGAACCCAACTTCTATGTAATAACTATAAAGCTCTAATAAAATTTAAAAATAAATAAATAAATAAGTGGTCCAGGCGTGGCGGCACACCCCTGTAATCCCAGCAGCTCTGGAGAATGAGACAGGAGGATCATGTTCAAAGCCAGCCTCAGCAAAAGTGATGTGCTAAGCAACTCAGTGAGACCCCGTTTCTAAATTAAAAAATACAAATTAGGGCTGGGGATATGGCTTAGTGGTTGGGATATGGCTCAGTTCAATCCCCAGTACCAAAAAAAAAAAAAAAAGAATTCTATTAAGCTGGTCCTTTGACTAAATAAGACTTCATTAGGAGACTGTAGTGCCGAAAATTGATCTTGTGGTTTTTTTAGTTTCTTTTCAACAACAGTGGCAAGAAACTCAGTAGTTTGTGAGGAACTAATGTAATGGAAAATGGTTAGGTTTTTCTTTTGTAAATACCAAGAGTGGGGTTGGTTCAGACTTTAGGAGATCCAATTTTAATTGGAAAATCAATGAAACTTTCTTATGTCTAGAAGATATAATAATTGTTGCTCTAAAACAATAGGCAAGGATCAGACAAAAATAAAGAAATTTTGCAATGGAGGATACTGGGGGTTGAACTGGGGTCTCACACCTGCTAAGCACGCACTCTCACTTACCTGTGCACCCCCAACCCCAAGAACTAATATATTTGTATGGTATTAAACCTAAAATCCTAGATCTGTGTCATAGCTTAATATACAGTGGAATTGGTTGTATATACTGTACGTTGACAATTGGTTGGGTTTGGTTTTTTCCCTTTTGGATGAAGTAATTTATATCTTTTATACATTATTTCCTTAACACATGGAATCTTTTTTTTTTCTTGGTACTGGGGATTATACTCAGGGGCACTCAACCACTTAGCTACATCCCCAGCCTTTTTTGTATTTTATTTAGAGACATGGTCTCACTGAGTTGCTTAGTGCATCACTTTTGCTGAGGCTGGCTTTGAACTTGCAATCCTCCTCTGGAGGCTCTCAGACTCCAGAGCTGCTTCATATAAAAACAAGTAGAGCATCAGTTACTTTACTAAACAATCATGAATTGGACATACAATTCAGATGGGTTTGCCCAGGATTACTTGTTTTTAGTAGTAGTACTGGCTATTTGCAGCTTTATTTCATAGCTCTGCTTTTCTGTCAAGGAGAATGTTAAAAATGTTAACTAATTGTCCTCTTAGCTGTAAGTTGCATGTGGGTATGTGCAGATGTGTTCATATCAGATTTATGTAATCACCAAATGTTGTTTTGGTACTGAAAACATCAGTTTGCAGGCTTCTGAACAAACCAGACCTGCCTTGTAGATGAAACATTTTCATCTTTAAACTACAGTCACATTTTATGGAGAACAGAACGGCCTGGACATATCTGAAGATTCCATTAAATGAATTATCCCATTAACCAGCTGGTTATCCTTTCTTTAATGCTATGGTTTAGATGTGATTTATTCCCCAGGGATTCATGTTTTGGAAGCGTGGTCCTCTTTGTGGCAGTTATAAAATAGTGGAACCTTTAAGATGGAACCTAGAGGAAGGTGGTTAGGTCATGGGGGCATTGTCCTGGGAGTGGATTAATCCTGGTCTCACAGAGTGAGTTCTTTCCAGAGTGGATTGTTACTAAAAAGTAAGCCTGGGGCTGGGGATATGGCTCAGTAGTAGAGTGCTTGCCTAGCATGCATGAGGCCCTGGGTTTGATTCCCTGGTACCACACACACAAACACACACACAAATGAGCCTATCCCCTGAATTACTCTTTGGTATTCTCTCTCATCATATAATCTCCTGCTCTCAGGAGGATGAACTTTCTTGGACTTTCAACCTCCCAAACTATGAGATAAATGAACTTCTTTTATTTATATAGTACTTAGCTTCAGATATTTTGTTAAAGCAACAGAAAACTAACTAATGAACGTGAACTTGGTTAGCTAAGAAATGAGCATGCCCTTTCCTTCAGTCAATTATCAAGTCCCTAGGTTTAGAATTGAATTCAGCAACTGGTAAACATTTTCATACTCTTCTAAAAAATTATGAAATTTACCTGATAAAGTTGAGTTTCCTGTCTGAAGAAACATTCTGTAGAATATTTTGGTTCTGTTATTATGCTTTGAAGAAACTGGTTTGTACTAATCCCAGGAGCAGTTTTCTTAAGAGATGTAGATACTGGTTCTGCAAAGAAGAGTATATAACATTATCACTAGAAAGGTACTCATGAAAAAGATGCACTCAGATAAATCTCTATGGAATTGGTTCCCAGTTGTCTTCATTTAGTGTGTTAGAGAACACAGGAGGAGGATGTCAGACAACTTGCTTTTGGATGCCAATTAAGGCTGGAGATATATTCCCTTATTTTGATTTTTATCTTTTAGTGAAAATAACCAAGTATATAATATCCTATAGGGTTTTACTTTTGTACCCTATTATTTGTATTCTGTATCCAAGTCAAGTGATTTTTGATGTGAAGAAGTGACTTATTTTAAAACTGTCCTTGCTAATTATAGGCAAAACAGGTGGTAGGGGCTAAGTGATCTTACGCTAATATATGTAACATGCTTACAACAGTACCGGGATATATGCCCTGTCTTTGATTTTTCAAAGAATTTAATAAAGTGATTCTCTATTTAAGATCATAAATGTTTTTTCTTCTATTTATAACTATTTTATTTTAGAACTTTGTTTTTTGCATTAGTCTGAAGCAGAATTTATGCTTCTTCCCCATCTCCAGAGTCCCACAGGACACTGCTTTGTCACTGGTCAAGATTGCAAAGAGCCATAACATAGAACCTGTTTCAGGTTTACCAGTAACATGGTTAATCTTGGGCAAGTCTCATGATTTCTGCGTCTGTTTTCTCATCTACTAAGTTAGAAAAAGTCCATGATGAAATTCAGTTGGTTCAGAATGGTGCTTTTATGCAGTTAAACCGTTAGCAATTTCCCTTTTCCCTAGCATTTCCACTGGTAGGCATGAAGAGGTAGCAAAGGTGGGGCAATTAATCTGACTTGCATTTATATCCAGAAATGGAGAAATGAAATTTTAGCTAATTTGAGATGAAAAAGTTTATAAGAGGAGGAAAGTCAGGGAGGCAGAGTTCCTGTTGTTCTCTAATATAGTCATGCATCTTTTTAACTCTTGTAGTCTGAGAAGTGTGTCATGAAGCTATTTTGTTATAGTTCACAACCTAGCATATACTTACACAAACCTATGTGGTACATGTCAACTCAAGTGTGGCCTCTTGAAGATGCAGTCAGGAGACTTGGGAAATGTGAAATGTATGAGGCTATGGGTAGCATAACATAGAAAACTGTTTTAAAGTAAAAATTTTTTATAAGTAAGAGTACACTCTTAATAAAGTATAGTATAATAAGTATAATAAGTATAAAGTAATATATAAAAATAAAGTATAGTATGTAAGTATCATGGTTGCTTATTATCCATTATTGTGTACTGTATGTAATTGTCTATGTAATGCTTCATAGAACTGCCAGTGCAGACTTGTTTACACCAGCCTTAACCTTATCACAAACACTTGAGTGATGCTTTGCTTTATGACATTATCATGCTTATAGCATAACCTCTAGGTGACAGGTGTGCTTAGGTTCATCACAGTCTTCTGGGATCGCTATGGTATATATCATCCATCATTGATAAAATGTTATACAACACATGACTCTACTCAATATTATCTTTTGAGCTCCTACTGTGTACATACAAGGCACTATGGTAGACAACTGGGAACACTATATTACACAGGCAGATGTGGTTCCTGCCCTCACAAAAGAGGCAGTGTAGCCCATTGGTTCAAGAGTACAGGCTTCTGTAGACTTCTCTTTCCTCATGGTAAATCAATATATTTGTTGTGGTAGAGACTAAATGTGTTAATATATGTAATGTGCATGCCCTATGATTTGTACCCCACTCCTGGGTATGTACTCAACAGAAAAGCATGCATTTTTTTTTTATTATTCATAATGGCCCCAATTTGAAACAACTGGCATGTCCCAACAGTGGAATGGATTTTTAAAAAGTGGTCGGATGTACATTCCTACAATGGAATGTTCTATAAATTTACTTGTAATAAAAAAAGAACTTTTATTACAAGTAAATTTGTAGCTCTTATAAATAATGTTGGATGAAAGAAATTTGCCATTTAAAAGTTGATAATAAAAAATGAGTACATACGGTATGAATCCTGAACCAATCCATAGAGACAGAAGTCAGAATAGTGATAATCTTCCTTTCCTGGGGATGTGGAGGAGTTAATGACTGGGAGGCTTTAGGGTCCTCTGTTTTTATTTGGGTAATGATTACATGGGTGCATTCACAACGTAAAAATGTGTTTGATTCTTCAATTATTGTATTTGCTCACATAAAAAATGAACCTACAAAACACTAAAACTCTATTATCCTAGAGATCCAGATCTGTTGTGTTGAGTGGTCAGAGAGAGACTAGAATGGAGGTTTTTTTCTGATCCTCAGGCTGTGTATTCTTGACACATTCAGCCATCTGTATCCATGACTTCTGCATCCATGGATTCAACTAGCTGAAGATTGGAAATATCTTTTAAAAATTGCATCTGTTTTGAACATATACCTCCTTTTTTTTTCTTGTCATTATTCCCAAAACAATATAGTGTAACAGTTGTTTACATACAATTTGCATTGAATTGGGCGTTGTAAGTAATCTAGAGATGATTTAAAGTATACCAGAGATGTGTGTAGTTTAGATGCAAATACTATCCTTTTTATATAAGGGACTTGAGCATCTGCATATTTTGGTATCCATTTGTGGGGGCCCTGGAATCAGTCTCCCTGGAGATACCGAGGGCAAACCATATAGCAGTTTTCTTTAATATGGTGTACTACAGTTATACTGCCTTTTCTGATATCTGATGGATCAGTGTGGAATCAGCGCACATTCAGTTGACTTCAGAGTTTGGCTTATTTTCAGATGTACTAAAACATTATACCCATTATTACCTACCTTTGGGGTAAATGAAAATTTAAAGCTTATTAATTTGTGGACACTTTTTTCTCCTTTAAAGAACCATATCTGACAATAGTCACTATAAAGAATAATTTAAAGACTCATGATTATTGTATAGTTATTTAACTCTGGGCAAGTTTCCATTTATTTTTAATCTTAATGACCTATGGAAAAAATCATTTCTCAGCATTCTGTGCTCTCACAGTTCATAAGCAATATATTTTGTCTAACTTATCAAGGTCAGGACTAAATATCTTTTGTTATCAGGAAAAAGCAACCAAAGTTTTTCACAATGTAGAAAAACTTGTCATTTCTCAGGCTCTTACCATCTTTGTGTGCTTTTCTCTTGATGCTCAAAGTTCCTTGGCTTTTGGTCTGACCTTCAAATAATTCTTAAAACAAATAAAAAAAAAAACACAGGAAAAGAACCATTACATGATAATTTTTGATCTACGTTAGTTTTAAAGTATTCAGATATACCAAAGTAAGAACATTTAAGCGATTGGACAAAAGAGTTGAAAAATTAGGAATATTTTGGTACAAGGTTTAGAAAAAACTTGAAACTCAAATCAGATATGTGTTTTCTAATAATTTTATGGTTATTTGAACATATGATAGTATTAGGATTTTATTTTTAGAGTTTTTTTTTCCCTTGCTAAGTTAAAATGCAAATAGGAAAGTTTAAAGATTTTTTTTTTTGTTTTAAAGTTAATTCTTAGGTTACCATATTTTCATCTGGCAATTCCAAGAATTGGTCTTCTTAGAATGCAGTCAGCTTCTTCATTAAAAATCTCATTTGTCTTTGAGAGTTGCCATTTTTCTTTTGTAAAACTCTACATTTTCTCTTTTTGTTGCTGTACTGGGGATTGAACCCAGGAGCACCATCACTGACCTACATCCCCAGGCTGCTGCCTCCCACCACCCCTTTTACATCCCTTTTTATTTTATTTTGAGAAAGATCTTGCTAAGTTGCCCAGGTTGGCCTTGAACTTGCTAGCCTCCTGCCTTAGCCTCCCAAGTTACTGGGGTTATAGGCATGTGCCATTTCTCCTGGCACTGTACTCCTATTTAAAATCTGTATATTTGCCAGGACACTATTTTCAGTCTGTATCTATTCCACACTGCATTAGTCTTCTGGCAATTTCCTCAAATATTTCTTTGTTTCTTCTGTTGCCTTCAAACATTTGTTTTTGTTTGTTTGTTTGCATACCATGAATGTTCTGACCCACTTTTAGATCAGTGTTTCCCAGCCTCTGTGTCACTCACTCTTATGAACTATAAATGACTTTTAGCATATTTTAAAGGAATGTGATTGATTTCATGTGAACCAACATGATTTGTCTTTATCCAGACTTATAGATAATTCTTGTATTTGAGTATCATTCATTTGAAACACCTGGATTGCCATAAAATACCAAGAATTACAATAATAGTTTCAATGTAAGGGTCAATTTAGTAAGAAGTAGGATGGGGGAGTATGATGGTACAGTAATCCCTACAGCTCAAGAAGCTGGGGCTGGGGATGTGGCTCAATGGTGGAGTGCTCCTGAGTTCAGATCCCGGTATCAAAAAAAAAAAAAAAATTATAGCCTTGAGGCCAAGAGCATTTGCTTTCTCTGGCTCGCTCTCTCTCTTTTTTTTCTTATTTTTCTTAATTAGGAATATTTCTTAATTAGAAATATATATGACAGAATGCATTTTGATTCATTGTACACAATTGCAGCACAACTTTATATTTCTATTGCTGTATACCGTATGTGTAGTCACACATGTACCTAGAGTGATGATGTCCATCTCATTCCACCATCTTTCCTACCCCTGAGCATTTGTTCTCTTAAATCAAAGTTCAGATGTGGGAAATACCTCCTTCAAAAATCTTGCAAATATTTTGTATTTTAAACTTCACAGAGCAGTCTGTTGTACTTGGGAGTACAGTAACACTTGCAGACCCAATTTGGTGACGTCTTTCATTGATGTTTTAGTGCTTGATAAAGAACTTTTGTATCTGTTCTCATTTGATCCTCATTGTAGCTAAGAATATCTCTCATTGAAGTTCAGGTGAAGATTTAGTGATTTTAGACATTTTTATGTTGACATTCCAGAAGAGTTTAACTAGGCCAATCAAGACAACTAGATAGGGCATAATATTTTAAAGGAACTGATGGTGCTTAGCCCAGTAAACATACTTCTGGTGTACTGGATGAATGAATGGATAAGCAAAATGGTACGTCCATACAATGGAATAGCATTTAGCCTTAAAAGAAGGAAATTCTTATTTATGTTACAACTTGGATTAATCTTGAAGACACTGTACTAAGTGAAATAAACCAGATAAAAACATTAATTATATAATTCTACATATGAGGTACCTAGAGTATGAAATATTAAAATAAAAAGGCCGGATATGGTGGCACACGCCTGTAATACCAGTGGCACAGCAGGCTGAGGCAGGAGTATTCTGAGTTCAAAGCCAGTCTCAGCAACTTAGCAAGGCCCCAAGCAACTCCGTGAGACCCTATTTCTAAGTGAAGTATAAAAAAGGGCTGTGGGTATGGTTTAATCCCTTGTACCAAAAAACAAACAAACAAACAAAAAAAACCCAGAAAGTAGAATAATGGTTTCCACAAGGTAGGGAAAGTGGGAATGATAGTTTTTCTTTAATGGATACAGAAAATTCTGTTTGAGATGATGAGAAAGTTCTGGTGATGAAGAGTGGAGATATTTGCATGATGATGTGAATGTACTCAGTCTACTAAACTGTACACTTGTGGGTGGAAAACTGGTAGTTTTATGTGTATTTTACCACAGTGGAGAAAAAAGCACTTGTACTACATAACAGTATCATAATAGCCAAAATGTGGAAAGAACCCAAAAGTCCATCAATTAATGAATGAAAAATATATATGTCCATAAAGTAGAATATTATTATTCAGCCATGGAAAGGAATGAAATACTGATGCATGCTACTGCATGGATGAGACTTGGAAACATAGTAAATTCAAAAAGCCAGACACAATAGGTCATTTGTTATATTTTGCATATGATGTAACCCCCAAAAGCTCCTGTTAATGCAGGAATATTCAGTGGTGAAGTGATTGGATTATGAGAGCTATAACCTGATCAGTTCATCCTAGTTTGAGTGGACTAATTGGGTGGTAACTCTAGGCAGGTGGGTTATTGGGGGTGGAGGGGGTGCCCTGGAAGGGTTCATCTTCCCTGCAGGTACTTCTTTATCTGCTTACTGGCCATCATGGTGTTCTTCTCACCTTGGGGCTAGAGCAATGGAGTCAGCCCACCATGGACTAAACCTCTGAAACCATAAGCCAAAATAAACTACTCCTCTAAGTTGTTCTTGTTGGGTATTTTTGTCACAATGATGCAAAGCTGACTAACATCATTTATATGAATTTCCCGGACAAGGCAAATCCATAGAGACAGAAAGTAGATTAGTGGTTGCCAGGGGCTGTAGAGGAATGGTTGAGCACTTAAATGTCTTCTAGTGGATATGGGTTTCTTTTGGGGCTCATCAGAAATTTAGTAGTCATGACTCCGAATACACTTAAAACAAAAATTATTACTTTAATAGGGTGGATTCGATTGTATGTAATTTACTCAAAAAAGCATAGTAGTAGGGGTTTGAGAATAGAATAGGGAGGTAAAATGAAGGAGGCCTAGTGTAGAGGCTGATTCAGTACATCTTTGAGAAGTTACAAAGGAACTTCAGAAACATGAATGGCAGTATACTGAGCCTCCACATCCTTCAAGTAGAATCAGGAGCTGTTACCAACCCGAAAACTTAAGCCAGTTTTTATTGGCACAATTGATTAAATAATTGGTTGCAGAGTGAACTCAGTCTTCAGGCCCTCACCCTTCCCCCCAGGGCAGGTTGATTCCAAGTTCCAACCCTCTAATCACATGGTCTATCTGTGGACTAGCCTCCATCCTGAAGCTGTCTGGGAGTCCAATAGAGTAACCATTAATGTAAAAGACTCTTGTCACTGGAAATTATAAAGATCTTTGAAAAAAATCTGCCAGGAACAGTGAGACCAAGACTAGATATATTCTTTATTATGCCAAAGGTTCTTAAAAGTTTATTAAAATCTCCATTCGTGTTGGCGCATTCCTGTAATTCCAGTGACTTGGGAGGCTGAGGCTGGAGGATCGTGAGTTCAAAGCCAACCTCAGCAAAAGCAAGATCCTAAGCAACTCAGTGAGACCCTGTCCCTAAACAAAATACAAAATAGACCTGGGGATGTGGCTCAGTGGTCTAGTTCAATCCCCAGTACAAAAAAAAAAAAAAAATTATTAAAATCATTAACAGGAAGATTTTTTAAAATTATGACTTTAATTAATAAGTGCCTCTTTTTAAAATTAGCACCTTATCTATATCTGAGCCATCTTTTTTTACATTTATAATTCTTGGGTTTTCTGAAATTTTATCCATCACTTCTGTAATTTCTCTATTAAAGTGAAGATTTCTTAGAAATATTGGTTTTCACAAAACTAAAGTATATTAATTTATGTAATAATTTTACTCTGAAGATTATCCAGATTGCATAAAAAATACAAAAATGTTTAAATATTTTATGTTTAAAGAAAATTATTTCCAATTTTGGCCTATTGAAATAAGTGAATTGGAGAACACCTGATTCTTGGCATACCTTGTGATCCAGTAACAATAGGTACTTCAACGCCCCCTACTGACCATCTTATAACTATGGTGATAGTGGAAATTTTAATTTTGAAAATACGTTTCACCACAACCAAAAGGAAAATAGGTAGTTTAGTATTATTCTCATATGAGCAATATGATCTCTTGTGATTTTTAGGTTGAAGATCAGAGTAACTGCCTAATGATTAAAAAACACCTCAGTTTATATCCAAGGTGTTTTTTTTTAATTTTTAATTTTCCACATATTTTTATTGGTGCATTATAGTTTTACATAATGTGGGATTTATTGATACATATTCATACTTGCACACAATATAACAATATAATTTGGCCAGTATCAGTCCCCAGCACTTCCTCCTTCCCTCCCTGCTTCCCACCCTTTGGTCCATTTCTTCTACTGATCTCCATTTGAGTTGTTTGGTTTTTTTGTTTGTTTGTTTTTTGGTTGTCAATGGACCTTTATTTTGTTTATTTACTTGTGGTGCTGAGAATTGAACCCAGTGCCTCACACATGCTAGGCAAGCGCTCTACCACTGAGCCACAACCCCAGCCCTCCTTAAAATCATTAACAGGAAGATTTTTAAAAATTATTTCAAAAAATAATTTTTAGGACATCTGAAGTATTTTTTTAATCTGTGCATAAAAGTTATGAAGTAAACACCAACCTTAGAAAACATTTTCATTAAGAATTCATGCTTTCCGTTTATCTATTTTGTAAATATGAATATTATGCAATAATACCTCATATAATGTTATAGCATTTTAGGTTTAGGAATGTAGATATATATTCATATATATCCCATCATGGAGACCCCACTCTCATCTAAACCTATCTCCCATAGACACATCTCCAAATACTATCACATTGGGGAGATAGGACTTCAACATATGAATTGGGGCTGGGGGACATAATTCAGTTCATAGCAACATTGTATCATATCATCTTAGTGTAATATTCTTTTACCTATATCAGGACTTTGTTTTAAATCTGAAACTGCCATGTCTTCTGGCTTGATACTGATGGAGTCATCTTCAGTGATCTCTCCAGCTGTAGCTTCTAATGAACTGTTTTCCCTCTGAGAGGACACTAAATGTGATTGTTTGCTTTCTATAATTTAGTTTGTTTGGTTTTGGTACCTGGAATCAAACCCAGGGGCTCTTAACCACTAAGCCATATCCCCAGCCCTTTTTTATATTTTATTTAGAGACAGAGACACAATAAGTTGCTTAGGGCCTCACTAAGTTGCTGAGACTGGCTTTGAACTTGTAGTCCTCCTGCCTCAGCCTCCAGAGCTGCTGGATGCTGGGATTGCAGGCGTGGCCACTGTGCCTGGCTCTATGATTTAGATTGCCCACCTTTATACATCATTTTGCCGTAGGTCAGTGTAGGTACTAGGTGTAGATAACTAGGTCTTCTGACATGTAACTAATGTGGTTATCTTCACCTGCATCCCCAGCAATGACTGTATAAACATAATGCCACTACTAATTGCATACTTTATCTCTAGACCCCTTATATTTCAATTTTTATAGAGGCAGCTATATAATTCTGTAGTAGCACCTCCTTTCTCCACAGAAAAATCTTAACTGGGTTTCTCCAGAGATCTTCACCATTTTAGGATTGTCAGCAAAGAGTCTCTACAAAAGAGTTCAGTGTAGATAAACTTTCACTTTTCATGTTGACCTGTTTTACCTAGCCAGGAAGAAATCAGCACTCCAGGTACTGGACACCCCCTTACTAGTTTTTCAGAAACCTGTATCCAGTATAGTAGTTTGTAGAAATGTATAAACAAGGCCTCTGGCCTTGAGCTGGGGCTTCACAGTGATGTCTGCATTTCTAAGATAAGAGAAGTTACAATTGGGCTCTGTGGTAACAGCTTGCAGCGGGGAGGAAAGAAAGGGGAGAAGAAGCTCTCACCTTCTTGGGTATTGTCTTTGAAGAGTTAACTTGCCCAGAACAGTGAAAGAAAAAGATACTTTTATGTGAACTTCCGCAGACTGGGAACTTCTGAGCCCCTCCCCTTACATGCTGGGTATAAAATTCTGAAACTACCTGAACTTGGGGTTCAGGGGATTGATTACAGCGAAAGCTTTGCCCTCTGAACCTGGCTGCAGCCAAATAAAACTGTTTCCTGCTATCTTTGGTGCCTTACCTCGTCTGTCCCCACAACAATTCTCTAACATACTATTTCCGTTCTTGTTCACCAGTGAACTATGACCACTCTTGTTCAATTAATTCTCTGTCATACCTCTCTCTCTTCCCTAGACACACATTCACACTCCTAGAATTAGGACTGCATCATTTAAGCCAGATCATAAATCTATAGAAACAAGATTAGTAGAGGTGTTTTGGCTGGGGGAGGTGTTTTTAAGTATATTTATTTATTTTGTTTGGTACTGGGTTTTTTGTTTTGTTTTGTGTTTGGTGCAGGAGCACTCTGTCACTGAACTACATCCCCAGCCCTTTTTATTTTGAGACAGGATCTCACTAAGTTGGTGCATCTGGCTTTAAACTTGTGATCCTTCTGTCTCAGCTTCCTGAGTACCTGGGGTTACAGACATCTACCACCATGCCTGGCTGTTAGTAAATCTCTTCAAGACCATCTCATCCAGTCCTCCCATTTTAAGCTTACATCTAGAGATAGTTTCCTCAAGGTTCCACAGCTACTAAGTTAGAACTTGGATTTCCTGTTTCCTGGTCTAGAACTCATTCAGTTTATTTCATGCTATCCTGGCTTTGTGAAAATATTTTGTATTTCTATCTTTTGTGTTAAACTTATTTTAAAGAACTTTATGATGTGTCCCAGAAGAACTTACCCTTTTGGGGGGCTATGCGGGATTGAACTCAGGGGCTCTCAACCACTGATCCATGTCCTTGGCCCTATTTTGTATTTTTTATTGAGAGACAGGGTCTCACTGAGTTGCTTAGTGCCTCACCAAGGCTGAGGCTAGCTTTGAACTTGTTATCCTCCCAACTCAGCCTTCCATGCTGCTGGGATTATAGGCGGGTGCCACCAAGCCCAGCTAGAATTTACCCTTGCAAGACATTCTTAAAGATTTTGTTTTTCTAAGTTCTTTAGTGTTCTTTCATACCTGGGATTATAGGCATGTACCACCATGCCTGGCTGTTATATTTTTACCACAATTGGTATGAAAACTTGCTTTAACTTGAGGGGTTGCATTTATTAAAATTTGCTTTATTAAGATTAAATGTATGGCTCAGTGCTAGAGCAATTGCCTAGCATGCACAAGGCCCTGAGTTCATCCCCAGTATTGGGGGAAAAAAAAGAAAGAAAAATCCTACCTATCTGGTCTTCCATTTTTACATCAGTACTTTCTGTGGCTTGTTCTCCATCTTGAAGTTCTTGTGATTTTTCTGTCTTGTGTCCTAGAATAGCATCCAACTCGGTAAAGAATTTCATATTCCTAGTCATGCCTAGGTCCTGAGCTGTTCTTACAATCTTGTATTCGTGTTTCAGGTTTTTGTACTTTGTTCGGCACTGCTTCCAGTCTCTCTCTATTCCAGATTTCTGAAGCTTGGCAGCAATTAGTTCAAATATCCTTTTGTTTCTCACTGTTCCCTCTAGTTGTTGTTGGATGCTTTTATCTGACCAGATGCCCATTAAAGCCCTGACTTCTGGCATAGTCCAGTGTTTTCCTCCTTCATTTGCAACAGTTGGGATAAAAGGTGAATTATTAGGAGGCTCCAATATTGATGTAGAGATACCTGCATCAGATGTGAAGAAATAAGAATCATGGATTACATACATCAGACAAGGTAAATAATTGGACAATGGAAGTACAGAACTTGAATCTGTTCAATATCATGACAAAGACTGGCTTGAATAAGGGTAGATCTTCAGTCACATTTTGATCATTGTTCTTCTATAAAGGTTCTTTCCCACTTGTTCACATATGGGCTATTTATCAGTATATAGCTAAAGTTGAACACATTGTATTTATTAAGAAAGCAATATGATTACATAAGAAAAGGACTTTAATTAATTTTGTTTTGCTATAGGACAGGTGTGAATAATTCCTTTTCTGGGGGGGTTAAAAACTGCTACTCAAGTGCCTCCCTCATCTTTCTTCTCAAGATTGGGATTTTCATGTGCATTGGCTGGGAAGAACCACACACAATCAGTATTTACTCCTTTGGAAATTAGAGGAAGATCAAATGACATTTTAAGTGAAATGCTACCTTCTTTTATTGGTAGAAATTCTTTAATATCCCATGGTGCTTTCACATTAGGTCCCTAAGTTAGTTTTGCAATTCACTTTATATAAATGATATCAATTAATGTTATACTTGGCATCATATTGGTTATTTTAACAACCATATTGTTTTTCTCAGATTTTGTGTTAGGTTTAAATAAGTTGTAAATTATTAGAAAATACCATATAGCTGGGCATGGTGGTGTACATCTGTAATCACAGTGGCTTAGGAGCCTGTGGATTGCAAGTTCAAATGCAGCCTCGGCAACTTAGTGAGGCCCTAAGCAATTTAGTGAGACCCTGTTTCAAAATAAAATATAAAAAATGAGCTGGGCATATGGCTCAGTGGTTAAGTGCCCCTGAGTTAAATCTTCAGTCCCAAAAGAGAAAAAATAAAAACAAAAACCGAATAGAATTTACTTGCAATAGATAGTAGTTTTTATTTTGTGGTATATTTAATATCACTATTTTGAAATGCTTTTCAGTAATTTTTTTCTTTATTTGAGTTAGAAATAAGTTATTATTTGGGTTAGAAATGAGTTTTTTGCTTCTACCTTCAATAATACATTGGAAGCAAAGAGTGGATTGACATTGGATTTAATTAAGAATCCTTGATCTCGTGGACTTAATATTACTTATTTTCAGATGTGAAATTCTGTTTGTCTTTTACCCCCAGAATACCAAATGTCAAAACAATTATGTTCATTACTATAAATTTAGCCATTGCAGTTCTTATAAAATTAAAGAAAAAAGTTAGAAATTAGAGTAAGTATTTCTATAAAACTTTTTTTTTTTAAAGAATTTTTTAATATTTATTTTTTAGTTTTCAGCGGACACAACATCTTTGTATGTGGTGCTGAGGATCGAACCCAGGCCGCACTCATGCCAGGCGAGTGTGCTACCGCTTGAGCCACATCCTCAGCCCTCTATAAAACTTTTTGTTAAGGAAATCATTTGCTTTCAAAATGACTTTTCAGCCTAAGCTCGTACAGGAAGTGTTTCTGTCAGGAAACACTGTCCATGTTCTCAGATTAGAAGCAGTCTTTCCAATTTGAAATTAGATCAGTTTCATAACGTTTTTGGCCCTTCATACTATACCTAGTTCCATTGGTCTGACATGAGAAACCAAAAGCAAAGGATTTCCTGAGATATCTTCTTTATCTTCTAATGGAACTGACATTTTGCCTGGAAGGAGAACAGAATTCCTTTTAGAAATAAGTACTAAGGGAAAAAAGTTGAATTAACATAACTGGTAAAGCTAGTTGCTAAAGCTGAATTGATCATATTCATGAAAATAGATTTGTGATGGACATATTTTGTAATAAAACGGTATAATATGGCTTAATAAAATGGCATAATATGGCTTAAGTAATTTTTTTCTATTCCATTTACTTGGTTTATTTTGAACTATTAAAATTGTTTGATTTTGTAAATTTCCGAGGAGGATTGTGATTAATTTTCATTTGGGTTAAATTAACCCCAGCTGTTTGGGAGGCTGAGGCAGGAGGATTGAAAGATTGAGGCCAGCCTAGGAAACTTAGAGAGACCCTGTCTCAAAATAAAAAATAATGACTGGGGATATAGCTCAGTGGTTGAGGGCCTCTGGATTCAATCCCCAGTACTACATCAATAAATAAACAAACAATTAAATAAGATGTGTTTTATTTGTTTCTTAGGTGCTTTAACACAGTAGGGACTTTTATAAATGCTACTGGTAATGTACAAGAGGAATATACAATGAAAAATTTAATCAGAAAATGTTTTACTGGCACATAGAGCCAAACAGCTTAAGAGTTTTTGTGTATTATATAATTAATTGACATACTAAACATTTCAGAAATTTATCAAAATTACTTAAATGTGGTAAGAGATGTATCATTTAAAAGAACCATACCAGACCTTTTTTTTAAAAAAAAATTTTCTTAGTTGTCAATGGACATTTATTTTATTTATTTATATGTGGTGCTGAGAATCAAACCCACTGCTTTACATATGCCAGGCAAAGTACTCTACCACTGAGCCACCACCCCAGCCCTCCCATGCCAGACTTAAAAGAATGAAATCCTTCCTTGAGCTCCTTGTTTTATGGTTTGGCGGTTTCTATGCTTGCTTTTATAGAGGAGGCAAAGGCTACTTCCTAAAGTAATCAGATAAGGAGCTTAATTCGTGTTTGTGGTTCTGGGATCGAACCCAGGTCCTCACACATGCCAGGCAAGTGCTCTGTCACTCATCTACAACCCCAGCCTCAGGAGGATGATTTTTTTTAAAAAATTAATTGATTTAATCTTAATTTGTTATATATGACAGCAGAATGCATTTTAATTCATATTACACATAGGAGGATGCTTTTTTTAAGGGAAAAATAAATCTTTGAAAGGAACCCAACAATGACAATGAAGCTGCCAGCTAATCAGGAGGGGTTGAGTATATTTTGATTGCTCTTTGTAATTTTTTAAATTAAAGATTTATTCATCTTATTAATCATCATTCCCAAATGCTTTTCTAATTCTGTTTGCCAGGTAATAGAGATAGTATTATTGTATTTTATTTAGGTGTGATTTGATTGACATAAACATCCACTTAAAATCATGATTCATGGGCTGGGGTTGTGGCTCAGCGGTAGAGCGCTTGCCTTGCATGTGCCGGGTGCCAGGTTCAATCCTCAGCACCACGTAAAAATAAAAATAAAGGTATTGTGTCCATCTATAACTAAAAAACAAAATAGTTTTAAAAAATTATGATTCACCATTATATTTAGAGACATTGTCATTGAAAAAAATGTGTTTATCATATTTAAAAGTCTGTTGGTTCCCATGTTAAAATAGGGAAACAGTTAAATATGGAAAGTTAAATAAATACAGAAGTACAAAAGCACCACTGTTATCAAATGACACAATCGTGTTTTTATAACTTTCGAAGTAAAAATTGCCAATTTTAAGTCAAGTTTTACAGTTAATTGAGGATAAAGGAATTAATAAGGAATGTCTTAGATTTAATTGGAAATAGAAAATAAGAATCTGGGGTTACATAAGAATTTTTTAGAGAAACATGGTGAAGATATTGGTACACTCAGGTCATTTATCCTGAGCTAATGACAATAAGCAGAGAATGTGGTTTTCTGCTTTGTTCTCTGGTTTAGGGTCTGGTTTTCTATCCATAGAATAGAACCTGGGGCTAGTGTACAGGTAGGCTTCCCAACTTCTTCAGGAATTTTTTTTCTTAAGTTGGTCATTTATAGTGTGAATCCTGAAATGATACTCAGAGGCTCTGTGCCTGGAAGTTTTAAACTGAAACCTTAAGTCATTGCTTCTGATGTGTTTGTATAAAGAAGAGACAGAGGGGAATCTGGGTCACTTGAAAGAATGTGGTTTGGCAGCAGTGGACCTAAGGTATTATCAGGTTGATTTAGTTACCAGAAGACATGAAGACTTTCTAAGAACCCACTTGTATGAACAAGGAATTTTCAAGTGAACAAATGTATAGAAAAATGGTTATAATAATACTCTGTGTGATATGATAAAGTTATAAATAATGAGAGTGGATGAGAGAAAAATTTTATAGAACGTGTCAGTAGACTTTTTATGAATAATTGTTGACCAAAGTCAAGGGTATCTCAGACATTTCTGTGGAAGTCTAAAGTGGAAGCAGTTTGTAGGAGGATCAATTTTTAATGAGTGTAGAAGAGTTTGATTTTAGAATTCAGGGTTTAAGGTACCTTATACATACATGATTAGGTTGTATAATATAGGCCCACTGCTTATGAATGGAACTAAGAAATTGAAGCCAGGAGGGTAACCTAAAGGGTTAGAAGATGATCGCTTTAAGAAGCAAAGGTAGTAGCACCTACATCTTCATTAAACCAACACATCTGGTGGGAGATTTTGAGAAGCTAAGTGATTTAAGAGTCCTGAATGATTAAAAGAAAAAATATTATAACTGCTGCTTATAATGACTGCAGCGCATTCTCAACATTTGGCATAATTAGAGATGGAAAGGGTTTTTGTAAGTGGGATAGATTGTTTCTTAGACAAATGGTTACTGAGCTATAAACATGAAATTCAGCCAACCCAAGTTAACTCAGCTATAATGGCTGTCCTCAACGCCCTTTGCATTTGGAACCTTTAGTGTACTGCTTGCCTTTTTCTCTAGGGTGTTACATTTATTCTTGGTTCCTCCTTTTGGAGGTTTAATAGCATTCATTGTATGTGAATATCTGTGTTCTTTGCACATGGGTCACATGACAGTGGGGGTTACAGATACTTTAACAACTCTGCTCTATTTAGCCATGAAAGAAATCTCATTACTGTCACTCCTCCTGCCTAGTGATGCTTGTGGCTTCCAGAGACAATGAGCAAATCATAACTAGTGCTGGGCTTAACAACACAGCAGGTCAAGGACCTTGTTTAATATCTTCAAAATCTTCAGTCATGCCTATATGCCTAAAATCCTAGCCAGCTCCCACTGAAGCAGGAGGATCACAAGTTCGAGGCCAGCCTCAGCAATTTAGCAAGACCTTTTCTCAAAAAAAAAAAAAAAAA